>NC_044324.1:192428450-192732409 GCF_007399415.2 Gopherus evgoodei | reverse complement strand
AAAAATAGTGTATTTCTGCTCTGCAGATTAACCACAAGATATTTCTACATTATTTTAGCCAAGTATGTGCTTGGCCTGCCTTCTATGGCTCAGTCATGTGCAAGTAGGTGAAATAGTGGGTGAAAAACTGGTTGAAGGACAGTAATCAAGTAATGGTTATCAATGACACACTTTCAAACTGGGGAAATGTGTCCAGCAGGTCCCACAGGGGTCCAGTACTATTCAATATTTTCATAAATCAATTGGATAATGGAGTCGAAAGTTCACTTATGCAATTTGTGCAGATGACACCAGGCTGGGAGGGGTTGAAAGCACTTTGGAGGACAGGATTAGAATTTGAAATACCCTTGATAAATTGGAGGATTGTTCTGAAATCAGCAGATGAAATTCAATAAAAGCAAGTGCAAAATATTACACTTAGGAATGAAAAATCAAATGCATAACTACAAAATTGGGAATAACTAGCTAAGCAATAGTACTGCTGGAAAGGATCTGGGGATTGTAGTGAATCACAAAGTGAATGTGTCAACAATATGATGCAGCTACAAAAGAGACTAATATCATATAGGTTGTTATGACATATGTTGCAAACTTGTGCAGTATCTCTGGGGATACATACTGTATTAAGATTATTAATGGTTTATGTATTACTGTGGGCCAGGGACTGTATGCAACTTGGGACTGTGGAGGAGAGTGAGGGGGAATGATACCACAGCTCCTCCAGGAACTAAAAGCAGTGGATGGTGATTTAAGGTGAATCACTCAAGTTGTAAAGACCTCCAGAGAGGTACCATGCCTGGGGACGCTTGCATAAACCGGTTCAAACTAGGTTTTCCAGAGACCAACTGACTAAGAAAGGATGTTTGGCATAAAAAGTCTGCATCTAAACTTACTCAGGGCCTTCTTTTGATTCAGCAAGCAGACAAGTCCTTCTGACCAAAGACGCAACCTTTCTAGAAGGGCTGGAAGAACTTTGGCTTACTAGGGCCCCTGTCAGATTGAGCAGTGACATCTGATAAGCTTTTAGAGTGTGTCATAAACATACAGTTAAGGGTTAATTCCTCTTTTACCTGTAAAGGGTTAAGAAGATCACATAACCTAGCTGACACCTGACCAACAGGACCAATAAGGAGACAAGATACTTTCAAATCTGGGATGGAGGAAAGTCTTTGTCTGTCTGTTGTGTGTGCTTTTGCCAGAGAACATCAAGAAGTCAAGCCATTTAATGCCATTAAAATTCAAAAGTTTCGGATTTTTTTTAAGCAGAATATTTTTTATTGTTTCTTTAAATAATCAAAAACAGCAAGCAGCAAATATTTGGCCACATACTTCTGAAACCCCAAATCATGTTCAGGTTTTGGCAGACTTATTTCAGCTTTTCAATTAAAAAAAGCACAACAAATTTTGAAGGAAAGCAGACATTGTCTGTGATTTTTTTCTGCTTTTTAAAAACCCCTAGTTTTCGATCCAAAAAAAGTTTTGACGGAAAATATTTGTCCAACCTTTTTAATGAGCTTTAGTGCTTTTTAGCACTAGCTGATGCTGAGAACCAGTGATACCTTGTAAAGGTGACTTGAAAAGAAATTTTCTCAAAACTAGGTTTGTGGTGAGATGCGAAAGGTTTTTAAATGTTTATTTTCCCCGGGCACCACAGGGGCCCTCATAAGAATACAGTATTCTATAGTATTGCAACTTTTTTTTTTATGGAAAAGGCCCCAAAAATTGCTTTGCCATAGGCCCCCTGAATCCTCTGGGCGGCCCTGGCGCATGAATTCATATCAAAACAATCCTAGTTATGTTAGACATATCACAAATATTGAACTGTATTGAAATTTGGTTACTTTTCTTTTAAACTCTGGTAAACCAGACCTTTTCAGCACACTTATAAAAAGCTCCCGGATGTAGTCTTCAGAACAGGATCATGGAGAAAAACAATTGTGCAAGCTGTCATTACTTAAAACTTTAAACTCAGTTATTTTTTCTAGAAGTTAGACCAAACGTGGCAGAGAAAGAGAGTCCCATAGGCACCTTATATATTTTTGTCTCAGAGATTTCCTCGCCCACTTCCATGAAACTCTACATAAGCATCTGAACTTGAAAAATGATGTAAAAAAGAAAAAAAAAACTGTCTTGACCCTTAATTCAATAATTTTTACATCAGTTCTGTTCTTTATCCTTTTCATGCTACCTACTGCTCCTTGGGAACATACAGTGTTAAATTAGACCTGGTATATGCAGATGCAATTACACTGAAGTTCATATATCAGTGATCAAAAAAAAACCCCAATCATAAAAATATAACAAATCCCCACAACTGCTAAAAGGTGGCTGGACACATTAAGGACACAGAATTGTCCACACACCACATCTTGTAATCATAAAATATCTTATTTAGTTGCTGTACAGTACTCATATGCTATCAATTTTTATATCACACTGTGGGTTTCTTCCAGGTTCAAAGAGAGCCTTGTAGGGGTATTTTTATCAAGGGTGATGTCATGCTAGGAGTCTACTACAGGCCACCTGTCCAGGTGGAAGAAGTGGATGAGACTGTTTTTTAAACTAATAAAATCATCCAAAACCGAAGATTTGGTGGTGATGTGGGACTTCAACTATCCAGATATATGTTGGGAAAATAACATAGCGGGGCACAGACTATCCAATAAGTTTTTGGACTGCATTGCAGACAACTGTTTTATTTCAGAAGGTTGAAATGCTACTGGGGGGAAGCTGTTCTAGATTTGATTTTAGCAAATAAGGAGGAACTCGTTGAGTATTTGAAAGTAGAAGGCAGCTTGGGTGAAAGTGATCATGAAATCACAGAGTTCACAATTCTAAGGAAAGGTAGAAGGGAGTACAGCAAAACAGAGACAGTGAATTTCAGGAAGGCGGATTTTGGTAAGCTCATAGAGCTGATAGGTTAAGGTACCATGGGAATCAAGACTGAGAGGAAAAACAACAGAGCAGAGTTGGCAGTTTTTCAAAGGGACACTATTAAGGGCCCAAAAGCAAGCTATTTCACTGGGTAGGAAGGATAGAAAATGTAGCAAAAGACCACCTTGGCTTAACCACAAGATCTTGCATGATCTATAAACTAAAAAGGAGTCATATAAAAAATGGAAACTAGGACAAATTACAAAGGATGAATATAGGCAAACAACACAGGAATGCAGGGGAAGATTAGAAAGGCAAAGGCACAAAATGAGCTCAAACTAGCTACAGGAATAAAAAGAAACAAGAATACTTTTTATCAATAAGTTAGAAGCAAGAGGAAGACCAAGGATAGAGTAGGCCAACTGCTCAGTTCGGAGGGAGAAACAGTAACAGGAAACTTGGAAATGGCAGAGATGATTAATGACTTCTTTGTTTTGGTCTTCACCGAGAAGTCTGAAGGAATGTCTAACATAGCGAATGCTAATGGGAAGGGGGTAGTTTTAGAAGATAAAATAAAAAAAGAACAACTTAAAAATCATTTAGAAAAGTTAGATGCCTGCAAGTCACCAGGGCCTGATGAAATGCATCCTAGGAAAACCATGGGAGACAGGAGAGATCCCAGAAGACTGGAAAATGGCAAATATAGTGCCCATCTATAAAAAGGGAAATAAAAACAACCCAGGAAACTACAGATCAGTCAGTTTAACTTCTGTGCCAGGGAAGATAATGGAGCAAATAATTAAGGAAATCATCTGCAAACACTTGAAAGGTGGTAAGGTGATAGGGAATGGCCAGCATGGATTTGTAAAGAACACATCATATCAGACCAATCTGATAGCTTTCTTTGATAGGATGACAAGTCTTGTGGATAAGGGAGAAATGGTGGATGTGGTATACCTAGACTTTAGTAAGGCATTTGATATGTCTTGCATGATATTCTTATCAATAAACTAGGCAAATACAACTTAAATGGGGCTACTATAAGGTTGGTGCATAACTGGTTTGATAGCCATACTCAGAGAGTAGTTATTAATGGTTCCCAATCCTGCTGGAAAGGTATAACAAGTGGGGTTCCGCAGGGGTCTCTTTTGGGATGGGCTCTGTTCAATATCTTCATCAACGACTTAGATATTGGCATAGAAAGTACGCTTACTAAGTTTGCAGATGATACCAAACTGGGAGGGATTGCAACTGCTTTGGAGGATAGGGTCATAATTCAAAATGATCTAGACAAATTGGAGAAATGGTCTGAGGTAAACAGGATGAAGTTTAATAAAGACAAATGCAAAGTGCTCCACTTAAGAAGGAACAATCAGTTTCACACATACAGAACGGGAAGAGACTGTCTAGGAAGGAGTACGGCAGAAAGGGATTAGGGGTTATAATGCACCACAAGCTAAATATGAGTCAACAGTGTGATGCTGTTGCAAAAAAAGCAAACATGATTCTGGGATGCATTACAGGTGTGTTGTGAGCAAGACACAAGAAGTCATTCTTCTGCTCTACTCTGCACTGATTAGGCCTCCACTGGAGTATTGTGTCCAGTTCTGGGCACTGCATTTCAAGAAAGATGTGGAGAAACTGGATAGGGTCCAGAGAAGAGCAACCAGAATGATTAAAGGTCTAGAAAACATGTCCTATGAAGGAAGACTGAAAGAATTGGATTTGTTTAGTTTGGAAAAGAGAAGACTAAGAGGGGACATGATAGCAGTTTTCAAGTATCTAAAAGGGTGTCATAAGGAGGAGGGAGAAAACTTGTTCATCTTAGACTTTAAGGATATAATAAGAAGCAAAGGACTTAAACTGCAGCAAGGGAGGTTTAGGTTGGACATTAGGAAAAAGTTCCTAACTGTCAGGGTGGTTAAACACTGGAATAAATTGCCTAGGGAGGTTGTGGAATCTCCATCTCTGGAGATATTTAAGAGTAGGTTAGATAAATGTCTATCAGGGACAATCTAGACAGTATTTGATCCTGCCATGAGGGCAGAGGACTGGACTCAATGATCTCTTGAGGTCCATTCCAGTTCTAGAATCTATGAACCTATGAATCTTTTCCCCTCAGTTTCTTTGTCTTAATTATCTGCTCTTTGAACTATTTCACCTTTTAAATCAATGTAAATGCAGAACTAAAGATGTGTAATATGTATTATAGGTTTATGTGGAAGGCACTGTAGAAATGAAATCCTTTAGAGGATTCTGAAACAGTTGCCCGCATAATGAGGCCCAAAGTACTTGACTCCTCATTTTGGAGGAAAATCAGACTACCTTTGAATTTTCACATTAGACCCACATAAATTATTTTTCACAGCTGATCCAAGAATTTTAATACTGGGGAAACTGATAGTGTTCACTATACCTTAACCTGCCGCCCACAATTCTGAATGTACATTTGACCCAATCCTGAATGTCTTGTCCAGAAAAAACTCCAATTGAAGTCAACAGGACTTTTCCCTGAGTAAGAATGGAGCCCATGTGAGGGGACCTAATATAAAATAACAGATTACTAGATGGCTCACAAAGGTTTTTCTTAAGTACATCTGTGCCAAGTTATTCCATTGAAATCTGAAATTACCAAACATTCACATAGCTCCATCTAGTTTTGGTGACCTTTGAAATTCCTCATAGACTTCTCTGGAGTTGGCTAACCTTAAATCGTTTAAGTTATCTGCAGATTTTGCAACTTCATGGCTCAGCCTCTTTTTGAGACCATTAATAAATAGATTCAAAATCTCTAGTCATGACAAGGAACCTTCAGTGACCCTGATGTTAACCTTCTGCCATGGTGCAAATTGACCATTTATTCTTACTCTTTGTTTTCTATCTCTTAGCCAGTTTCTCATCCATTACCATACTTCGTCCCTCACACTAAGACTTCCTGGAGGTGACTCTGCATGAGATTATTTACATAAATGCCAGTGAGGTTCATACAACTGAACTATTGTATAACTTTAAGAACAAGTTTTTAGAGAATTAAGAGACTGTTTTAAAACTGCTGTACAAAGAAACAAGGTTAAGTCTCAGACTAGGGGCCCAAGACACCAGTCACTGCTCATCAGCAACTCCCAAATAAATCTGTTAGTCTTTAAGGTGCCACCAGACTCCTCGTTGTTTCTGTGATTACCATATGTGTTACTGAAATATGTTGTGAGGTTGGGAACATCTACAACCAGCCTTTCATTTACAACAAAGAAGTAGTCATCAATAGCAAGACAGTTGTTAATGATCAACATACAATCCTCTATTCATCAACATACAATCCTCTATTCCAAAGACTTTCTCACAGCTTGACTACATTACTAGTCTAGACGCGATAAATCGACGGCCGAGCGCTCTCCCATCGACTCCAGTGCTCCACCAGGGCGAGAGGCGCCATTGACTTACCGCAGTGAAGATGTCGTGGTAAGTAGATCTAAGTACATCGACTTTAGCTACGTTATTCACATAGCTGAAGTTGTATAATTTACATTTATCTCCCTTCCCCCAGTGTAGACCAGGCCCCAGAGAAGGAGACTGCTTGACCAATGGGGACTGCCTGACAGCCACATCACATCAAGGCTCTTTCTAGCAGCTGGAAGAAGATATAAAAAGAGGGGCAAGTGACATCATCATTTGGCCTCTTTCCCCTTCTCAACACCTGGAGGAAAGTCTGGAAGAAAAAGACTTGAAACTGAGGAGCAGGGGCCACAGGCTGGAAAGGGAGTCCATTCTCAGTTTTGAGGAACTATAACCTGCTTGTACCATCTGTCAGGGTGAAAAAAAAGATTTTTGATTCAACTCTTGCTTAGATCAAAAAAATAGGATTTAGAAAGTGTATTTACTTTTGATTTTATTAAGGTAACTGTCTCTTACCTTTATGCCTACTATTTATAATCACTTTAAATCTCTCTTTCTGTAGTTAATAAACTTATTTTAATGTTTTATTCTTACCAGTGAGTTTGTCTAAAGTGCTTGAGAAATCTGCTTAGGTTACAAATGCTGATACATGCTCACTTTCCTATGAAGAAGTGGCGAACTAAGTAATAGCAGCAAAGAGTCCTGTGGCACCTTTTAGACTAACAAACGTACTGGAGCATGAGCTTTCGTGGGTGAATACCCACTTCATCGGATGCATGATGTAAGTAATGAACTTATACTAGTCAGGCTTCTGACCAGTGCAAGATGGTACAATTCTGGATTGTAGGGCTGGAGGTGGGGGCAACTGGCTGGAGCCTCTCTATTGTTGGTTCATGAGAGGGTGGGAGACCATTCAGGTAACTCAGTTCGGTGGGTCTGTGCCTGTGGATGTGCAATACCTGCCAGAAGTTTGCAGCTTGACATCAGCATCACAGTGTGAGAGGCAGCCCAGGTTGGTTCATTTAGAGGGCTCAATGGTCCCACAATCCAGGTTGCACCCCAGGGCTCCCGTTACACATACAGAAACAGATTTTTTCCGGAATATCACCTTTTTGTGCTGAAGTTTAACTAACTTCCTTAATGATTGCTACTGTAGTATACATTCCTTCAAGAAGAATATAACAGTTAAAATGGAACAAGGTTGATTTGAAAGTTTTAAGGAGAAGGAGCACAGTCCAAATAATCATATTCTTAGGATTCAAGAGCTTCTGGCAAGCATGAACCATAGCCACTGAATAGCACCAGAAAGATAATTGGTACAGGAACAAAGGCTATTTTTAGTTCAGACGTATGATAGCATAAAAGAGTTAATGCTGGAACTTCTGAGAGGCTATTATGAATCTAAGAAATGTCACAACTTCTTTACAATCTGTGAAACAGTTCGTTTCTTTTCCTTCTAAGGCATCATTATGCTTTAGTGGGCATCACAGACTTCAAAGTAATGGAATTAGATCAACATCACAGTTCTCTTCAGCAAGCTTTGCTTTTTGCCTCTGAGAGATTAATCTTTTTATGAGACACTACTTTAAACACAACAGCCCTCTTGCTGAAAGTTAGCATTTCACATTTAGTGTATTTGTGTGCTGCATATGGGAAGATATGGACTGGCATCAAAATACCTATTTTTAAAAAGAAGCAAGTTCCTGTCTTAGGTTTAACATATCTGAACCAGACTTGCAAAAACTAAATTGCAGAAGAAATTTACTCTGGCATATATATGTGGATGAATGGATTATTTACCTTTAAGTGAGCTGCAGAAGGACTATACAGCATCTCACATAGATGCTTCTTTGACTTTGTATTAGGGACCATATCAAAGAGAGAGAGAAAAAATATTCCAAACATCACTTAGTCTTTTCTTTTCCCTTCTGTGTTTCCTTTACTGTGAAGGCTACATTTTCAAAAGGTTTGCACCACTGAATTAGATACTTGAATCTGAAGTATCTAGCATATATGATGTTTAGGCCTACTAACCATTTTTGAAGGAGAACTCCCTGAAGCCACAGCTGTGCTATGCCTGCCTAAGACTTACATCTGGCAGGAGGGGCAGGTTTGAGATGTGGAATGTAAAATGCTCCCACCATGAAATAGCATTTTCAAAGGGCACAATAGTGCTTGCTGCTCCAAAAGTCTGTGCCATAAATTCTGCTGGGCATTGCCTCTAGCCAGTGCTAACTTCACATCAGCTGCCCTGCACTGATTCACTAGACCAGCCATTTTACACTGCAGTGAGAGGAAAACAAAACACAACAGGCATTCGCTGGCTGCTTAGTTCAGTTGCAACACTACACACTTACCAGCTCAGGAAAGATGGAGGGAAGAAGAGGAAAAACAGAACTAGGAAATCCCTTGGCCCTGGAGATGCCACAGACCTGACAACATCTTCACTACAGGGCGTGAGTTACCTGCCTCCAGCTGCCAGGCAAGTAAGTCTCTCAAAAGTACAAGTCAGACAACCAAAGATATTCTGAACCTCTCTGAGGAGTTACATAGGGACATGGAAAGACAAACACACTTATCTCTACAATTAGTAAGAATTCAGACCCATGGGAAAAAAGGCACAACATTTTGTAAGTGCACTTTGCTCTGTGAGAACTTTCTCATGCTCTGTAAAGAGCTCATTCACACTGAGTACCTTCAGAGGCTTGTTAATACAGGCATTACCATAGTCTCTCCCATACCTGTTATCTGATACCTATCATCACCCAGGTATTTACAATCACAGATGAGAACCATCTTGTTTTAGGGAAAAAATGGTTCTCTTACTAGCTGCTAAAGAATGGGGCTATGATGCTTGCTCCTGTTATTCCTATTGACTAGTTTAGAGCAGCATCCTTTTCCAACACTGTCTTCTCAAGGAAAAAAGGCAAATAACTATTATTAGATGAAAGCTGAGTTTCTCCTTTACATTTTGCCTCACCCAGGAAGACCCAGGGCTGCAGGCTTCTCAGAGCTCAAAGGTCAGCTCTGCCTAAAGTATTTTCAGCAATCTTTGTAGTAACCATGGAAGACCTACAGGAAGAATAAATCAGCATTTCCTGTTAATGTTCCATCCTTACAATGATAATGAGATTGACTCAAATATCTCTAGGGGATCTGAGGCTAGTCGCATTCTCAACAAGCCAAAGAAGTGATTATTTCATTCTGAATGCTTTGTCCACCCCAGAACCCTTTTCGTTAAAGCAGCAAGGACATTCTGAAGGTCAAAATGGTGTGTTTAGGCAAAGATTACTCCATGGATGTGTGACGATTTGTGGATTCATTAAATAATAAAGCGATGAATGAGAAAGGAATAAATATTTAATAAAACAACCTGGAAAGCTACTGTGGTAAACTGCAGCACGCAGCCATGTGGTGTTACCAATCCTTGCCTCCAGGGCACATCTCCAAATTCCTATGTTCATAATACTCTCCCTTATGAGGCAGCATCTCCAAATTATAATCTTCTACAAACATCTATACAAGGTGCTTTTCAACTTTTTCGGGCTTCTCCTGTTCTTTCTATCATGCTGTGACCAGAATCTAGAGGATATGTCAGAGATCTTATAATGGTTCCATGTATTGAATGTGCTTTGGGCTGGGAAAAAAGCAACTCACCAGTGAGTCTCAGAAAACCGTACAGCATTATCCAAAGCACGCCTATCTGATTGGTGGACCCACTTTCCAGGCAAATTAGCCCAAGAAAGACAGCCCAAATCAGAAACCAAATTACCTGTACAGTATACTTCTGATTGCAGAAAAGGATCTTAAATCTAGCCAACGGATTTGGGAGAGAATGTATGTATCAACACTAGAACAGACATGTACATCAACTATTAAATTGGCTGTTACATAATTGAAAATATTTCAGTGTGTTGTGCTGTGGATTTAGCCACACAATTCCTATTAGTACCAATGGAACTCATGCAGCCAGTTCCCAGTTTATCACTTTGAAAATGTACCCCATAATGTCATGTCTTACAAAAAAATCTTCTCTTGCGTACTAAAGCTAATCACATCCAGGATATATATGTGAAAGCAGTAATCCTTGCCGCTCTGGAAAGCTTTCACTGCTATAATTTTTTCACTTGTCAATGACTCATCCCTGGATTACACAGAAAGTGCTGATCCTGTTATCCGAGTTCTGTTCTTCATTGCAACAAGGCCAGATTATCGGTTATGCTACGGAATCTGATAGAGGAACCTAAGAGATTTTAGTATTTGGACTATTGTATTGGAAGTTCCAAGCAATCAGTGCATCTTTCCATTTAACCAACATTTATTATTAAATAGAGAAATATACTACAATACTAGTTAGACAATAAAAGATAGCTCTAAATAGGAGTACTGTAAGCGGGGGGCAATGCTGGGGCTTGACCCTCCCGGATGAGGAGGGGAGCCACACCGGCCTCAACCTGTCATCTGAGGGTCTAGGTCCTTGGAACTATAGCCCACCGTCCGGGTGGCTCGGTCCCTGGGGATAGAACCAGGTGGCGGCACAATCAAAGGGAGCCCAGCCCTTGGTTCGGGCAGGGCACCAATACACAGTTACCTCAGCTTAGCTGGCCTCTTCAGGCTGAGGGGGGAGGGGGATTCTGCCACCCGTGGACGGGTGGCAGGGAGAACGCAGGCCCATCCATTCCACTGCGTTCCAGCCCGGGGCCCTAGAAGCGGTGATCACCGCTGCAGGTGGTCAGTGGGGATCCTGACCGCAACACATTGCCATGGGTATCGGGAAATCTGCAGCCTGACTCAGGTCGACTGCCCCCGGGCTACTTCCAGTATCCCCCTCCGAGCCTACCTGGTTCATGGGACCCGCTTCGGGGACATCCCACCACGGAGGCTCTTCACGGCCAGGGCTGGGTGGCAAGTCCAGCAGCTCCTCCGGGAAATCCGGTCAGGCCTGTTCCGGGGTGTCCTCGGGGCAGCAGCAGGGGCAAGATGGTTCTGCCGGCCCCTCGTTGTAACGGGTGCAGGGAAGCTCTGGCAGCTCCTCGTTATAGCGAGCATAGGGAAGCTCTGGCAGCTCCTCGGTATAGCGAGCATAGGGAAGCTCTGGCAGCTCCTCGGTATAGCGAGCGTCAGGAGGCCCCGGCCAGTCTGGACACCATCCTGCAGCCTCAGCAGCCTCCCAGTCAGGAGCTCCCACTGACAGGTCTGCTCCTGCCGGTGGCTGGGCCCCAACTGAGGGCTGAGGGCAGGCTTTTATCCTTCCAGATCGCCGCTTGACCCTTTCATGGGCGGGACTTCTGCTTAGTGGCCCCGCCTCTCTGGGTGAGTGACGGGGCTCGACCCTCCTGGATGAGGAGGGGAGCCACACCGCCTCGTTACAGGGACAATAGAAATCTCAGATGTCAGTCATTTTCTGATAGGGATGGATGAATCAGTTTAGAGAAAGAGAAAGAAAAAGGAGGGAAACATGGAATTATATTTAGACCATAAAATTGGGAGAAAGGATGCTATGGTAACAGATGTTAGGTACCCTAGGCCAAGTCACTTCACTTGGTTGTACCTCAGTTTACCCACCCATAAACATTTACCTACCTCACAGCTGTTTTGAAAAGAGTCATTAATTAGTTGTTATGAGTGCAAAGTGCTATTAAAAACAGTAAGAACCTCCTAGCACCAAATCTACTAACCAAGCCTCAAATATTTAACTAAACCAATCTTTTTATGGAGCCCAAAAGTTTGACTAACTTTAATTTGTCACTATTTTTCATAGATACCTCTGTGTTTCTAGGCTCAAGCCAGACTTGACTGCAGACCCTACCTGCAAGGCTCTATATTATTCCCTCCCTCCCTTTCTACTCTCATTTCTCCCTACTTCTTCTTTTTTTTTAACACCTCCCATCTCAGCCCTCCCTTTATCGCTTCCTTCCACCCAGTATCAACACCCCTCAGTTAGGAATGCTGTGGTTACACACCTATTTAAAAATATTGCAGTGCTGTGTGATAATCTTTCTCTAGTCAGTTTGATTCTGCATTCTTCTGCTGTCCAAATAGACAGCAAGGTGTGTAGGGAAGGGATCATGTCTCCCTTGGGTTTTGTAGGGAGCTGAGCACATTGTCAGTGTAAATAACAAGGATACTAAATAGCTGCACTACAAAAGAAATTGAGCACATGCTTGTATCTCCCATTAAACCTCTGCCCTCATGATTTCAGAGTCATTCTACTGGTAAGTAAATACAATCTGACCAAAAATAGAGAAGCTCCATTTATGAGAAGTTTGCAAATTAGCCATTTATTGCTCATTCAAGCCTTTTACCGAATGCTATTAAGTGGCATTTTAGGCCAGAGTAGTCTTTCTTTGAGAAATATTTTAACAGTTTACCTATGAAGCATGGCTGGTTCTTGATCCTCCTCTTCCTTCTCCCAAGCTAAATGAATGTCTTGAATTTTCTTTTTAACTGCTTGGGAACACCCCACACCTGAAAATTATATCAGCCAAATCAATGTTTTTTTCTTTCTTTCCTTCTTTTCACATTACAGGTCACCTGCACAATGTGAAAAAAATGGGCATGTGCACTTTTACGCTTTTTCATATATTAGGAAGGCCTGAAAATGTTTCTTTGTTTTGATTTTGTTTTGTGGGGTGGGTGTTTTGCGGTTGTTTGGCTGGGTTTTTAACTGCCATCAAGGGAAAAGCTAAACCCAGTGAAGAGGTGTTATCTTAACCCTTACACCCAAATCCTTCGCCAGCACTCAGCTTGAGAATGTAGGTACCCTCTCAACCAAGATGCGGAGCCATTCCTCAGGAGCTACTTATTTTTCAGGCACCCAAAATGTGCTAAGTGCTTTACAAACAGGTATAGTCATTGTTCCTCTGTGTACAATCTTGATTTATGACACTGCAAGCAAGAGCCCTAAATAGCCAGCATAGGATGTAAATACCTCCCCCCATCCTCCACCTATTGTTAGGCATCATAGCAGGAGTAATTATTTAGAAGGGATTTAAACATGGTGCAGAAGTAGAGGTGACAAACCAGTTAGTGAAGAGAGGAGTATTCCAAATGTAAGGACCAGCAAGGGGTTTGCTCAGAGTATATCTCCATATATAAAAGGAAACATAAAGGGATAATCAAGGATGGCATCAATGGCTTATTGCAGAGGGTCAGGAACATGAAAGAACAGGCCAGAGTTGTAGGCAGGGCTAAGGAGTATAGGACCATAACAGCAAGTGTAACCCACACATCTTCTGGGTCTAGTGTTCTGTCACATCTAGTGGCACCAAGACCACTTTGAGAGAAAGAGAGATTGAATCTGCTTTACAGCCTTAGCTAACAGCCATATGGCTTTTAGCTCATGCACTAAACTCCAGAGGTCCCAGCTTCAACCCTCCCACTGGCGACCGGGGTCTGTCGGCGTTACACAAGGACAAGAAGCTTGCATTTGCTGTTCAGCATCATGGGAAGCCAATGAAGTGAGTCAAAGATAGTGCTTGGGGGGAGAGGAGGTACATGGTCAAAGTGACCAGTGAGAGAGATTATTCTTGGCAATAGCGTCTTGGTTGAGGTGGAGCATAGAAAGATTAGTATCAAAATGACACAAGATGAGGCAATTGTAGCAGTTTAGTTAGGAAATGTTCACCAGAGTGATTTGGCCATAGGGACAGAAGGAAAGGAGTGAATTTTATGGATATAGTAGAAGAAAATGCAGACATCCCTACCTTTAGGGAAATGAAAACATTCTAGTCTATTATACATAAGGAAATAAACTTGCATGATTTGCAGTACAACATTTTGGATCCGATATTCAGATGCTGTAAGTTGGTGTAGCTCCATTGAAGCTGATTTGTATCAAATTAGGATCTGGACCTTTGTATTAATATAGTAACTTTCATTCAATAATGCCAGGACCCTTTATGAGCATGAATTAATTAGTTATGACTCACAACACTGGTAATGAATTAGCCCAGCATTGCATTATTATACTAATGCAACAGATGGGTAAATTGAAACAAAAAGGAGGCTAAATGATTTGGCCGGAATTATCTAGTTGATCAGTGGCAGACCTAAGGAGAGACCCCTGGAAAATTCTGAAACCCAATACTTTGGCCTAACCACTAGACTATTCACCATTATATTTTGCAGTATCCACATATTTACTGAAATAAATTTATGGGGATGACCAAAAATGAAAAAAATCATCTATCATCTTCTTGACCATAGTTTGCACTAAGCAAAGAGAGAAGGATGTAAGCATTCTGGTTTTCAATCATCAGTGAAATGTTTTGTTTTTAAACTTCAGACAGACTCATTGGGGAAGGATGCATAAAACTAAAACACATTCTATGGAAGAAATGCCTATTCAGCTCATGGAAATTTGTGTAGACAACTCTAGACTTGTTGAGAAGCAAGAAGTGGAATATTAATAAATTCCTTAAACTATGAAGAGAGGGCAGAAATACAATGGAGATTATCAAAATGGAGGGATACTATGTCTCCATAGTTAAATGCTGTGCATGTCACATGTTATCGGGCTACAGCTGAAAAGTCTGTGAGTGCATCCGGTTCCCTTGGATATTATTCTAACATTGCAATCATTCCTTTCATAGGCAGAATTTCCCTATAGACATCAACCAAATTGTTCCATCAATAAAATAGTATACAAGAAACATTGCTCTGTCACACTGCAGCTAAGCCACAACAAATGTTTATTTGGTGGTTTACCCTGTGAATTTTCAGTTGGTGAAAACAAACAATGGAGAAAGCTACTGTATGTTAAAATGTATAGTTTAGTGTCAAAGGCAAATAATTGTCTTCATTATACTTAGCTGGCTAATGTTGTTGTAAGATTTGCCTCTATTCTATGTTAAGGTCCTGGATAATATGAATATTGAGCATGCATAAATTACCTTGAACATTATCACAGTGGGGCTCTTTGAAAATAGTAGTAATCTCAGTAGATTAAGGTGACGGTTTAAAAAAATCCTATGTGCCAGTAAAAATGAATGTCAATATATTTCTAAAGGGAGACTGTATTAGCCCAAATGTGAATAGCAGCTGTGCCAAGCAGAACTGGTTGCCTTCTTGTTCATAAATCATCAGCTATGTCAGTGTTGACCAGCAATTAAAACCTCAAGCAGTGAAATGCTGTGGACAGTTAAGTGAATAGGATCCAAAGGTCACTCTTTATCATTAGTACCTGGGACCATCAATTCACATTCTGAGGGAGTGTTTGAATTATGTGAAAACAGCCTTTGCAAAATTAAAGGGAACATAATTTAAATATAATGAATAAGAAAGCAAGGCTGTATTATGATTTTCAAAGTAGAAAGCAACTAAATGCTGCATAGCACAGTGGTTCTCAACCAGGGGTCCGAGGACCCCCGGGGGGGCACGAGCAGGTTTCAGGGGGCACGCCAAACAGAGCCAGCATTACACTTGCTGGGGCCCAGGATAGAAAGCTGAAACCCCAGCACATGAGGTTGAAGCCTGGGTCCTGACCCCTGCCACTCAGGGCTGAAGCCGAAGCCTGAGCAATATTGATTTGTGAGGGATCCATGACATGAGGCCCCAGGCAATTGCCCTTCTTGCTATCCCCTAATGCCAGCCCTGGCTTTTATATGCAGAAAACCCATTGTTGTGGCACAGGTGGGCCATGAAGTTTTTATAGCCTGTTGAGGGGGTCTCAGAAAGAAAAAGGTTGAAAACATATGGTGCAGCATACATTTTATGTCCTCGCAAAGTGCAGTCTCCAAAGAAGTCAGAATCAAGTTTAGAGTGGGAATAAGATGAAGTAATTTATGAGTGAAATCTCCACAACTTTAATAATGCTTTCCCTACATGTAAGCAGTAACAAATGGCATAGTTACAGTAGATACCAGGAAACTTTGGGGGTAGTGTATGTATCAAAGCCAAATGCTTTCAATCAGTCAAGGAGCACAAAAATGGTAGAGACATGAATCTTGAGTAGTTTTTGAAAAGAAATGTTTAGTTTTAATGGTCTTTTTTTTTCATTAATCTTCATAAATAAAAGCTGCTGCTTCTGTAGAGACTGAAGAACAATGTTATTTTTCAGGGATCTCATGGAAAAAGTGTCCTCTTTCAAAATGGCTACCATCTCATTTTGTTATCAATGGAACTGAGGCCACAATCTGCCTTTAGCAAAGAAGGTTGCTCTTTGCCTCCTGACAACACAGTGTAGTTTCAGTCCCTCTCAAAACAATGGGAGGCAATGGTCACACATGCAAAGAGCACAATGAAAAAATAGCCACTGGAGCCATTGAATACTGATGCCTCCCATATGACTGAGGCATTAGATTTTTGAAACCCTAACCCATATCAGGTGACAGTTATCAAGGAATTTAGAGATTTGTTTTACCAGAACTGCTGTGTGTTACACCTTTATTACAGGGCAGAGCTAATCTTCCATGTGCAACCTGAACTTTGTCATTTCTAAACTTTTGTCATGTTAAGTGCTTAACAATGCAGACTGTTTTTACTCATGACATTTCCCCTTTTTACTGGAAGAATGAAGACATAACCATAATATGTAACTTCAATGGTTAGACAATTCCATAATAGACCTTTTATGGTTAACAGTCCTTTCCTTAGGAAGTCTGCAGCATAAAGATTCTCACTCGTGAATAAATCGAGCTGCCTAAGCTTTTATCCTTACAAGATGTATAATGTGTGAAGTAAGGACTCCTGTCTCATTCACTGCTCAAAAGCTGCATTTGGAGGATCTGATTCTGCAATGCAGAAGACAGTGTGAGCTTTGCCGTGGAGTTCAATGTGAGACACACTGGGGTCTGCCTGAGGCTGGCACTACTGTGGAGGCAGTAGTGCCTCATTCACTGCACCAAGTATATATCGATATTTTATAATGGAGAAAGTTGGGTTTTTTGTTTGTTTTTCAAAGTACTCTGTACTCAGAGTACTTGTACTCTGAAATGACTAACAAAGACATTTTGGAAGAGACTGAAAAAATTTCATCCCCAAAGGTGAAAGGTTCAGAAAGTTATAACCAAATGCAGGAGATGAGAATGGAAATGCCAAACTTAGCTAGAACAGTTGCTACAACTCTCAATAACATACAGATACTGGGGTTGAATTGAAATCAATCAGAGTTTTGCCATTGATTTTAATAGGATTTCACTCTGTGACTACAGATATCAATGTATAGATACAAAACTGAAAAATCAGTTTGCAGTATGGAGTATGAGTCACCCATTCCCAACTTTATTGATATAAAAATGTAATTTAACATCATAGAGATCATATAGAATATTTGCCTCAATTCCATGAAGGGCGTCAGGCAATGTAAGATTCATTATCCTTCAGATATCCAGCCATTTGTTTTCAATCAGACAATAGAGAGATTTGAGTTCAGACTCAGAACTTCTTAAGCAGTTTAGAGGAGAAACTAATTATTACCCAACTAGAACACAATTAAAATCTCCTGCCATGGTGATAAAATGGAGTCAAACTGTCAGTCTTAAAAATAGATGCTGAAGAAAATCTTCAGCATACTCTTGCTATGGTAAAGACACTCTTTTCTGTAAAACATTCATTGTGCACTATAGTGGTGACTATATTATAGGAGATAAAAGGCAGAGATTGGCTCAGTCACTCTAGAAAATTTGAAATTACAAACATCCCTATGTACAGGTGATATTTGTGGGAATGTCACTAAAACCTTGTGGCAGATTGTGAATTTCAGTACAGCTACACGGATAAAGATGTACCATGCACTATATTGGATGAGCTGGGCAATTCAGCTCCTTTGAAAACAGCACAATAATTTTCCAACCCCTAGAATACAGGAGTCTTCTATGTTTCCTATCATTCTAGTAGGTTTCTGTCCAGTTATGAATTTGTCTGGTTTATCATTAATTATTATTGTCATCCATTTGTCCCAAGGCCTTTCTAACTCGGTGCCTTCCACTTGAGCTTATAGCTTCCACTCATTCTTTCGGCTCCAAATTCTTTCCCCTTCTCTCTCTTCTTCAGATTCCTTTCCACCTTTTTGCAAGCTTACTATTCTTCCCATTGCTATCAATAGGGAAAAAGTCTCCCTCTGCCTATAGAGTTTCACATTTCCATGGACCTTTTAATTCCTTGGAAATGGTGTGGTCCAGCTGTGTGATGATAGAGAAGATGTGGGGAGCTTGTATACACAGCACACAATCCATTGCAAAACTATGCTCCACTGTGATTTCAAGTGTGGAGGCAAGTACTGGGGAGAATATTGGGGATGAGTTGGTGTATTCATATTTCTAGTCATTCACTGGCCAACCTCCTTCCACAATGGAGTGGGACCAGCCACCAAGGACACTTGATCATGAAGCTGCAGCAAAGGTAGGGAAATGGCTCTGCTAATTGTGAGATGGAGGATTCTGTCCACTCCAGTCCGATGGAACTCTTCTACCCCAAGTCCATTTATGCAGATTTGGCAAAGGAAATGGGATGTAGCCTCACAGCTGCCGATACTGACTTTTTCCTGATGCCAACACAACCAGGGTGCTATTACTAATATTCCTAAATTCCAAACTCAAGATTCATTGGCATAACTGTTGGAGGAGGGTTCCACAGTGTTCAACTGTACTGTGCATAACTTATCAGTAATAACAAAATAATCAGTTCCCACTTTACTCAGCAATAAAACTCACTCTCCTTTATATAATTTTTAATGGAAAAATGTCCCTTTTCATGCAACACAGAAGTCAGTCCTACCATTATAATTTCTTACTTATTACAATATGTGCAAAGCTTATATAAGCACTACATTGTCTCTCTTACCAAACTGATGCCATTACAGAAGTCAAGACAATCTACTCTTATTAAGACCAGAATGGTAAAAAAAATTCGGATCTCAGTTGACTTCAGTGGAGATACTATCAATAAAACTATAATGACTTGTACAGAGGCACTTGGGATGTACAGAATGCAATGGAGATCACATTTTTCCCTATGGATCTGATCCAAAGGCCTGAAGACTTTCTGAATAGGGGTCTTTTCATTAATTTCCAAGTTTTGGAGAGCTTAAAGTTTTTGTCCCACAGTCACATCTAACTGACTTGAAGTCTCTATGTATCAGTAGTGACACCTCACACTTAAGCACTGACTTTCACACTGAGGCAAACTTGAACAAAGAGAACATTAGAACAAAAAATCAATTTACTTTGTATTATTTTCTGTAACCTTCTTGCAACTGCTAATTATTGAAGGTTACAAGAACAAGAACTTCATCCCTTACAGTCCAGGTTTGCTTTGTTCTTAATCTTGCACTGGTGTTAGAATATGGAATTTATGACATCACTATCAGATGCCATGGAAACACCTGTATCATCACAAATGTTGATAATGATAACTTCCTGGCATAACGAAGCAGAAGGCTAGGGAGTAAGAAAACCCTTGCTTACATTCAAATGCTGTCTCTTTGATAATTAGTGTAAGTGGCAATTATTTAAAATAAGTTTATATATAAATACAATACACAGTACATTGGAGACTTGTTTTTCTGGTTTCCTATTCTATAAAACTTCATATTAGGCAAAATTGGGTTCTGTCCCCTGATATGTATCATTTGCACTGAGAAGTCCCCTGTATAACCTCACTTATCTGAATAAATTCCACATCCCTTGTTCTAGTCAGATAAATGGAGTTCTACTCTATGTCAAAGTTTTTTCACAACATGCCTTTTCAAACCATTAAAAAAATGAAATTCTCCAATTTGCCTTCATAACTTCTATTTCATCTCCCTCTGAATCCTCTTGATTGTACACAATGGCAGCCTCAGATACCTGAGGCAAAGTATTTTGAGCAGTCCTCAAAATTCTACCCGAATGAACTGCTGGAAAATAACTATGAGTGCATGTATGCATATAGATCATACCAGCATACGTCCTGAATATCATCTTATTCTTGAACTGCACTGTCCAATATTCCTTAATGAGAAGAGACAAACATTGTATTATGCAATCAGGACCAACCCCTGAATGTACAGTAGCTACGTTAGCAGCTATAGTATGCCTAAATGTAAATTCTGTCACAGTATAGGCAGTTGTTAGTGCCCGTAGATTTAATGGTATATTCAAGATTTATTATAGAATAGTAGCTAAAAGGTGGTGGAAAATAATCTTTAATGTGTTTGTGTGTGACATTCCAGATAATAGAAACATTAAGTGGCAACATACACAGAGGTAAGATATACTCTTACTTTTTTATAAGAATTAGGGAGATGCAGTCTGGACAAAGAATTGACATGCTTTAAGGTTACTTTTGATTTTCTTCCCTTCTCACTGGAATTTTTGTTGATGCTTATAAGGTAATAAAATGATACAATAAGTATAATTTATTAGAAATATATCATCTCATCCTGGTGCATATTTAGCATGATTTCCTTGCAATAATACATGTTTTATTATATATAATAATACATGCAGATCCCAAGGCTGAGACAGTTCATCTTTATCAGGAAAATGATCTTTTCCCTACAAGCTGTGTATGCTTAAAGGACTTAATGAGCCATGAGCTGACATTTCAACCATTAAAATCTGACTGAAAATGGAAAAAAAATAATGTTTGTTTTATTTATGGGCTAAAGTGCAATTTTGGCAATGTTGTTATCAGGAGTAATATATGTCAGGTTTTATTATTAGTCAGCCCCAACAACAAAATGTAGGCTGAGCTGGAGGTAGCGGGGAGTAAGCCAATTTAAATAAATTATAATTACTGTCTGTGGTTGATCGACTAAAATTGTCTCTCATACATACAAAAAAACAATGCCTCTTGATGTAGGTTACTAGAGGTTTTACAGATAGCTGGTAAATTATAAGCAAGCAATTTTACAATTTCAAGATCAATTTAATATGGCTGGTCAATGATTAATCTTGTTGAGCTGACCTAACAGAGCATCAAGCAGCATGCTGTTTTCCAGTACAGAAAGCCCCAGGGTCAGGATCAGTCATTTCACTCTCCTGCTGGCTGGGGAGGCATGCCTGAGACTGGGGGAGCCGGGCCGGGTTTGTTTTTTGTACAATGCTCCCTTTTGAGTAAGCCATGCTATGATGATTAATATTAGCATTAGCAGCTGCTAATCTCTGTACAATCCTTACATGGACTAAATCACTCAGGGCCACATTCTGCTTCTCTTATTGGACCTGAAAGTAAAATTTCCATCTTGAGGAGACATCTCTGATCGAGCTAGCACACTAAAAATAGAAGCGTAGCCGCTGTGGCGCAAGCAGAGGGACAGGCTCACCACCCTGAATACAATCCCATCTGAAACCCCAGCTTTGTGCTCAGAAAGGCTAGCTCATCCAGCTACTTGTGCTGCTGGGACTACACTTCTACTTTTAGTGCAGTAGTTTGATCAATCCTAACCGGGGCAGTGGCATATTAACACACAGACTGATGGGGCCCATGCCCAAGGTTCTCCAGCCAGTTGCACACACCCCCGCCCCGGGGATAAGAGAGTAATCTCTTGATGAAACATGAGCAAATTCTTTGCAGTTCGCTAGGCCTAGTAGTCCAATATAGCAAGGGATTCAGTGGGCCATTTAAAACAAGATGCCTCTACTGAAGACACAGAGGATGAGGGAATGTTTTTGATACAAAGGTGCAGGCTGTTAGATATAGGAATTAACAAAAGAATCTCCAGATGATAATGTGATATTGGTTTTATTTCAGTACAATCACTTCCTATTTGCAGAGCTGGGTGAATGTCTGAGGATGGCCGCATTGCACTCTTTCCTTTGTCATCACATGAAAAATTAAGTGATAGGCAGGGAGGAACTGGGTTGGTGTTGTTTGTGACAGTGAAGCTGTCTGCATAGTCTACTGTGGATTTGTAACCTGTCAGGGATGGACATACATTCTCCAGTGGAGTTCTGTGAACATTGGTTGCTATGGATACAACCCAAAGAACTCCTCAGTTCAGCACTAGGCAAAGTCTTCCTGCTTTGGAAAATAATTAATTTTATTTCATGTTCAGCTGAATGAAATCCTGCAAAATCCTAAAGTGAAATCAGATTTTGATCATCCTTTTCTATGTTTAAAAATAAACAGCCACCTTTATTCAGGAAGAAAAAACAAACAGCATATCAATAGAGTGAAAAAAAATTAGAAAGGCAGAAGTATGAGTGATTTGAGGGTTGGAAAAATTAATAGAAATATCCTTGTTGTTTAGCCAAAAGGTTTCTTAATGCAAACACTGTATCCAAAGTCATTACTTTTTAAAATAAAAACTGTAAATGCAATAAACAAACATTTTTTATGAGAAATACATTGTATTGATTATTTATAGCTATTTTTTGGCTGCAAAATGTCAGAGTACATTCCCTTAGCAATATTTAATTAGAGTTCTCTCTCACACACACAACCTTTTATTTTTCGTTCTGGACCAGTTCTGCCCATTTCTATGTTTCTCCTTGAAGTAGTGCTCAGTCTCTTGCTGAATGTTTTTCAGGGCTAGATTAGGAGGCACTCACTCACAGTGGGGAGCATTTACTAATGAAAGTAATACTACTGGCATCAATGGGACTCTTTGAGGCCCCAATTCTGCAAGATATGTAATAATGTATTGGCTTTATAGAACCCTGGATGTGGACTCAGACCTATATGCTAATTCTACCTTGGCCACTAGCCTGCTGGGTGACCTTGGGCAAATCATTTCAATCTATTTGTGCTTCAGTTTCCCCATCTTTAAAATGGGAATAATGATACTGACTTCTTTTGTAAAGAAGGTCTACTTCGAGATCTACAGCCGAAAAGCACTATGTAAGAGCTAGATATTATTATTATTCAATGGAATTACTCATGTACGTATAGCTAGGCACATGCTTCAGTAAAATGCTAAATTAGGGCCTAAGGGAATGGTCACATCAGAGTGAGTGGGTGCTACAGAATCTGTCCCTGAAAATGCATGCAGCAAGAGACTGATCACTACTTCAAGCAGAAATATACAAAAAGGGATACAGAAAAGTGTGAGGCCCTCATTATCCCATCACTCATGCAAATGTAACTCACATTCATGTTAGTGGGAGTTACACATAGGATAATTGAGCCCTGGGCATTTTTCACATAATGTAGTGCACAATAGGCTGCCCTCTCCCACAGACAACAGGCGAAAGAAGAAGATTGGCTAACCCATTTACATAGACATGATAAACCAATCCCCTGTGCATAACAGAAGAACAATGTAAAAACCAGATTACAGCCTGAGAATCATGTTACAACCCTGCTCAACAGAAGGTTTAGAATAAGGTGTAGCCACAGGGCTAGGAACCATGTGCTAACTAATCCTGGTGCTTTGGACATCTACTGTGTGTGCAGACAACCATATTATAACCTGGTTAAAAACTGGATAGAAATCTGAAGTGCAGACAAATCCTTAGAGATATTTTTTTTTTGTATTCTCCAGATGTACATCAGTGAACAGGGATGAGAATGGGACTCAAGGTAAGTGGGATGAGATTCATTTTTTATTTTTACCTATAAACATTTGTTTAATTTAAATGATTATTTTTCATCTCATAAAGGTTAATGACAAATTAAACGTTAAATGGATTTTTAAATTGTATATTCCAGCTGACATATCATACTAGCATGCACACAGAATCAGTCTACAGAAGGGCCCAAAGTTCAGAAAAATTAAGGGACTTTGAACAATCCCCATATCATATTTGCTGTGCCAAATGCAAATCATAGTAGTAGTATACAGATCAAATATCAGGTAGTACTTTTAACTAATGTTCACCATCACTTCTGAAATTATCCAATACAGGGAGGATGAGCTTGCCTAGATTCCAAAGAAGAGCATGTGTCTGTATGCTAAAGCTCTGCACCCCAACACATTTTTTAAACCCAGGTTTTAACTGTACATAATATAGAACAGATTTTCTCAACCTGGGGTCTCAACCCAAAATTAGATTGCTAGAATGAGTCAAAGTGTTAGGGGACTGGCCGGGCTCAGCTCCCCACTTCAGGCTTTATCATCATGATGACAGGGGCCAGATGTGCCAAATTTGAGTGACCCCACGTGCCCAAACCTGAGCAGCACTGTGACCCCTGAGGTCGCTATAGCTTGAAAGAGGAACTGAGCCCAGCCAGCCCCATGGGACAGAAGCCAGGAGGGAGCAACTGATGTCATTTTCTCCAATAAGTGCTGGCCCCCTGATGTGCCTCCTGTCCTTTATCTAAGTGACACTCCATCTTCCATATCGCCTGTCTGCTCCCAGCTCGGGCCACTCAACATATCCCTCCCCCAGAACTGGGCGACTCCCTCTCTGTCCTACCAACTATCCCAGCCCCCAGTTCCCCAGATATACCCTCAACAACTTCTCCCCCGCCAAGAACACTTTACCTCCAGGATGCCAAATCTCCCCCACCTCTTTATTGTCTACCATCATGGGCAGTGCGTGGGCGCTATCCCCTCCCCCAGATCCTTCTGCCATCCCTTCTTTCCCCAGCCCCCCTCTCAAAACCCCCATCTCTTTCTATGCTGCACCCCATGCCCCTGCTCTCCCCACTTCTCCTCCAACCCCTACCCTTTGCAATCTGCTTCCGTGGGCCATGGGGAATGGTGTGTGTTTTTTGAGGGGTTGTCAGTTACTACCCTTCACCCCTAGTTGTCCATAGGGGTGTTCCCCAGCTGGCCAGAGTATATGGAATCTTAGCTCTGACCTTCCTGGCCCCCAATGAACCCCTGTGGGAGAGGGCATCTTGGAATGTAGTTATCTATGGGCCCTTAAGGTTTACAAATTGGTCCTGAGCCCAACACAGTTGAGAACCACTGGTATAGATTGCCACTTCAATATTTTTTCATAATTTTGTAGGCCCTGAAACTGTAGATTAATTTAAGCAATGAAATATAAGCTAGGCTAAAGAATTATATATTCCCTTTCATAATTTCTTCTCTTGAACTTTCAGATTTCACAGTTGTGGGCAATTCCCCCAAATAAGCCAGCTAGGGAATACATGCTCAAACAGCATTTATTAAGTCCAAAGGCAGAACTGGAGAATGGTTATACAGACTTTACTTTCTGTCATATGTCACTTTGAAGGGGCCAAGTAAATACCGGGTGAAGTGTTGTGGTTAGGCTGCAGTTTGCTGTGGGGGGAAAGAAAGAAAAAAAAGCAAGTACAATTTGGCTTGTCATTTCTCTTTGCTGGTAAACCCAGCTGATTTTGAAATCAGTATGTTTTTGTGTCCTGGCACAAGTTAATTTTTTCTACAGCTAAGCCCATGGGCTATTTAATTTCCTGCACAGACTGTGATGCTTTTAGTATATATCCAGCATTACGTGGTTGATTTCTTATTCATCGGCTCAGGGTGATTCCAATCTATGTGAGCCATTACTGAAGGGTTTTCATGATGTGACAGCAAAGTAAGGTGCTCAGCTAGCTGAATAACAAAGGCAATGCCATCAACAGTCTTCAGTGTGGGATGTCGAATTAGATCCTTTGGCAACAGCATCTATATTGCTTCAGAAAAAGCTGCAGTTCATTAAACTGTTAGAAGATGAGGTGATATGTGCTAAAACAGGGTTGAAATAGAGCTGTAGTTGGAACCTTGACTTTCATACAGTGGTAAAACCATGTGGGGAACCCTCCTGCTTTTGGCAAAGTAGGAAAATAAACTATTTTATATTCCTGGCTCTGTCAAGCAATCTGAGGTCTTCATGTGAGAGGAACCCTCTGCTTATGGATGTTCACCCACCCTACACAGAAGTAGGGGCATAGTAGCCCCTGCAGCACCATCCCAATCTGCCTCTTAACCTGCAAGTGGGCACTCTGTGGATGCAAGGTGCATTGCTGGGAAGGGCCTAGGGGGATACACGCTCACCACCCACAGAGCTTAGTCCAAAGAGATAATGCAGCCTAGGGCTTTATTATCTTTTCTGCATAGTCACTATGTCCCAACATCTACCTATATACTCCCAGAATCCCTGGGGGGTACTTGGCTAAGGGAAGTTCCTAATAGGACAGCAGTGTGGCCAGGGTGGGGACTCTGGGTCTCTGTACTGATGACCTTGACAACCTGTAGATCATTGGGATCTATGTAGATTCCTGGGAACTCAAAATTCAGGGGAATTTTTTTGCAGAGTTATCCTTCCCAATGCGATGATTGACACTAGGCAAACCTCAAGCAGATTTCCAGTCAAGGGCCCATCCCATACATTTCATCGCATTATCCTTCCAGTGCAAGATATATGTTAACTTACAGAGGACATTTGAACTCTACATTTGATCTGAACGCCATTCTAGCAATCACGCAGATGATATTCCTAAATATGACATGTTTTAAAAGTAAACTGTATGTGAGAGGGCAGCAGTGTTAACAGTTAGTCTGAGACTGCATGATGTTATCCTCACTGACGTGTTTTGACACCACTGCTTTATTCATTGTGGGCCTGGTTCCCTCATCCTCATGCACATTAGTGCCTTATGTCATATGTTGTCCCAAAGTATATACGTAAGATTCTGCTCATCATAAATAAGGGTGGCAGTATCTGGCCATAAATTAGCATGGGAGACACAACTGGAAAAACTAGCTGAGTGATGGTGTTTGTCATTCAGAAACACAAGCAGCCAACAACACTGTGCAAGGCTATTTGGATAATCAATAATAATGACAAATAATAAACCTGATGCTGAAGCAGGTGTTTGCATTCTAAAAACAAAAACCATCCCCTCCATCCCCATATTTATTTTACAAACAGTTTGTGTTCTGTGGGTCACTTATGTTTCAGTAGATCACATGCAGAGATGTGTGAATAATCAACATTTCTGCAAAAAACAAAGGAAATGTAGAATGCCATTCAAAAACCCAGAAGAAGAGGAAGTAGTGTCTCCTTCATACCCTATGGTCCCATGATTAAAGCACTTACCAGGGATGTGTGTTTATCTACCTTGTATAGATAATGAAACATTCAGTAGAGCAGGGGGACTAGAACCCACGTGCCTGCTCTCCCAAATGAGTGCATAGTCTTCAGCTGTATAGTCATTCTCACTCTCTCATGCAGGCTAATGATTATTTAAATATTTATACAAAGGGGACAGTTTCAACAGGAGAGATTGAGGGCCACTCGCCACAGAATAGCCTAGAGCCTCATAGTAAACGTGCGCCAGGGTCTCCTTCACGCCGCAGAAGGGGCAGGTGTCCAGGACAGGGGTAACCGCGCCAAATATATGCCCGTGCTCCCAGCCCCGTGAAGAAGCCACCGACTGATATCCCCAGCAGGCCTCGGGAGCAGGGTAGAGTATAGGCTGGCCCACTAGGGTGCCTCATCCTTGAAAGGTGGGAAGAGGTCCTGCCACTTTGTGTCAGGGTGGGACGCGAGGGTAAGGAGGTGAAGGGTGTGGAGCATGAGCGTGTATAGATGTTTCCTTGGCGCGGTCTGGAAACAAACTGGCTGCAAGTGGTGCAGCTGGCTCACGGTAAAGGAGCGGGTGGGCAGTTGAGTCCACGGGGCAGGGGCTAAGTGTCAGCTCTGCAGAAACGGAGCTGAGGATTACAGTGCATGAGAAGCTGGATATGAATCAACAGTGTGCCCTCGTTGCCAAGAAGGTTATGGCATACTCAGCTGCATTAGTAGGAGCATTGCCAGCACATTGAGGAACGTGATCATTCCTCTCTAGTCGACACTGGTGAGTCCATACCTGGAGTATTGCGTCCAGTTTTGGGTCTCCCATTACAGAAAGGATGTGGACAAATTAGAGAGAGTTCAGTGGAGGGAAATGAAAATGATTAGGGGGCTGGGGCAGATGACTTATGAGGAGAGGCTGAGGGAACTGGGCTTGTTTAGTCTGCAAAAGAGAAGAATGAGGAGGGATTTGATAGCAGCCTTCAACTACATGAAGGGGGATTCCAAAGACGATGGAGCTAGGTCAATGTTGGGCAACGTGTGGCCCGCGGGCCGCATGCAGCCTATCAGGATAATCCACTGGCAGTCCGCGAGACAGTTTGTTTACATTGACCCTCCACAGGCACAACCGCCTGCAGCTACCAGTGGCTGCGGTTCACCATTCCCGGCCAATGAGAGCTGCGAGAAACGGCTTGGCATATCCTGTGTTTTTAATAGGACCTATCTGAGTTCTAGCTCCTCCTCGCAGCAATAATCTGTCTTGTACCTGAAAACTATCTGGATCCAAAACCCACTTTTATGGCACATCTTATAGTGCAATGTTAATTTATTACTACCTTCACTCATTAGTATAAAACCCATATTGTGGGAATTACCACTTACCTAATTATCACAAATATTTTCATTATTGTCATTACTTCATCTGGATGTGTTACATAATGTACAGTGCAAATTACAAAGCTATAATGCTAACAAATATAGTACATAATACACATTTACCTCCTGACTCAGTGCTATTTCTTCGTCCAACCACAATCAGGGCGATTATTTTTAAGTGAACATCAAAAGTTATATAGAATGTCAGCACTGATTCAGAGAGCCAAGGGGTTGAAAACATAATCCTATTGAGAAAAGCATTTTGTAAATATGACATAAAATTAGAGCTGGGCAAAACTTTTTGAATTAATAGTTTATTTGCTGAATAATGCAGATTCAGGTCACCTGAAACTATCTGATAATTCAACATGAATTCATGGAATAGTTTGGCTAAAATCTCTTTTTAAAGCTAATGTCACAAGGGGACCTAGACACTATTCATAATCCCTTATTCCGACTCCTTACAAATATTTTGTTACGTTTCTGGCTGCACTTTTCCCCTCACCTCCTTATCTGTGCGCTCCCCATCCATGGCCCCACAAAGCCATGGGACCTCCTGGTCAACCTCCTCCTAGCAGTGGCTAAAATGGCCATCTATAAAACCAGGGAGAGGAGGTTGGCTGATGGGGACTCCTGTGACTGTGGGGCCTATTTCTGATTCTCTGTCCAGTTACACATCTGGACAGAGTTCCTCTGAGCAGCATCTGCTGGCTCCTTTGATGCCTTTGAGGAGCAGTGGGCGCTGCCTGGGGTTCTCTGCTCAGTGTCCCCATCAGGTGCCCTTTGTTTGACCCTTTGACCACACTCCTGTCCCTGTTATTTCATTAGTTGTGCCTCAGAATCACTTGGTTTCCAGGTCCTGTGGATCCTCCCCTTAGGCTGGGGGGAGGCCCTTTAGCAGTGGGCGGGGGCCCTTTAGCAGTGGGCGGGCTGCTTGCCACCACCCTGGTTGCTCTTGCCTCTAAATTTAACTCAAAGACTCTTAACAGGCTTTTATCCAGTTTCATACTAGAGCTCTGAGCAATCATACTGCTCTCTTGCATATCAATATTTACTTTGCTCTACACACACGGCTGTGCAGCACTAACTACCTTATACAGCTGGGAGCATGGGTGGAATCCAGTCCCACGTCACCTGCTACGTCCTCCTGGCAGAATGTGGCAGTTTCTCTCCATGCATGGGAAGACCTGAGCTGAGGGCTAAGAACTGGAGAGGGGTTGGGAAAGTCACAGAGGGGCTCCTTCTGTGATGGGAGGGAGTGCAGACCATCCCTCTGCACCTGCCAAGCACTTGTGCTGGAACCTGCAGCATCTCCTTTCAACACTGGGGACAGGCAGAAACCCTCAAGCCAGCAGAGAGAGGTAAGGAGCAGGACTGGGGAGGCAGGGGCAAGGGGCATCATTTAGGTAGGGAGGGAGCAGGGCAGGGAAGCTGTTCAAAGAAGTGTAGGGCTGGAAGAGACCTCAAGAGGCCATCTAGTCCAGTCCCTTGCACTCAAGGCAGGACTATGCAATAACCTGACCATCCTTGACTGGTGTTTGTCTAACCTTTTCTTAAAAACCTCCAGTGACAGAGATTCCACAACCTCCCAAGACAATTTGTTCCAGTGCTTAACTACTTTGTCAGCTGGGAAGTTTTTCCTACTGTACAACATAAACTGCCCTTGCTTCAATTTAAGGCCTTTGCTTCTTGTACTATCCTAAGAGGTTAATGAGAACAATTTTTCTCCCTCTTCCTTGTAACAACCTTTTATGCACTTGAAAACTGTTCTCATAGCTCCTCTCAATATGTTCTTCTCTAGACTAAACAACCTCATTTTTTTCAAAATTCCCTCACAGAATTTTTTCTAGATCTTTAATCATTTTTTGCTCTCCTCTGGACTTTCTCCAATTTGTCCACATCTTTCCTAAAATGTGGGGTGACCATATTTACTTATGCTGAATACGGGACACCTGATAAAATCACTCATATTCAAGTGAGTTCAATGACAGTCAGTCAGAACTACGCAGTACAAATATTCTAATTAACATCAAGTTGACTGAATCCCTGTTAAAAAGAAATCCTGCATAGCTGGATTCTTTTTATTTACCATCTTATCTTTAAGGCTTTAGGGCTCACACAGGGAGATGTGACACACACACACTCCTCTACACCTCTCACATGGGCGGGGGGGGTGACAACCGACTCGAATCTCCCTGTGTCCCCAGGACAGACCCGCCTCTCCTGGTACCTGGTGCCATGTCTTCCTAGGGAAATGTGGGGGGCACAGCGGGTCACATGCCCTCCCTTCCCAGATTTCTGTCAGGATTCACGCCAGAATGTGGCCAGCAGCATTCTTTCAGCACCGTGTGGGAGGGAAGGGATGGGAATTGCTTCCAGCCTCAGGGTGTGGGGAAGGGATGATATGGCCCATGTCTTTGCAAAACTCATCTCTTCCCACTCCCACTGCTCCCCTGTGGATTGAAGCAGCTTGTCCTTTCCTACCTGCACAGTGCTGAAAGGCAGCTAACAGCTCTGCCACCTCTCCCCCAACTACAGCGCGGGCAGGAAGGGGTTAAGCCCTAAAGATGCATTGTGCACTAGGGCCCAGGGAACCTGACTGCGCAGTCTTCAGTGACTCCGGCCAGAGAGGTGGCTCAGCAGGGGAGGGTGCCTAGGGACCCAGGACAGGGCCGGGGGAGAAGAGATGAAGAGGGTGCTAAGCCCCTTCCAGGGGTACTGCTGTGGAGCCTGCAAGGTCGGGGTGGGAGCACGGTAGAAATTACTTCCCCCACCACTCGAGAGCTTAGCTGAGGGGCAGAGAGAGGCTTCCCTGTGCCAGTGCTGTGTGAGGCTTGGGGACATGCAGGGCTCAGCTCCTCCTGGCCAGCACCTGGGGTCGGAGGGTCTTGGGCTTTCCCAGGGCTCCGGCCTACCCAGAGCAGAGGGGGAAGGAAGGAGCCTGCTGGCCAGGCTGCTGGTGAGCTGAGCGCTTCAACCAGGGGTTGGTTCTCTGCACAGAGCTGGGAGCTGGCGCACACTGCTGTGGGGAATATGGAGGAGCAGCAGGGCTGGGGGGATGAAGGGGCAAAGCAGAGAGAGGACAAGAAGAAAGGGAGTATGTAAAGGGCCGATGGGTGAGCAGCAGAGACAACATGTTACCGGCCACTGTCTGGCTCCTGCCCGCACTCACCAGCCTTGCAGTGTGCAGCCAGTGCCATCTGGAAACGGAATGGAGAGTGAGGCCCTGCTGGCCGAGAGCTGGAGCTCTGTGGGAGCTACACATTGATGGACAAGCAAGGGGAGTGGCTAGCCCCATGGGCTGCAGCTTTGCCCCACTACCAGCCTTATACACCTACCCCTATCGTCAGCCACTGAACTCCACCCACTCACCGCTGGCAGGCGAGTGGCTGGTGAGCAGGGATCCGGCCAGCAACAGGACCAGCCACTACTGAGGGGAGGAGACAGAAAATATGAGACAATTTGCCTGTTTTTAAGAAAAAGTTGAGACACCTGCGGGAGGGCTTAAATATGGGACTGTCTCTTTAAAAACAGGATGTCTGGTCTCCCTACTGAAATGTGGTACCCAGAACTAGACACAATACTCCAGCTGAGGCCTAATGAGTACAGAGTAGAGTGGAAGAATTACTTCTCATATCTTGCTTACAACATTCCTGCTAATACATGATATTACAAAGACTTTATGACCCTTTCCTGGAGTGCAAAGAGCTGGCTGTGGAGAAGCTGGTCCCTGCTACTGGCAGCAGCATTCACGGGCTGGTGATGCTGAAATGGGCCCCTGGCATGCAGGCCTGGCAGAGAACTGCAGTGTGGCGGAGGGAAGGGGAGCCTTATGCCACCATCACTGCTGGGACACAGGTTCATATGCTCCAGACTGTGATGGCAACACTTTCCCGAGAATGCTGGGGGAGAGAGATTGGATTTTAGAGACTCTCACACATGACAGAACAGCTGAGTTGGCATGTCTGATGTATATAAGTAAGTGTTACACATTAAAATTTGAGGGAGAGGTCCATTTTTCTGTTTCTCTTCCACTGTCATGAAGTGAAGGGATTTAACACTACTGAGGTGAGTTCACTAGCCATGGGGCTAAAGAGTGATTCTCACACTTTCACTGGCCCAATTAATATTAAAATTGTTCAATTAAAGTGGAACAAGTTCAATAGGAGAGACTGAGGAAACCTAACATCAGACTATCCCTTACCTCACTGATTGGGGCACTCACCTGAGAGGTGGCAGATCCCTGTTCAAATCCCTTGTCCTCATGAGGTAGAGTGGGGGTGGGACTTCAGCTGGTAGAGTTGCCAACTTTCTAATTACACAGAACTGAACACCCTTGCCCTGCCCCTTCTCTGAGACTCCACCCCTTCTCTGCCTAACCTGCTAGCTTTTGTTGATTTCATTCTACAGTGCCTATCTCTCCCCATTCATTGTATAGGGACCCTACATACCTAACTCAGGCTTTCTGGATCACAGTGTTGTTCCTGTGATTTTCTATGCACCTAAAAGTTAAGATTGCAATGCTGAGCATGGCAATGCCTAAATCCCTTTGCATGTTCAGGCCACAGACCTCCTGTCTGGGCTGTAGGTAAAGCTAATTGAATTCCTTACACAGACTGTAAACTCTTCAGGGTGGGGACCATTTTTATTGTTATGTATTTGACCATTACCTGGCATGATTGGCTCCAATGTTTGATTTGGAACCTAGTTGCTACCACATTGCAAATAATCATAGAATCATAGAACTGGAAGGGACCAGGCCCTTGCACTCACGGCAGGACTAAGTGTTATCTACACCCATCCCTGATAGGTGTTTGCCTAACCTGCTCTTAAAAATCTCCAATGATGGAGATTCCACAACCTTCCTAAGCAATGTATTCTAGTGCTTAACCACCTTGACAATTGGGAAGTTTTTCCTAATGTCCAACCTAAACCTCCCTTACTGCAATTTAAGCCCTTTGCTTCTTGTCCTATCCTCAGAGGTTAAGAAAAACAATTTTTTTTCCTCCTCCTTGTAACAACCTTTTATGTACTTGCAAACTGTTATCATGCTCCTCTCAGTCTTTTTTTCTAGAGTAAGCAAACCCAATTTTTTCAATATTCCCTCACAGATCACGCTTTCTAAACCTTTAATCATTTTTGTTGCTCTTCTCTGGACTTTCTCCAATTTGGCCACATCCTTCCTGAAATGTGGCACCCAGAACTGGACACAATACTCCAGCTGAGGCCTAATCAGCATGGAGTAGAGTGAAAGAATTACTTCTCATGTCTTGCTTACAACACTCCTGCTAATACACCCATACATAATATCTAATTAATAATAATGAATTCCTGTGTCATAGTGACTGAAAAGCAGGGTGCCTAGAATACATTTATACAATGGTGCATGTGTATACATGAAATGGTCATGTGAAGCTACCTGGAGCACAAAAGTGAAGTAGCAGTAGAAAGAATAATGAGCTTTTCATATAATGCAGTAGTATCAATAGCAAGATAGAAAGAGTTGCAGAAATAACACAAGCTTTTAAGTCCTCCCACTGTAGCAATGTCAAGCATAAACACAGCCACAAAAGCCAAAGCCCTAAATAAACAATACATTCCATTAATATTTCCATTTTTACTGTTGTTTAACCCCCACTTCTTTCTCTTCATCCATAAGAGGCATCCAGTAGCTGGCACTTTTGGCAGAGAAAAGCTATTTTAGAAGATTTTCGGCTTACATTTCTCAAGAGCTCTGTGCCACAGCTCTAAAATTTGATGGGGAAGAAGACTAAATCCACATCCATACTTTTCTGACAATTTCAGAGACCTTTCTGACCTAGTTCAGTGACACATAGCAATCTCCTTCCAGCACTAAATCAGACATCAAAGAACAGAAAACAAATAAATAAAAATCCTGAACTTACTTCCTGGGGGGATAATACTCCCTTCCATACTTCATTTACTCAAAGGTTAAACTTCTTTCCTTTCTAACAGCTGCTACTAGCAGTGATGTAGGCTTTAATGTGAATTAGCTTTATATTGTCTTCCAGAGACAGATGAAGATGGTTATTTATCCTTCCCCAATTTATTAAAAAACACCAAACCAATACATTTGTGCATAACTATTTGTAACTGTTGAATGACATTTTGAGATTATTTTGTGGCATAGTTTTAATTCTGACACATTTGAGAATCTATCATAGAAATTGATACTCTTCCTGGGATTATTTTGTCCAATGAATTAGAATTATGAACAGTTTATATCAAGGTAATAAAACATTGGTGTTAAATTGTTCCTAAAAATTTATTTTCTGAATATAAAAACTAACATGCTGTTCAGAGCAAATGAGTACACCACTAACATGTTTTTTTTATTCTCTCTCTCTCTCAAACACGCACACCACTCTTTTCCTTGTGAAGCTAATGGCTCAGTCTGGTACTTTGGACGGTCATACAATGTGCACCACTGCAACAAGCCAGACTTGAAAATAGCATCAGGATTCTTATTGCGCCTTCAGTGAAGTGGGAGTTTGTTATTGTTTAGTATGTATTTGTATTACAATAGTGCCTAGCAACTCCAACTGACAGTAGGGGCCTGTATGATAGACATAGTACAAATCCATAGTAAGAGATGGTCCCAGCACCAAATGTTTTACAGTAGATAAGGCAGAATGGAAAGGAAGCGAAAACACAGAGAATTTAAGTGACTTGCCCGTTATCACACAGCAGGTCACTGACAGAATAAGGAATAGAACCCAAGGTCTTCTGAGTCCCCGTCCAGTGCTCTATCTACTGAACAATACCATTGCTCTGTCCAACAATGAGAGACAGTAAGGATTCTATTTTGCATTGTGTTGAGCACTTCTGTAAACATACTCCTGCTGAAGTCTCTGGAAAAATCATGGAGCAGGTCCTTAAGGAATCAATTCTGAAGCACTTTGAGCAGAGGAAAGTGATTAGGAACAGTCAGCATAGATTCACCAAGGGCAAGTCATGCCTGACTAACCTAATAGCCTTCTATGAGGAGATAACTGGGTCTATGGATGAGGGGAAAGCAGTGGATGTGTTATTCCTTGACTTTACCAAAGCTTTTGATACGGTCTCCCACAGTATTCTTGCCAGCAAGTTAAAGAAGTATGGGCTGGATGATTGGACTATAAGGTGGATAGAAAGCTGGCTAGATTGTTGAGCTCAATGAGTAGTGATCAATGGCTCCATATCTAGTTGGCAACCAGTTTCAAGTGGAGTGCCCCAAGGGTCGGTCCTGGGGCTAGTTTTGTTCAGTATCTTCATTAATGATCTGGAGGATGGTGTGGACTGCACTCTCAGCAAGTTTGCAGATGACACTAAACTTGGAGGATGGTAGATATGCTGGAGGGTAGGGATAGGATACAGAGGGACCTAGACAAATTAGAGGACTGGGCCAAAAGAAACCTGATGAGGTTCAACAAGGATAAGTGCAGAGTCCTGCACTTAGGACGGAAGAGTCCCATTTACTGTTACAGACTAGGGATCGAATGATTAGGCAGCAGTTCTGCACAAAAGGACCTAGGGTTACAGTGGACGAGAAGCTGGATATGAGTCAACAGTGTGCCTTTGTTGCCAAGAAGGCTAACGGCATTTTGGGCTGTATAAGTAGGGGCATTGCCAGCAGATCAAGGGATGTGATCATTCCCCTCTATTTGACATTGGTGAGGCCTCATCTGGAGTACTGTGTCCAGTTTTGGGCCCCACACTACAAGAAGGATGTGGAAAAATTGGAAAGAGTCCAGCAGAGGACAACAAAAATGATTAGGTGGCTCGTTCACATGACTTATGAGGAGAGGCTGAGGGAACTGGGATTGTTTAGTCTGCAGAAGAGAAGAATGAGGGGGGATTTGATAGCTGCTTTCAACTACCTGAAAGAGGGTTCCAAAGAGAATGGATTTAGACTGTTCTCAGTGGTACCTGATGACAGAACAAGGAGTAATGGTCTCAAGTTGCAGTGGGGGAGGTTTAGTTTGGATATTAGGAGAAACTTTTTCACTCAGAGAGTGGTGAATCACTGGAATGGGTTAACTAGCGAGGTGGTGGAATCTTCTTCCTTAGAGGTTTTTAAGGTCAGGCTTGACAAAGCCCTGGCTGGGATGATTTAGTTGGGAATTGGTCCTGCTCTGAGCAGGGGGTTGGACTAGTTGACCTCCTGAGGTCCCTTCCAACCCTGATATTCTATGATTCTATGATTCTAAGGCCACGTCCAGACTAGGGCATTAAAATCGATTTTAGATACGCAACTTCAGCTACGTGAATAACGTAGCTGAAGTCGAATATCTAAGATCAAATTACTCACCCGTCCAGACGGCGCGGCATCGATGTCCGCGGCTCTCCGTGTTGATTCCGGAACTCCGTTCGGGTTGATGGAGTTCCGGAATCGATGTAAGCGCGCTCGGGGATCGATACATCGCGTCCAGACTAGACGTGATATATCGATCCCCGAGCAATCGATTTTAACCCGCCGATGCCGCGGGTTAGTCTGGACGTTCGCTAAGTCATTGAGAACTGAAAGCACTCGGTATCTAAACTTGTGATCCTCACAACACCCCCTACTGTCTGCAGTATGTAGCAGGAGTACATTGGCACTGCTTCAGAACTTTTCAGTTGCTATAAATAACCAGATAACTTACCTTAAGTTTTTTCAGTATTCTCTAGAATTTCATACATGCAATATTGCCATTAAGAAAGAAATGTTATGTAATGATGTTTTTAATTACCACTACTGTAGTTGTCCCAAAAGGGAGCCAAATTGGCTGCATAAGAATTGTATATACAGAATGGGAATGCACACGGATGAACTGGTAATAAACACAAAAGGAAGAGAAAGCTCACACTCTGATGTCTGCAGCCTTTTGTTACAAAAACAGGGTATAAGTAAGTAGTTATTTTCTGCAGTTCATGAAAAATGTGTGGTTATTTTTGTTAAAGTGATTATCAAGTTACATCATAATAAAACAATATTTCATGAACATTAGGGTAAATTTTTCCAGGAATGCATAGATCCCCACCAACCTGATTGAACTCTCACTTCTGCTCATCTAAATTAGGTGATATTCCACTGAAATCAATTAAGTTACACCCATGTAAAACCAGTCTGACTATAGAATAAGACCCATTGTCTCTGCAAAACCACACACATTATACATCTAAATACAATTTCCATGTGTAATTACCAAATTTGCACATAGTAAATCAGGGCTTTTGGGGCTAAGTGGATATCGCTGCGTTTTTGAAGCTATCCCCATTGGCTCTTTGGCCAAAGATTTGGCTCCAACAGTTTATTTCAGGACACAGTATATAAAAAAAAACATTTTTATCTGTTGAGTGCATATCAGTATTATTCTATAAGGCCATTCCTCTTTCTGCCAGGCACAATGGCAAAATTCTGACTGTTGACAACATGATTGCTCCCTGCTTGGACAAGTTCAATATGTGTAACTTCCATGTACGCATCAGTAGTGATTTCATTTGTCTTTTTAGGAACTGACCCTACTCACACAGAAGGCAATGGCAAAACAAACTTATCTTCAGTAAGACTAGGATTAGGCCATTAAAAAGCATGCATACATTTTCACTCATTAGTATGTTCAGGGTAGGATAAAGAGATGTTATCTGCTGTCACATTCCTTCTCACTGGGAGATTTAGAAGAATTCTAAAGACCATCCTGATGCTGGACTCAAGATTTTTGTTTAAATGTGTCTGAAATTGATGCTCATGAAAGTGAAGGCCTGATAGCAGCAGCCTGAGCCCAGCATAGGGAATGCAGTCTCTGCAAAAACTTCCAGACAGTACTACTCACCCCAACCCTAACCTGCTTTACTTCTGTTCTTCCAGACCTCTTAGGAACGGAGACTGTTAATCATGTCAAATTGTGCCAGATGCCAAAGCAGTTTTGTGATATCAATAAATATACAAAGGAGACTAGGATCAGAGGAAATTCATGTTCAGTCTGTCATCTAAGTAGGTTTTGAGTTTAAAAGTGAAAGGCATTGACTCTAATCTACTGTACTTCCTTCCTCTATGTAGGCCTGAGAATATGAAGCCATTTTCCAGGAAAAGGAACTAACATGCTAGGTTGCTTATTAATGCACATTGAATTTCTCCAGCAGTCTTTATGTACAAAAAAATAAATCTCACTGACTTCAGTGGGAGGTATGCATGCATGTTAACTTCAATACTGAATATGTTAAAAATGGGGAGAACTTTTGATCAGCTAAACACATTTTCAGGTCTAAGTGTAGGTCTTGGTTAGTAGCCCAGATGGATTCCTGTGACAAGGGGGTTTCTTTTAAACAGCAAATCATTTTAATTCCATTTGAGACTGAATGCAACAATGCTGATTTTTTCAGATGGCTCTGCTTTCTTGGATAGAACCTTGATGGAATGATAATTACTGCTACAGAGAAACTGTAACTGTGAAATAAATGAAGGAAAAATAATAGTGAAAACATTTCAACAGACATGGGATAGCTAGATGAAGTGATACTGGGATTCTCATTGGCCTCACAGATGTTTTCAGGTAGAGTGGTCACCTGAACATTTATAAAGCAAGAAACAGTGCTGTTCTTTTGAGCTTCTCTCATCTTAGAAATATACAGCATTGTGGCCATGGATGTGTAAAGTTTCCATACCTGCCCTTACAAAAAAATGGTTGCCTGGTGTTTCCCGGTGATTTTAAGCTCTAAATTATATTGGAGGGTGGGAAACTATTTTCTTGACATTTTCTTTAGAAGCATGTGAAATTCTTTTTAATTTGTAAGCAATTGTTTTGCTACATAGCGTGGTGGGTGTGCCATGTAAATTTATAGCAGCCAAAACAAAACAAAATATACAGCTGGCTAACATCTGGGGGAGGCGAGAGGAAAGAAGGGGTGATCTGGCTCCCAACTGCAATCTGCACTGTGAATAAGAGCCTAGAAAATTGCTTGATCCGAGAGTGTAGAAAGTAACATTACAGGTCTTCGCATCAACATATTCCTATTCATGAATATAGAAAACAGCCAAACACAGCCCCCATCAGTGCACAGTAAATAAAAGAGGCAGTTTTGATAGAAAAGACTTGGGGAAGCATCTCTAACAGTTGATTCATTCTGATACACAAGCACTTTAGTTTGCTGGAGAATTGCTGCCTCAACACATCTTCTGCAGCAGCTCTTTATACTTGCAGGTGTCCAGTGGTGAAGTTAGGTATGGAAAGTAATTGGTGTTTACAGGGAACTTTGGTGAATAAATCATTTTTTGCTGCTGCTAACAGTTTTCTTAAGGCATCTACCATTTGTGTGGATCACAGAAAAGGGAGGGGAGGTTCTTTTTCTTCACACAGCATGATATGGGAGTATGAAGATAGATTATCAGGGTATTCTGTGTATACTGACGAGAAATAAAGATTTTTTTTAATCTTATGGTATTCATTTTGCCTTTTGAACATCAGCTGAGGTACAGCATTGCCATCAGAAAATGGCTATCTGGAATTACTGGGTGACCTTAAGCTCTAAACTAGAATGTGCTACAATGCAACCTACTCTCTAGCTGAGTTAATGGTGAGGCAGAGTAATCCTAGAATTATTATTACTTTATAGCACCTGCCACTGTGCTGGGCAGCTTTAACATCTGCCATCATAAGGGAGCATGAGACACTCAGAACACCTCCATGATGCTAACATTAGTCGCGTGATTAGGGGATGTGGTTGTGAAGAGGCATACTCTGTGCATATGTGCAAAACACCCCAGGATGTCAATACTGAGCACTTTCACCTCCCTGTTTTACTAGCAGATGTGCTAATACCATGTGGGTCCTAGAATTATAATCTTCACTTTTAAAAAAAAAAGTGAACTAGTCTAAACAACAGTTAGGTACAGAAGTGCCAGGAAATTGCAGCTGAAATCAATGGTAGCTGTCAAAGCTCTGAATTTCTGACATAGTGCTAATCCGTGGGTTCACAACATGGAGATCACTCACAAACAGGTGCCAGGGGCTGCACCATTCCTATACTGACAAATAGGAGGTTCCAGATATGGAATCAGGTGACAACCACTGTGATAGATAACATTTTGTAGAATCATAGAATCGTAGGACTGGAAAGGACATCAAGAGGTCATCTAGACCAGTCCCCTGCACTCATGGCAGGACTAAATATTATCTAGACCATCCCTGACAGGTGTTTGCCTAACCTGCTCTTAAAAATCTCCAGTGATAGAGATTCCACAACCTCCCTAGGCAATTTATTCCACCCTGACATTTAGGAAGTTTTTCCTAATGTCCAACCTAAATAGGCATTGCTGCAATTTAAGCCCATTGCTTCTTGTTCTAATCTCAGAGGTTAAGAAGAACAGTTCTTCTCCCTACTCTTTGTAACAACCTTGTATGTACTTGAAAACTGATCCCTGTGGGACCCTACTTGCTTTGCCTTTCCAACATGGCAGTGAACCACTGATAACTATTCTCTGGGAATGGTTTTCCAACCAGTTATGCACCCACCTTATAGTAGCTCCATCTAGATAGTATTTCCCTAGTTTGTTTATGAGAAGGTCATGCGAGACAGTATCAAAAGCCTTATTAAAGTCAACATATACCACATCTACCACTTTCCCCCTATCCACAAGGCTTGTTAACCTGTCTAAGAAAACTATCAGGTTGGTTTGACATGATTTGTTCTTGACAAATCCAGGCTGACTTGTTACTTATTATCTTATTATCTTATTATCTTTGAGATGTTTTCAAATTGATTGTTTAATTATATGCGCCATTATCTTTCCGGGTGCTCTTTCATGGTGTACTCTTTCCCTTGATAGGAGGAAGGGCTGCTCAAGCAGATATGTGGCAAATAAAAGGAAAATCTAAATTATGATTGACTGTTCATAGAACTAGTTTGGATGCAGCTTAAGCTGACGGACAGCAGAAATCCTTAGTAAATAGCATATATGGGTCACATGCTGTGACTTTTCCCAGAAAACTGCTGTTCAAGACACCCATCAACCTGTCGATACCCAACCATCTGACACAGTGCATGAGAAAGACCCAAAATTGAGGATAATATAAAAAGTCCATCCAGGGATGAAGTGCTGTGAGAGTCATCCTTTTAGTGTAAAAACCTCTTTCTAGAACCTCAGTTTCCTGACTGTTTTATTTTTAAAAAATATTTACCTCAGAAATAACATGGACCCCAAATTAGTGTGAAACATAGGGAATTCTGGTATAAGAAACAGTGATGTGCCTTGAAATAAAGGACAGTGGAGAGGCATGGTATGAGACATAATCATTTTAAAAATAGGTTTTAAATGGTTTCTGCACTGAGGTTTGAGACAGCTATTTGTCTTGTTTGAGGAGTTTTCGGGCTGAACGTCATGGCCAGGAAATGACTAATGAATATAAAAGCTGAGCTGGGAGAACATGGAAAACTCTGATTGGGAGGAAAATAAAATCATATTTAATAACCCAGACTGGTCCGGGAAAAGCTTTACTTATGTGTGTATGTGACGCAGGGATACACAAAATATATAATAGCTGGTGGAGGGATTTTTTGAGAGGGCAGTAGTAATCACAGTGAGATCACACATTTAGAATCACTGGAGCAGCTGGAAGGAATGGCAAAGTGGTAAGATTAGAAACGACCTAAACAGATGAGAAAATGAGATTGAAAAGAAGCCCAGGGTAGCTGAAGAGAGATCACAAGGCTCACATATGCTCTCTGAAAGGTAGAAGAAAGAGAGAATAGTGAAGGGCTTCAAACATAATGCATCTCTTAGACTCAGATAACCGAGTACTTCACATTTTCATGCATTTGAACCATACAGATCATGCAGCAATCTCTAACTGGAATCATGTATTACACATACTGTGCAGTGCGAACATCATAAATCAATAAGCCAAAAAGATCATGGATTAAATATGTTTAAACTTGGTAGCATTCAACACCTCCTTGTATACAGAGACTCAAAACAGCCTTTAACAGTCAACTGGAAGACAAATCTAATGAAACCAGAGATTGAATTTCAGTAAAGAATTCTTTCAGATCATTTTGAGGTCATGTGTCCTAATTCCTTGAACATGTTTTCTCTATGTAAATTTTACTTCAAGAATAGTCATCAACCACAAATTACAGAATAGATGTCTCTTTTTAGTCCCTGGGGAGAATGGAGGTTTTGCCAGAGAATTGCTATTGATCCTGCTCCAATGGTAAGTAAACCCTCTCCAAAGCAACTACTGAATAGATCAACATACACTGTCCAGTAAAATCATTTCTGGATGCTTTGATCTTGTGATTCATTTAGACTGTTCATCTGATTTCTCTTCTAGTATCAATACACTAATCAGGAGTGGTGCCAGGGTTTTTGGCGCCCTAGGCACAGGGCCAGCTCTAGCCATTTCGCCACCCCAAGCACGGCGGCAAGCTGCGGGGGGCGCTCTGCCACTCGCTGGTCCTGCGGCTTTGGTGGACCTCCAACAGGCGTGCCTGCGGATGCTCCACCGGAGCCGTGGGACCAGCGGACCCTCTGCAGGCACGCCTGTGGGAGGTCCACCGGAGCCGCCTGCCGCCCTCCCAGCAACCAACAGAGCGCCCCCTGCAGCATGCGGCACGGGCCTGGAGCCAGCACTGCCTAGGCGGGGATCCTTACCATACTCCTGGTCGTTGGCCGCAATTCTGCGGCGGGGGGTCCTTCTGTGCTCCCGGTCTTTGGGGCACTTCAGCAGCAGATTCCGGAGTGAGTGAAGAATCTGCTGCAGAATTGCCGCCGAAGACCCAGAGAGCAGAAGGACCCCCCGCCTCCGAATTGCTGCCGAGGGTGGCAAAATGCCGCCCTCCCAAATCCTGGCGCCCTGGGTGACCGCCTTGGTCGCCTAAATGGAAGCGCCGGCCCTGACACTAATGCACAAAGCTTATACAAATTATTCAGCACCTATTGTGATCTCAATTCTCCCTCTTTCCTACAACCTCCTCCCAAGACAATTGTTTTCTTTTTTTTTTCCTGACCATGTCGCTAGCCTCTGTCTTTGGTGTATGCCATGTGGAACCTCTGGTCTGATGCTGTCTCCACACAAATACATTACTCTCAAACCCCAAAACACACACAATTTGTAGACAGCATTTTGTATGTTCACTCTGACACAATCAGGGGGAGAAGACTGGCAGCTGAAGTGACTCTGTGCTGCTTGCTGCTGTCTGGGGTGAGATCTGCTTATTGCCCTGCCCCTCAAGTCATGTACAGGATTTTAGGGGGAGAGCAACCATGTCTGGTGATGCAGCAGTAGATAGTCCTTTCCCCAAAGACACCAACAGGTGTAGCAGGCTTCCAGTCCTTTCCTACACAAGGACACCACCTGCTAAGGATGAAGAGGGGTTGTGCTAGGGAAAGAGGGCCTTGAGGTATGGCGGGGAGGATTCCAAAATAAGCATTCAAACTCTGGTCTCTTCTCCCCTTCACTGGATTGATATGAAGGTTGGCTTAGTGGTTGCTTTTAAATGTAGCTTGGTCAGATAATATTGGCATTTGTATATTTTGTTCTATGCCCCCAGGTAGCCACAGTGTAAGTGTCATGAGAACCAGTAATTCTTTGGGTACCCTGTGAGGTCCTGGAGCAAAACATGTTGGATTTTATCTCCCACTACAATAAACAGCAAAAACCATTCTCTCTGCACCCTCCAAACTCAATTCCATCACTCTTGCTGTCCCAGATTCTGTTTTAAGGTCACCCTCTTTGGCTGGTTTCCCTCTTGGAAGCCAGCTCCATCTATCCCCATGGACAGCAGAGGGAGAAGGGAACAAGAAATGTAAGAAGGCCAGATGAGCAGTAGAATCAGAAGAAAAACCAATTACTGATAATGAAGCAAAGGAAGTGCCTATGTTGATTGCTTCAGCCCCCACCTGCACCAATAGCTCCAGTAGAATGATCTTTGACTGCACAATGAGAGCATGGACTTGTGCCTTCTGTTAAGTAGCAGCCACCACTGTTAGTCATCCAGGACCTATTTAAGGTCCCACAGTGCCTAGTCATTCTGAGTGAGAGCAACCCCAGAGGAACCAGTGAGAACTCTCATATGATCTTACTCAGAGGAAAGATGTACTGCAGCAGTCAATGTCTCATTAGCTTAGCTTGGCTGTCTGCTCCTGTTGGACTACAGGCTGGGGGAATACCAGAACTGTAGATCTCTATGCGTCTTCTAGTATTAGAAAAGAAGTGCATACATCCTAGGATGCTTCCAACCTGGCTGCCTTGGAGTGTGTATACACCAATTCATTGAACATACTATACGTGTGTGATTCCATCTTTACTTCTCTCCACAGGCCAAAATTTCCATCCTGGGAAAAATCAATGTAAGATTTCAAATGTGTGAAAGTACAAAACTACAAAATGTTGAATCAGAAGTAGATTTTGTAAATTGACCTGTTAAAAATGTTTGGGTTCTAAAATGAAAAACAAAATACTCCCAAGAAGTAAAATGAGGTCTCAATACCACACAGAATGAATGAGCAAAACTTTCCATGTTAAATTTCACCTATAAAGACTGTCATGAGTTTCACACAGAACTAAAGGCATATGGTGCCTGTGATTTCAATCATCAGGTAAAAAGGGTTTCCAGCAGAATATCTTATTATGTGATGGAACATGGAAGAGAAAATAAGGAAATAAAATGAAGTTAAATGTACCCCTGAACTGAGAATTACTGAGAGGAACAGGGAATATATGGTTGTAGTTATAATTCTAAAGCCATATCCTAATGCAGCTGTAGAGATACCCACATACGCTTTGTCATTTGCTCCGTATTCATTCCCCTCACATTTTACCTTCATGCTCCACTACCTTGCCCTTTCAGCAATATTGCACACTTAGCGCACACACTTGGATTCCTCCACGCTGCACTGCCACTGCTTCTAGCTCTCTCTAGTTAACTCACTCATGCATAAAGTATATTCATTGTGAAGTCCATGCAAAAGTTCAACTCAACTCTAGGTGTTTAAAAGATACTTGATGTCACAGTTTAGGGCAACTGCACTAGTATTTCCCCCTTGTGCTCCAGCAAAGGCATGCACTCAGACTTCCCAAGAGAGCTGGCATCTGAGAAGCAGGAATAGATCCGCATCTCTCTCTCTCTCTCTCCTGACCTAGGCTTTTCCGGTCTGCATAATTCCCTGCCTACACTGTGATATTCCCAGCAAGGCAGAGAGCCTAAACAGGCCAGAGTCTGAACTTTGCTTTCTCTGTGAGGTCTGTGAACATGGTAATTGCCCAGAGTTATGAGTTCCCACACAGCTTTTTAAAGAAAGCACCTTTATTTTAAGGTAAAAACATTCCAGAATAAACATTAAAAGCAATAAAAACCTAAACACATGCTAATAAACTTACTAGAAATCACCCCCAGCCCCTTCTCCACAAGGGATCTGGTCAGTGTGACTTTCTCCAACACTTCCCTAAGGATGAGTGGGGCCTCCCTTTGGATAGAAGGTTCTGTCCATTTGCTTGATCAGAAAGACAGCCCTGAGTCGGTTTAAACTGAGGCCATTTACCCAAAAGTAATTTATTTGTCTACTGGCATCTGGAGAATCCAGTTTGAACTAGTATATGCAAGTCTCCCATGGGGAGGTACCTCTCTGCAGGTGTTATAATCAGTGAATTTGTCTAATTAACCACTACTGTTCTTAGTTCTTGGAGTATTCTTCTCATGGAATTACATACAATCTCAAGTCCACAATGATACATAAATGTAATACAGTAAATTCTCGCAAAAATATTGCAGAAAATTGCCATATCTGTCACACTTAGGTTCATAGTTGGTAAAAACTGGCCAGAGGAGAACAATTCCATTTCATGAAACATTTAAAAGTTTCAAAATTTGGTTTTCTTGCAGTATGGAACAACAAAACGAGCTCTTTCAAAAGGTTTCACAAAATGAGAAAGAAAAAGAGAAAGTGACCCCAGGATAACTGACTGCTAAGGGCACTGACCTGGGAAACCCACATTTAAGTCCCTGCTCAGCCTGATTCAGAGTAGTTTTTCATCCCAGATGACCCTGATCAGACAGTTCAGGAACTTGAATTTGGATGTCTCAGGTTAGCACCAGTCTCTTTCTATCTCAGAGTCCATTGTGGGGCTAAGAGACCTTCCTATGAAAATTATCATTGAAACTGACACAGTTCTGTGACATTTTGGTTTAGATAAAATTACTTTTTTTGATGAAAAAAAGTTTAATCAAAATTAGTTCAACCAGCTCTAATAGTTGAATTTAAAATACTGGGACATCGTGAATGGTTTCCCTTTAGCTAAGATGGAAAGAGTCGTGTGAGCAATATATTTCCTTCCCTCAAGGAGTGGAGGTAGCTACAAAACAACAAATAACCATTTAATAATAAATTGCATTCAGGATTAATATGCTGTTGACATAATAACGACTGTAAAACATTTAATGTTTATTGGCTCCATATCTATTATGAAGTCAGCTTTATTTGATGTTAAAATAAAAAGACCTAAATTTTGTAAAGCCCTGAATAATTACCAAACCAACAGCAAGATTCACAGAAATATACTTACAACAGTTAACACAATAGAAGAATATGACAGGACAGAAATATCCATTTATGGACATCGTAATTCAAGAGACGCAGATTATTTATTAGAAGACAAATCTCCTCTATACCAGCACGAGTACCCTTGAATACTCTAAGGATGAATGCTTATATATAATCAAAGACTACAGCAGATAGCGTACATATTACTGAACATGTTTTCTTTTAAAAATGAGAAATGACTTGCACATGCTTAAATTAGAATGAAATCTCAGTCTTTTAAATTATACACCTGCTTGGAGAAGACTAATATTTAAATATTTAATTTTAAAATGATGAAATATAGACTATATTCCATTTTAAAAAGTTAATGCAATGTTAAGGATGGGAAATCATGCACTCAAAATTCAGCAGAACTATGAAAGTGAAGGTTGGACGGTCAACCTTACCTCTAGTTCCACGTGTACATGCCTTAAAATACAATTGCTTTTTATATTATTTGTCAAATGCAATATTATCTGTAGGCAGGGCCAGTGCAACCACTAGGCAAACTAGGTGGCCGCCTAGGGCGCCTAGTGGTTGAGGGCGCCTAAAAGCCCGCTCAGGCAAGGAGGTGGAGTGGAGGTGAGCTGGGGCGGGGAGGGGCCGGGAGGGCGCAGGGAGAGCAGCCTGCAGTAACAGGGGGGGTGCACAGGGGAACCGTTCCCCACTCCAGATCACCTCCACTCTGCCTCCTCCGCTGAGCACACAGCCACTGCTCTAATTCTTCTCCACAAGCCTGGAAGGGGAGGAGAATTAGAGTGGCGCCAGCGTGCTCAGCGGAGGAGAGCTGGGGCAGGCTCCCCGGGCAGGGTTAGCTGCTGTGGAGGGGGCAGGGTTAGCTTCCTGGGGGGTGGCTCCCTGGGCAGAGTTAGCTGCCATGGATGGGAGTTAGCTGGGGGGGTACCTGCTGCAGGGGGGGCTCCTCGGGTGAGGGGGCGGCGGGCTGGGTCAGCTGCCATGGCGGGAGGGGTTAGCTGCCATGGGATGGGGGCTCCCCTTGTGGGAGGAGTGGGTGGGGGTGGTTAGCTGCCATGGGGGGGCGGTGGGAGGGGTTAGCTGGGGTGGGATGGCGCAAGGTGGAAGTTTCGCCTAGGGCATGAAACTTCCTTGCACCAGCCCTGTCTGTAGGGACTCCACAGTTAGGGTTGCATCCTAAAATAATCATAGAATGGGGCATAAATTCTTGCTTTTCTCTAAAAGTAGGTGGCCTTTTGATGTGAAATATCACAGAAGGTTAGTTTTTTGGTCATTTCTATTTTCTTTGTAGTGTTTCGTTTCTAGTCATAAATGTTTCACACTTGGCCTTTTCAATTGGTCTCCATCTGAAATGTTTTCTTGGTAGTCCTACTTTTCCTAACCTAAGTGCTTCACAATGAAGAGTTTTGTGTAGTAGCCTACCATAATGCAAACTGGAATTTGTATTCAAACTTAGAAGGGTAGCCGTGTTAATCTGGATCTGTAAAAGCAGCAAGGAGTCCTTTGGCACCTTATAGACTAACAGACGTATTGGAGCATGAGCTTTCGTGGGTGAATACACACTTCGTCACATGCATCCGACGAAGTGAGTATTCACCCACGAAAGCTTATGCTCCAATACGTGTGTCTATAAGGTGCCACAGGACGCTTTGCTGCTATTCAAACTTACACACTGTACAATTTATCATGGGTGTTGTGTTTCGAAGAGATACAGCACAGAATTTGATGCCCTGGAAGAGGGGGACTACGGTGGATTTAAGGAACCTTTGCTCCCTCCCAGTCCTGGGTTGCTCTGGGAGCTGAGAAGGCCCCAGTATAACTTTGACAGCCCTGGTGGCTTGCCTAAGATATAGCAGCCTTGTGGGGCTGCCTTCCAGGTTGCAGCACTACCTGGAATTTCCACAGCACTGAGTGCTGTATCCCTACCCTCAATACATTCCTCCTGTACCCAGCCCCAACCCCAGCATGCTGCTTACCCCAGGCTTGAAAGGGATTCTCAGATGGCATGCTTATGGCTATTTTCCACACGATCTGCACCAGGGGAAATGTTCCCTCAACTAGACACACTCTTTTTAGGGCCCCTTTATGCCACTCTGGGCCTTTAACATGACATATAAGAGGTGGGGCAGGGGTGAGGATCTCATCCTATGTGTGTTTATTTCAGGATTCAGCTGTGTGTGTCAAAGACTATTGGTTAACATTAGCCATTGCCTCATGGTTAAAGTACTCTGCATACTTTTTCACAGATATTCAGCAAAAGCTAAAGTTAGGCATTTACTCTCTTGTTAAAAGTTGTGCTGACAGTAAAGCTTAGTCATCATTTTTACAAGCTGACTAGTACCTAAAGTGACCAGACATCAAGTGTGAAAAATCAGGACAGAGGGGGTAATAGGAGCCTATATAAGAAAGAGACCCGAAAATCAGGACTGTCCCTATAAAATTGGGACATCTGGTCACCCTAAACTCTGCTGTACAGTGATCAGTCTGTTGTGCATGGGGCCAATTGCTGGGTCCCATATCCTTCCAATTGACCTCGATCTGGGTAGAGTTTAGTCACTGTTTCTAGTTCTGAGACTTTAGGGCGCATTCCCAGGCTCAGACATCTTGGCTGACATCCTTCTTTGGGATGCTGTTATTCAGCCTTGATCCCAAAACCAGTGTGATACCTTCCAAGTGCTTCTCAGTTACTTACACATGCTCCCTCAGAATTCCACTTAGGCTGTGGGACCTCTGGGTTTGTAGTTAAACCACTTCAGAAACAATGCAGCAGGAAAGCAAGACACACAGGTCTAGCAAAGGAATTTCTTAGCCACAGACACTTTTGCTCTTAAAGTAATGAGAGTTGCAGAGTTTTGAAAACACCCACAAGTCCTACCCAGCCTGATCTCTCTCCTTGTGTGGGGACATGGTTCATCTGCATTCCAGGCTGGCCAGAGAGTCCCTCCTGTCCTCTCTCTCCTGCAAATCCAACTTGCATATGACAATAGTCTGCCTCCTGCACGGAACAGGACTTCTGTCTCCATGCCATGTACTCTGACTGCAGTCATGCTTGTCCTCCCAACTCCATGCAGGCTCCTGTGTAAAGAAACCATTGTTCCATGTGGGTGAGCCAGTAGTTGAGAATCATCCAAAATCAGTGGCCCCAGATTGCAGTCCTGATGGGTCTCACTGAGCTGTCAAACCCCTCTTACAGACAGGACAGCTTTCTGGAATGCACTTGAACAGGCTACCCTTGTCCAGATTTGTGTAGTCACTATGTCAGTACTTCCACATGCAGTATACCACAGAGTTCATAATTTGACACAGACATATGCCAGTGATGGTAGACTTTTGATGTGGGATTTTCAAAAACACCCAAGTGATTTAAGAGCTTAAGTCTCTTTTTTTTTAATACAACTCTTTTGGGCAGGGCTTAAATTCTTATAGAGTATTTCTCAGACCCCTCCCCCCCAAAATACTATAAACACTCCAAGAGGCTTGAAAATATTTACTGGAGTTCTGCTCCGGACAGCTCCAGCTGAATTTAAGCCCCACTTTTTGGTTATCTTTAAATCAACCTAAGTTTTGTAAAAAACAATTCTGAAACTCAATAACCTTGTGACAAAAATTGAACACTGGTTAACATTACTAATAGTTGCAAATGTCAAAATCCTCTTTTCCTAAAATTGGATATTTCCATTCATTTTACAGCCAATGCACATGATTTGTTCCTGGTCCCATTCTAATGGCAGTTACAAAAACTTTTATTGCAGGTAGAAATGAATAAGATGTGGAAACAGTCAAAAGAAATTTACATGGAATAAGAAATATCTGCAAAGTGTGAGAAGAATGTTCATATTTAACAATGGAGTTTTAAGAGAGAAATTTCTTCCAAAATTTGACCTGTTTTGAGAGCTCAGAGATGCCAATGATTCTCATATTATATTTCACACAATTTTACTTTTACTTCAGTGTTCTCATATTAGGATTCCCAAACTTTTGACTCTCATGTTCCAATCTTTGAAGAAACTAAGCTTGGTTTAGAGGAGAGGTAGGCAAACTGCGGCTCGCGGGCCACATCCAGCCTGCAGGACCCTCCTGCCTAGCCCTTGAGCTCCTGGCCAGAGAGGCTAGCCCCTGGCCCCTTCCCTGCTGTCCCCTCTCCCCTGGAGCCTCAGCTTGTCATGCCGCCAGCACTGTGGGCGATGGTGCTGCGAGCTCCTGCTGGGCAGTGCATCTGTGAGAGCAGCCGGCCTGCCCCAGTGCTCTAGACTGCGCATCAGTGTGGCTGGCTCTGAGTGGGTGGCACAGATGCCAGTCTTGGTGCTCTGAGTGGCATAGTAAGGGAACGGGGAGCGGGGAGGTTGAATATGGGGCAGATAGTCCCAGGGGGCAGTCAGGGAACAGGGAGCAGGGGGCAGTTGGATGGGGCAGAGTTCTATGGGTGGTGGTCAGGAGATGGAGAACAGGGGGGTTGAATTGGCATGGGAGTCCCAGGGGGCCTGTCAAAGGGTCAGGGACCAGGTTGTTTGAGGTGGCACAGCCTTCCCTACCCAGCCCTCCATACAGTTTCAGAACCCTGATGTGGCTTGCAGGCCAAAAAGTTTGCCCACCCCTGGTTTAGAGTCTAGACAGTAAGTCCCTTGGCCCACGCTGCTTCCTGCAGTTCCCATTTGCCTGGAGTGGCAAACTGCAGCCACTGGGAGCTGCAATTGGCCAAACCTGCAGACATGGCAGGTAAACAAACCATCCTGGCCCGCCGGGGGTTTTTCCTGAACAAGTGGCGGCCCCAGTTTGAGAACCACTGGTCTAAATAACACGAAAAATTGCTTTGGAGCAAACTTCATTGTACATCTCATAACTAACAACATAGTGTCAGAAGCCCACTATGCCCCAGTGTACTGCCTCCAAATCAGTAATGCTGTGTGTCGACCACAAAGCAAAATCAGAGGCATGAGTAGAAATCATTACTTTAATGCAATTGAAGCATCACAAATATATCAAATGCATCTCCTTCCTGCTCTTTGTTTCTCCTTTTAAGGGCTACTGTAATGAAAGATGGGGGTGCAAAGTGCTCCACTAAAGCAATACAATGCAGCAGGGGCAGAAGACTATCTTGGAGACATGGCCCAGTTTCTGCACATGAGACTGAAGCAGAGTTTTATATACGCACTCCTCATATAATGGGATGCTGTTACCGGTGGTATTGAGAACTTCTGAGACCCTGACCCCTTTTCTGTTTATGTGACCAGGATCTGAGCTATATAGCTGGGCCCCTTTAGAACGTTCATATGTTTTAATTTTTATCTTTATTCATATATATGTTTTAGCCTAAATCAAATGAGGACCAGCACTTGGGGACGGGCACTGGTCAGCACTAGTTGGAATCCATTTATCCATCAATTATAAATCAGATGAGAAACAGTAATTTTTCTGGCTGCTGTTTGCATTGTCCTCTCAAAAGGGGTTTCAGGCTGATTCCTCAACTCTTCTTAGGGTACATTTACACTACAAAATTAGGTCAATTTTATAAAAGTCGATTTTTAGAAATTGATTTTATACAGTCGCTTGCGTTTGTCCCCACTAAGCACTTTAAGGCGGAAGAGTGCGTCCTCACTACCGTGGTTAGCATCGACTTACAGAGCAGTGCACTGTGGGTAGCTATCCCACAGTTCCTGCAGTCTCCACCGCCCATTCTGGGTTAAGCTTCCAATGTCTGATGTGGCAAAAACATTGTTGCGATGGTTTGGGGTACATATCATCCGTCGCCCCTTCCTCCGTGAAAGCAACAGCAGACAATCATTTTGTGCCTTTTTTCTTGGGTTACCCGTGCAGATGCCATACCACAGCAAGCATGGAGCCTGCTCAGCTCACCATCACCGCTGCTATTGTGGGCAAGTCTACTGTGGGGGTTGCTGTGATCCAAGTAGCTAATGCAATCATTGATCTATTATCAGGAGTAGTGACTCTGGGAAATGTGCGGGCCTTTTTAAATTTTAAGTGCATCATATTCCTGTCCTTTGTCGCTGGTGAAGAAGTCTTGCAACCAGGGGCAGCTCCAGGCCCTAGCACGCTAAGTGTGTGCTTGGGGCGGCATGCTGCGGGGGGCACTCTGCCGGTCGCTGGGAGGGGGCAGGCAGACAGGCAGCCTTCGGCGGCATGCCACCATGCTTGGGGCGGCAAAATGTCTAAAGCCACCCCTGCTTGCAGCCATACATTCCAGTCAGGTTGGCGCTGTAACACTCCATAGCACTTTGTGGTTGACACATGTAACAACTCCAGGGCTCTTGCTCTTTTGGTTTGGCTGAGGTACCTTGCCGTATCAGGACTTCCAAGCATTTGACACAGAAGCACCTGCAGCAGCTGGCATTGCTACACAGCAGCAGTTCTTTGCCTTCGCAGCAGATGGTGCAGTTGTACTGGTACCCATCCTCGTCAGACATGTAGCTTGGTTGGGAGGACTGCATGAGCTCAGAAAACATGTCATCGCGAGTGCGTTTTTTTCGCCTTCTAATCTGCAATAACCTCAGGGACGGCAATGATATGTTTCTATGCTCTATGATTCTGAGGGGACTGCATGATCACCTGTGCTGCTGAGTGCTGCTGAGTTTGCCATGCTGACCAAACAGGAAATGAAATTCAAAGGTTCCTGGGGCTTTTCCTGTGTACCTGACTAGTGCATCAGAGTTCAAAGTGCTGTCCAGAGTGATCACAAATGAGCACTCTGGGATAGCTTCCAGAGCCCAAAACTGTCCATTTGCATCCACACTACCCCAAATTCGACACAGCAAGGTTGATTTTAGCACTTCTCCCCTTGTGCGGGAGGAGTACAGAAATTGATTTTAAGAACCTTTTAGGTCGATGGAACAGGGTTGGCTGTGTGCATGCAGTCATTTTTAAATCGACCTAACACAGCTAAATTCGACCCAATCCCATAGCATAGACCAGGCCTTAGTGTCATCTTCACTAGTCAGATTTAATTAGATATAATTATCATTATTATCAGGGATAATAATCAAAATATTTCACCAGTTAGTAAAGACTTCACTCAGAAGAGATGTGAATTATATTCAGCTTCTGGGGCCCTCAGGAAGCTTCTATTAAAATATATGACAGAGTTCATTTTTCATTTTAAGGTCTCACTGGCAGAACAAGTGGAGAGGCTTCTGAGTTTCTAACAGTTCTCCTGCTCTATAAGGAAAATTGCTAAGGAACTCAGGCTGCAGGCAGGAAGGGATTAAATTTAAAGAATAAAAGCATGGAAGGAAGAAACTCCTTCCCTTTGGATGATTCAGAAGGTAAACTAGCTTCCTGGCTAATGTTACATAATTTAGAGAAGTTGAGCTAGAATTGCCAGGGTAAGCCTTTTAAAAAGGAGGAAAATGATTATTGCCTTAAATAGACTCATCTATGGTAAATCTCCAGAGTACTAAAAGCCCAGTATTTCATTGTATTAAACCTCTTAATATTTCCATTATACTTTGATTTTTAATAATGACCCACAAACAGGAAAATGTTAGGAATTTACATATTATGTTTTACTTAAGTCATAATGGTGATATATCTTGATTTTGGTAAGGCTTTTGACACAGTCCCACATGATGTTCTCATAAGCAAACTAGAGAATGGTGGTTTAGATGAAATAACTATAAGGTGAGAGAACAACTGGTTGAAAGAGGATACTCAAAGATTAGTTATCCGTGGTTCACTATCAAACTGGGAGGGCATATCTAGTGAGGTCCCACAGGGTTCAATCCTAGGTCCAGTACTATTCAATGTTTTAATGAATGATGGGGATAATGGAGAGGAGAGTATGCTTATAAAAAGTGCAGAAGATACCAAACTGGGAGGGGGTTGTAGAATTTTAGAGGATAAAATTAGAAATCAAAATAACCTTCATAAATTAGAGAATTGGTCTGAATTCAACAAGATGAAATTCAATAAAAGACAAGAGCAAAGTATTTGCCATAGGAAGGAAAAATCAAATACTCAGCTACAAAATGGGAAATAACTGACTAAAGTATTGTACTGCTGAAAAGGATGTGGGGGTTGCAGTGGATCACAAATTGAATATGAGTCAACAAAGTATTGCAACTGTGAAAAAGACTAATGTCATTTTGAGGTGTATTAACAGAAGTCTCATATGTAAGTCCTGGGAGGTAATTGTCCCACTGTACTCGGCACTGGTGAGACCTCAGCTGGATTATAGTGTCCAATTCTAAGAACCATACTTCAGGAAAAAGGCAGATAAATTGAGGAGACTCCACTGGAAAGTAACAAAAATGATAAAAGGCTTAGAAACCTGACCTATAAAAAAAGGTTTAAAAAACTGGGAATATTTAGTCTTGAGAAAAGAAGACTGAGGGAGGACCTGATAACAACCTTCAATATGCTAGGGACTGTTATAAAAAGAGGACAGTGGATAATTGTTCCCCATTTCCACTGAAGGTAGGACAAGAAATAATGGGCTTAATCTGCAGCAAGGGAGATTCAGGTAAGATATTAGGAAAAAAATTGTAACTGTAAGGGTAGTTAAGCTCTGGAATAGCTTCCCAGAGAGGCTGCAGAATCCCCCATCACTGGAGTTTACTTGATCCTGCCACAACACAGGGGGCTGGACTTGATGACCTCAGGGTCTCTTCCAGCCCAATATTTCTATGAATCTATGTTTATTTCCCTCCTAGGAAATAGTTTATAAGCTCAGTAACTGCAACTATGTAGGGATATTAAAGTTGAAGTCTCAGAACTAGTTGACAGAAATAGTTGACAAAATTTCAAATTTTCTACAATGTCTGATTTTTTAAGGTAGAAATTTTGACTAAACCTCTGTGAAAAAAATACCCCTAAAAATACTGGAGTTCTGAAGATTTCAAGATATTTTTACTTCTAAAAGTACTTCTAATAACTTTTCAGTATCTTTTTCCACCAGATCTATTAATGTTCTGTACTGAATGTGTGGTGGGAAAAATCAGAGAGACAAGGTGGGTGAGGTAATATCTTTCATTAGACCAACTTCTGTTGATGAAAGAGATAAGCTTTCAAGAAAGCTCTGTAAAAGTTGGTCCAATAAAATATATTACCTCACTCACCCTGTCTTTCTAATATCCTGGGACCAACACAGCTTCAACAATACTGCAAAGGAAAAAAAAAAAAAGCTTATTTTAGCCTGGTGAGGACTTTGGATAGGAAGTGCACAAATTAGAGTAAGAAAGGGACTAATTCCTTCTTTAAGTGGGTGAGTCCAAGATTTCAATAAAATTTTCCCAAATGTTACTTTAGATATGAAGGTCAAAGAAGTATTTGCTTTCTTTAATTCTACCACCAATAACTTTCTCTATTATTCAGTATATACCTTCTCAGACTCTCAAAATTACTCTTTTAAAGATATTTCAAATGTAAACAATTTAATTTATTAGAATTATTTTTAAAGATAAACTCAGACATTCAGCAGCAGAATGAACTAACGTGATCTTAAGTCAAACCTTTAGCCTTTTAAAGAGAACAGAGGTAAAAGAATATTTCAGGGAGTGCTATTTAATATGGAGATCTTGCTCTTGAAGAAGAAGTTGCTTGACTAGACTCAAGAACTCAGAGGTGTTGGAGTTAATATATACAGTTGTCATCAAACTCTGTTTTAATATTAGTAATAACAATTACAAAGAAAGATTATGGTGAGCCAATTCAGTGCTGAAAAAATGAAACTATGTGAGGCTGAGCAGTAAAACAATTTTTCTGCGCCACAAGAATTTGACCTTTCGACATTTTTCCAACTCAAACCAGGTATAAAAATTGAAATCTCAAAACATTTTACAAACCAACAATATAAAAAAAAATCCATTCAGATTAATCAAAATGTTTTGTTTGCATTCTGATTTGGTTTTTTTTTAAATTAAAGTATAGACTTACAGAAAATTTAAAATAAAAAGTATTTTGCCTCAAAAACCCGAAACTTTCCAGTTCAACAATGTCTAAACTTTTTTTAAAAGCTTTTCTTTTACCAAATTGGGTGTTTCATCAAACCTGACAATGAGTTTGAACAGTTTAGTTTTGAGCAAATTGGCATTTGTAGCAAAATGCATTGTCAAGAGATTCCCAGCCAGCTCTAAATCTATGTCTCTGCAATATTAAGGGATTTAAAAATTTGCAGGAAGAGAAACAACATTTTTACTTTTTAAAATTTGCATTCCTTTTCTACAAAAGATGCAACTTTAACTTATCAAAAACATGACGTTAATGAAAGTCATGTGTTTCTAGACACAAATTAAAGTAGCTGTAAACCAGCAAATAGGAAATGGCAATGGGAAACAAAGTTTGTAGAAGTCATGAGGGTAGATGGCTGTGGTTGCAAGCAAACAACGCCAGTTTATTGACTGATTGATTTTGGTATTGATATACTCCCTCAACTCCTAGGATAAAGGCTGTTGGTGTGAAATCTTTACCAATATAGGGCTAGACTGACTGTTACATGGTCTAAAGGTATGCCTACACTATGAAATTAGGTGGAATTTTTAGAAGTTGATTTTTGGGAAGCGATTTTATACAGTCGATTGTGTGTGTCCCCACTAAGCATATTAAGTCGGCTTAGTGCATCCACAGTACTGTGGCTAGCATTGCGTTTCAGAGCATTGCACTGTGGGTAGCTGTCCCATAGTTCCCGCAGTCTCCGCTGCCCATTGGAATTCTGGGTTGAGCTCCAAATGCCTGATGGGGCAAAAAAATTGTTGCAGATAGTTTTGGGTACATGTCATCAGTCGCCTCTCCCTCCGTGAAAGCAACGGCAGACAATCGTTCCATGCCTTTTTTCCATGCAGATGCCATACCATGGCAAGCGTGCAGCCTGCTCAGCTCAGGTCACTGACATCACCACTGTTGTGTCCTGGGTGCTGCTGTCAGCACACGGTGCAATAGGACTGCAAACCATTGTCATACACTGCTTCCGCTGCAACTCTGCTCTGCTGCTATTGCCTTGATAATGAATTTCTCCATGTTGTCTGTGATGGGCTTCCAGGTACATGTGTTCTTCCTTGGGAAATTGCACGGTGCTAATCGTCATCCTCCACCGCTTCTGCTGCAACTCTTGTCTCCTGGTGCCATGAGTCCACCTCGCGGGTCCTTTCGTCGTTCTGTATAAATATCTATTCTCATGGCATCTGTCATCATCCACCGCTTCCGCTGCAACGCTGCTCTCCTGCAGATGCCATACCACAGCAAGCATGGAGGTCGCTCAGCTCACTGCTGCTGTTGTGAGTATTGTAAACATCTTGCACATTACCCTGCAGTATGTGCAGAACCTGCAAAAGCAGGCGAGGAGGCAACGACAGCGCAATTATGATAGTAATGAGGACATGGACACAGACGTCTCTCATAGCATGGGCCCTGGCAATTTGGACATCATGGTGGTAATGGGGCAGGTTCCTGCCGTGGAACGCCAATTCTGGGCCCAGGAAACATGCACAGACTGGTGGGACCACATAGTATTATGGGTCTGGGATGATTCCCAGTGGCTGCAAAACTTTTGCATGTGTAAGGGCACTTTCATGGAACTTTGTGACTTGCTTTCCCCTGCCCTGAAGTGGAAGAATACCAAGATGAGAGCAGCCCTCATAGTTGAGAAGCAAGTGGTGATAACCCTCTGGAAGCTTGCAACACCAGACAGGTACCAGTCACTCAGGAACCAATTTGGAGTGGGTAAATCTACCCTGGGGGCTGCTGTGATCCAAGTAGCCAATGCAATAAGTGAGCTGCTGCTATTAAGGATAGTGACTCTGGGAAATGTGCAGGTCATAGTGGATGGCTTTGCTGTAATGGAGTTCCCTAACTGTGAGGCGATACACGGAACGCATATCACTATCTTGGGACTGGACCACCTTGGCATCCAGTATGTAAACCGAAAGGGGGTCTTTTCAATGGTGCTACAAGCACTGGTGGATCACAAGGGATATTTCACTGGCATCAACGTGGGATGGCCGGGAAAGGTGGATGACGCTCGCATCTTCAGGAACTCTGGTCTGTTTGAACAGCTGCAGGAAGGAACTTACTTCGCAGACCAGAAAATTACTGTTGGAGATGTTGAAATGCCTATAGTTATCCTTGGGGACCCAGCCTACCCCTTAATGCTATGGCTCATGAAGCCATACACAGGCACCATGGACAGTAGTAAGGAGCAGTTCAACTATAGGCTAAGCAAGTGCAGAATGGTGGTAGAATGTGTGTTTGGATGTTTAAAAGCTCGTTGGTGCAGTTTACTGACTCAGTTAGACCTCCGCAAAACCAATATTCCCATTGCTATTGCTCCTTGCTGTGTGAGCCACAATATCTGTGAGAGTAAGGGGGACATATTTATGGCACGGTAGGAGGTTGAGGCAAATCACTTCGGAGGAGGAGAGCAGGTGGTTATACGGGGGGCTGCAGTGGCGGTCTGTGCTCCTGCTGCCTTTCCTGCAGCTCCACCAGGCGCCTGAGCATGTCAGTTTGCTCCTCCATTAGCCTCTGCATTTCATCCTGCCTCCTCTGAATGTGCTCTTCCCTCCTCTCTTCACATGCATTTAATGTTTTCCTGGACTCTGCCATTGTTTGCCTCCATGCATTCTGCTTAGCTCTTTTAGTTTGGGCAGACTGCATGAGCTCTGACAACATGTCATCGCGAGTGCATTTTTTTCGCCTTTTAATCTGTGCTAGCCTAGGAGATGAAGATGATAGAGGAAACATAGAAACATTTGCAGCTGCGGGAGGAAAAAATGGAGAGCAATATTTAAAAAGATACATTTTAGAGAACAAAGGAAAGAATATTTCTCACTAAATCAAGCGATTCACATTACATATGTAACCGGGTCCTTTCCTCGGTCCCCCTTGCTGAAGCTCTTTGCTGTTCCAATAAAGCACTATGAGCCTCTTCTTGATGCAGCACCCGTGGCTTTTATTCACAAAGTTCCCACCACCAGTGATACTATTTACAGAGCTTTACAGGTCTTACTGTCTCCTCTTTCACAGGGAGTCTACCCCAGCCTGGAGACTGCCCTTTCTCTGGCCATTCCCGCCCCTGTTCTCTGGCTGTCAACCAGCCTTTATGGCCCTTCAACCTGTCGGCCCACAGGTACAGCCAGTTCCAGAGGCTAGGCACCAGACTTCTCCCCAGCCCCAAGCTATTTCCCCTGATTGGGGCTGGCTGAGCGGGGGCTAATTAGGTGCCCTTGCAGCAGCACCCTGCTACACATAGCACATGTGCTTTTGGTACAAGGTCACATTTTGCCTCTTATATTGAGTGCCTGGCGGTTTGGTGTGAGACATCACACATGCTCACCAGGGCAACAGAATTCAGCTTGCAGGCAACCATGGTAAGGCAAAAGGTTTCAACTTCTTCAACCTTCATAACATGTGGGAATGGTTTCAAACAACAGCGCCCTTCTTTCCCATACCAAACAAAGCCTGTTGGGTTGGCCATTTAAAAGGAGGGGCTGCGGTTTTAAGGTGAATGTGCAGCACAATCCAACCCACTCACACACCCAATTCTCTGGGATGATCACTTCACCACCCCACCCCAGCCCCCGCTGCATGGTTAGTATCAGGGAAGATCCCTGTCATCCATACACAAACAGCTCAGCATGAACAGGCCTCCCCACACCATGTGGCTAATAGCAGGGATGATTTCTTTTCAGCCAAAGGCAAACAACCCAGCAGGAACTGGCAACTCTGAATGTCCCCTTAAACAAATTTCCCGTATTTCAACCAGGTGATCATGAATGATATCACTCTGCTGAGGCTAACACAGAGAGATAAAGAACGGATATTGCTTGAATGCCACCAAAGCCCGGGCCCATTTGCTGCAATGTTTTGTTCTCCAATTATTCTAGACTACTTGCTACTGGCTTGGCATGGTAAAGTGTCCTACCATGGAGGACAGAATAAGACTGACCTCCCCAGAAACCTTCTGCAAAGGCTTTTAGAGTACCTCCAGGAGAACTTCATGGAGATGTCCCTGGAGGATGTCAAGGTTCCTTCCCCACTCTGAACTTTAGGGTACAGATATGGGGACCTGCATGGACGCTTCTAAGCTTAATTACAAGTTTAGATCTGGTATCACTGCCACTACCCCCAAGTACTACTTTTTTCCCTGGGTAGTCTTGAAGGACTTCACCATTTCCCTGGTAAACACAGATTCAAACCCCTTGGATCTTAAAACAAGGAGAAACTAACCATCCCCCCTCCTTTCTCCCACCAACTCCTGGTGGATTCAGATCCAACCCCCTTGGATCTAAAAAACAAGGAAAAATCAATCAGGTATTAAGAAAAAAAGGCTTTTAATTAAAGAAAACAAAGGTAAAAGAAAACCCTCTGGGAGAGCTTAGCATACCAGCTACTCTCACAGACAACAGATTCAAAACACAGAGGATGTTCCCCTGGGCACAAATTTAGTTACACAAAAAAATACCCAAATACTCAATTTTGATAATTCCCTTAATGGTACCAAGACAAGTTACAAAGAAAATAAACATAAACCTATTTATTCCTTTCTAAAACTTACTACTCTAATAAGAGGCTGGTTCTTCGATCTTTTTCACTCTGGCTGAAACTGAAACTCTGAACAAAAGAAAACTTCTTTCCTTCCTTTTGAAACATCTTGTTCCTCCATTGCTTCCTCTGATCAGGTGTCAGCTAGGCTAGGTGAACTTCTTAACCCTTTACAAGTAAAAGAGGCATTAACCCTTAACTATCTGTTTATGACAGAGGATTTCCGTTCCATCCCCAGACACGTTAACAGACTTTTCCAGTAGCAATACTGGCCGCAAATACATCCCAAGTCTTCAGGGCAAATTAATCATTAAACACGCTTTTAAACTCTGTATTATATTTACAAAGGTACACTCACTAGACATGCCTTCTCCAGCTTCATGGTCCAGGAGCCCGCCTTGGGAGGGTTGGGAAGATATTGGTTCCAGGGTGATAAACAGTTCCTCGCTCCTGGGAAGAAGGGATTCTCTGCTTGCCTGCCATGCACTATCCTCAACCTCCTCCTCCTCATATTCCTCCTCCACAAAATCCTCATCCCTATTGTATGAGACTCCCCCCTTGCAGGTGTATACAGACAGTGGTGGGGTAGTGGTAGGGCACCCCCCCTAGAATTGCATGCAGCTATAGAAGCGGCATGCATGGGAATCTGACCTGGAGCGACTGTTTGCATCCTTTATTTTTTGGTAGGCTTGCCTCAGCTCCTTAACTTTCATGCAGCACTTCTGTGTGTCCCTGTTGTAGCCTCTGTCCATCATGCTCTTGGAGATTTTGGCAAATATATTGGCATTTCATCTTTTGGAACGGAGTTCTGCCTGCACGTATTCTTCTCCCCATACAGTGATCAGATCCACTACCTCCCATTCAGTCCATGCTGAGCTCTTTGGCGATTCTGGGACTCTATGGTCACCTGCGCTGATCAGCTTGCCACACTGGCCAAACAGAAAATCAAATTCAAAAGTTCCTGGGGCTTTTCCTGTCTACCTTGCCAGTGCACGTGAGTTGAGAGTGCTGTCCAGAGCGGTCACAATGGAGCTCTCTGGGATAGCTCCCAGAGGCCAATACCATTGAATTGAGTCCACACTATCCCAAATTCGACCCAGTGAGGTCAATTTTAGCACTAAACCACTCGCCGGGGCGGAGTACAGAAATCAATTTTTAAGAGCCCTTTAAGTCAACAAAACAGGCTTGGTTGTGTGGATGGTGCAGGGTTAAATCAACCTAATGCTGCTAAATTCAACCTAAACTTGTAGTGTAGACCAGGGTTTATATGACTGTGCAGAAAAGTGTGGAGTTCCTGATGCTCATTGGGCGTTCAGAGTTTAACCAACCACAAGCCCAAATATAGAAGGAAGAGGAAAGCAGACATGATGGGCATACTATTCTCTCTCTCCCCACACAACCAATGGTATACAGGTGAAGATAGGCAGGGTGTGAGCAAAGCCTTGACTACACCCCTTAATATGTGAATCACAGGAGCTGAGCTGCTTTACCCTGTAAATGGTTTCAGTATATTATTTCCCCTTGAAGCAAGTGGGGAGAAGGGTGTGTAATTGTTCATCTCTGAGAAAGGGGGAGAGGACTATCCATGATTGAGTCACAATTTCTTCCCTGGGTTCTCCTGGGGCAGTGTGTACATTTCTTATACAGGATAGAGAGGAAATTCTCAGTTTAGCCAATCATAAATGGCTGATAATGGTCACTTAGCCGATAGACTACCTCAGGGTGGTGATGGGGGGAATCCTACTCTCAAATACAGAAATGATTTCACTAGGGCATGTCAAAAATGTTCTGTCAATACTTTTTTCCAGTGGGGGGAATTTGGGTTTTTGGCAAAATTAAAAAAAAAATTCCCAGAAAATGTCTGTTTTCTGCCAATGTTTTCAATTTCTCATTGTAAAATCAAAAAAAGAGGTCTTATGCCAAAATTTTTGGGGTTTGGGATTCTGGTTTTCTGTTAAAAATCAACATTTTCTCCTGAAAATTTAGATAAAACATTTTTATTGTAATTTTGAGTGTCAAAATACCCAACTTTTCAGTCAATGGTAGATTTGACGCAACTCTCTCTCTTTCTCTCTCTCACACACAGACACACACACACACATACTCCACAGCTATCTGTGTGCAAAGGATGGAGTCAATTGATTCTGCAACACTATCTCGGAGTCTCCTCTGGACCCCATGGAGAGCTCTCCACAGGTCTGAGATCCATGCAGAGGAAAGGGAGGAAATTGGTAGAGCTTAGAGGAAGAACAGATGTTCCAGGGGGGATGCACATCACTCCCATTTCTATTATCTTTTATGCAGAGCTCCCATCCTTATTAGTAATAAATTTGTAATACAGCTCCAATGGAGCCATGTCAGTAGGGAGCCAGGGGGTATGAGAGTATGACTTGGCTATGAGTCTAGAAAGGCCTACACAGTCCATTTTATGGTTTTAAATGTATCAGTTTCCTTAAATTCATATGGAACAACGAATACATGGAAAATTGTGTTTAAAGTCTCCAGTTATTTTGAGAAACAGGAATAAACTTCCTCAATTTAAAGCACAACTTTTGGACCTATCAATTAGAATGTCCATGTTACTGGACTAAGAATAAGATTCCGCAATGGGTCCAAATGAAGAAGTTTGCAGTACCTGTATCTTTTGGTTAATATGTTTTATTGCTCTGAAACTGAGTTTAGGGAAAATTGATACAACTGGAGATGCATTAAAAATGAGGAAGGCTATGCAGAAAAATACAGATTTAAGAGGTCAGGTTGTTGAAATTCTTCCCTCAAAGGGAATTTATTCTTCAAATGAAGATTGGTGAGAGATGTATATGGAATATGGGAAACAATAGGAATCTGAAACTTTCACACCAAGCTCTTATCTTTTGATTATATAATACATTTTCACACACATATACACACACGATGTGAAAGCTATGCATTCCATTCAGAACCATTTATATAACAAAGGACAACTATTATGAAACTCTTCTCTGTTATTGATCAGGATGTTTTACAAGGCAATACGTGAAAAGCAACTAATTATGGAAGACGGCAAAAGATGCAAAAGTAATATTTGAAAAAGAATGTTATGCAGAAATTGTATAAACCTGCTCTATGTAATGCACAAAGACAAATGTTTTTGTTTTGTTTTTTAAAAAAAAATTCTATCTCCCAAAAGTATATAACACAAAACAAACAAACAAACTACTGTGCCAAATGTAACATGGAAATTTTACTGACATTACAGATGTTCTGGGCAAGTCCTGTAATAAAAAATTACTGGACAAAGTCATCCAGTATTTTGGTTCCTGCATATTATGCCAGTACAACTAACTTGTTTAGATTGTGTGTTTTAGATTCTCAGCAAATATTAATCTTTTGTTATTCTTTTTATATTAAACTCTTGATTTTTCTTGATCAAACGTCTCAGAATCTTTTCTGTATTAGACAAAGGTGCTGGCTAAACTCAAATGTTAATGAATGCTTTTGTCCTGGAAGCTGTACTTTATTATCCACTCTGTTTTATTCTGAACTTTAGCTGACCCTAGTGTTGTGCCATCAATAAGCTGAATTTTACCATGTTATTAAATAACATATTGTGTGTCCTTTTGTACTCTAAAGTTTTGACCCTTAGAGAAATGTCCAGACACCCAGAAAGGATTTACTTGTAACTGATATGGGGCTGGTGTTTTTTGTAATTAATAAGATAATAATCTAATGAAGTATGCTTTTACAATAATTCCTAGTAGGCAAACATGATTTCTGTCATAATTACTTGGTTATAAAAATCTTTTGTAATTGATAAAATAGTGTATGGTTGAACTGATGTCTTTAGCTTATCAATTAAGTGAACCAAATACCATGAAAGAAATCCATGGTCCATAGTTCATTTTCTTTGTCTCTTTTCCATGAATATACACAGTATATAAAGATATGTCTGTTATTATTCATGTACAATGTAATGGATAATATAGTGTGATTGATAAGGATGCTCATAAATGCTCTGTAATTAACCTTAGGGCATGTCTACACTATGAAATGAGATCGATATTATAGAATTCAATCTTTTGTAACCAATTTTATTCAGCTGATCGTGCATGTCCCCACTAAGCGCATTAGGTCGGCATAGTGCGTCCTCAATACCACAGTCCCTACTGCCCATTGGAATTCTGGGTTAAGCTCCCAATGCCTGATGGGGCAAAAACAATGTTGCGGGTGGTTTAGGGTACTTGTCATCGGTCTCCCCTCCTTCCCTCCCTCCATGAAAGCAAAAGCAAGCAATCATTTCACACCTTTTTTCCTGGGTTCATAGGATATCAAGCTTGGAAGGTCCCTCAGGAGGTCATCTAGTCCAAGCCTCTGCTCAAAGCAGGACCAAAACCCAACTAAATCATCCCAGTCAGGGCTTTGTCAAACCTTGACCTTAAAAATCTCTAAGGAAGGAGATTCCACCACCTCCCTGGGTAACCCATTCCAGTGCTTCACCACTCTCCTAGTGAAAAAGTTTTTCCTAATCCAACCTAAACCTCCCCCACTGCAACTTGAGACCATTACTCCTTGTTCTGTCATCAGGTACCACTGAGAACAGTCTAGATCCATCCTCTTTGGAACCCCCATTTCAGGTAGTTAAAAGCAGCTATCAATTCCCCCCTCATTCTTCTCTTCTGAAGACTAAACAATCTCAGTTCCCTCAACCTCTCCTCATAAGTCATGTGTTCCAGCCCCTTAATCATTCTTGTTGCCCTCCTCTGGACTCTTTCCAATTTTTCACATCCTTCTTGTAGTGCCAACTCTGATATTCTATGATTCTATGCTGGAGCTCGTTTGTGATTCTGGGACTGCATGGTCACCTGTTCTGCTGAGCTCGCTACACTGACCAGCAGGAAATGAAATTCAAAAGTTCCCAGGGCTTTTCCTTTGTACCTGGCTAATGCATCATAGTTGAAAGCACTGTCCAGAGCAGTCACATTGGAGCACTCTGGGATAGCTCTAGGGTGACCAGTCAGCAAGTGTGAAAAATTGGGACAGGAGGTGGGGGTTGATAGGAGCCTATATAAGAAAAAGACCCAAAAAGCAGGACATCTGGTCACCCTAGATAGCTCCCAGAGGCCAATACCATCGATTTGCACATCACTGCATCTGCTCTACCCTTTAGTCTGCGGAACTGGGTTGCTTGTGTAGCCACATTGCTTATAAAATCAACCTAATGCTACTAAATTCGACCTAACCTCCTAGTGTAGACCAGGCCTTAGTAATAAACAAAATAGACAATAGCAGCTGTGTTCTATAATCAATATATCAGCAAAACATTAATGTATGGATTAATGTCTATGCATTAAGAGCTAATTTTCATCACAGAAGGTCTTAATAGCGATAAATTAGTTACAAATATCATTGACTTATTAATTCAAAATAAGATCAAGCATAAGAAAGGATTTTTCTTTGTTTTGAACAGTAGATAAATGGTGAGTTTTAGGGAGTTAGTCAGAAGTGAACTCAAGCAGGCTGCCTTTTTTTTCCAGTCTCAGATTTGGTATGTATGTTTCCTTTTCTGTATTCTGTGTAGTGCTGCATTAAGTAGTGCTGGATTGTCTTACTTAAATAAAACTTCAACTGAGTTAGGTATTTGACTCATTAAATCTGAACATGCAGCAAAGTGTATGGATATGTATTTGAGTAAAATTCATTAATTAGCATGTCACTTGATGCTAGTAAAGGCAAAAAAAGGCTATACTTGAACAATGGATAATAGAGACTGCTCCTGCTGTACTGGATTGGACAGAAGACTGATGATCCCATTTACTCAGGGAGCAAGTTACATTCAGTTTTTTAAAAAGACTATGCAAATTCTTGTAAACAAGGGAGTCCAAAACATATACGTACATCTACATGGATAAACATAGCCTCGTCCACTACCAGAGTTGGCTATTATACAAGCATGATGTATCTGTATGATTAGTGTATGTACCTATTTCTCTACTCATATGTATCTCTCTTTTTAAGTGCAATAATGCAAAAAATTAAATTACCAGTCTCCCTCCCTCCCCCCGTTATGACTTTCTGCTTGCAATTTTAATGTCCATTGTTGTTTTAACTCACCTAGCTTTGGGATATCTAGAGCTGACCTTCTAACCATTTTAGCTCAAGAATGCTGGCAGTGCAGACTGTGATTTGTTTGCTGACAAGCAGTCATTAGATCACATGACAGAATGTACTTATAATCCAATAACAACAAATCAGTTCCACCCTGAAATACTTTATAATCAAGCAATGCAAATAGGCAGCACAAAAGGATAAGTAAATAAATGTATACCATTAAATTATAACTCTTCTCATGGTTTTAACTGCTCAGTCTCTTCTACAGTTGATATAAACCCTTCTCCGATTACAATTTAATTATAGAACTAATACTGTGGTGTCATTTAGCATTTTGACAGTCACATTAACTAAATCCATTACTCAACATCTCAGTTTACGCTGGTAAAGTTAGACGCATAAGAGACAAATTATACTTCACTTGGGCATTTGCTATATAGTCTGTTTTATGCCTCATGTCCCACCACAAAGCACTGAGAGCAGATACTAGGGCTTTTGGCAGGATGAATCATCTGTGGTTACCTGCTTTATTAGTGATTAGTGTTCAAATCATTGAATCATAGAAGATTAGGGTTGGAAGAGACCTCAGGAGGTCATCTAGTCCAACCTCCTGCTCAAGCAGGACCAACATCAACTAATTCATCCCAGCCAGGGCTTTGTCAAGCCAGGCCTTAAAAACCTCTAAGGATGGAGATGTCTTCACCACCCTCCTAATTAAATAGTGTTTCCTAATATCCAACCTAGACCTCCCCCACTGCAACTTGAGACCACTGCTCTTTGTTCTGTCATCTGCCACCACTGAGAACAGCCTAGCTCCATTCTTTTTGGAACCCCCCTTCAGGTAGTTGAAGGCTGCTATCAAGCCCCCAACTCTTCTCTTCTTCAAACGAAACAAGCCCAGTTCCCTCAGGCTCTCCTCATAAATCATGTGCCCCAGCCCCCTGATCATTTTTGTTTCCCTCAGCTGAACTCTCTCCAATTTGTCCACATCCTTTCTGTATTGGGAGGCCTCAAACTGGACGTAATACTCCAGACGTGGCCTCACCAGTGCCAAATAGAGGGAAATAATCACTTCCCTCAATCTGCTGGCAATGCTCCTACTAATGCACCCAATATGCCATTAGCCTTCTTGGCAACAAGGGCACAATGCTGACTCATATCCAGCTTCTCATCCACTGTAATCCCCAGGTCCTTCTCTGCAGAACTGCTGCTTAGCCAGTCAATCCCCAACCTCTAGTGGTGCATGTGATTCTTCCGTCCTAAGTGCAGGACTCTGCACTTGTTCTTGTTGAACCTCATCAGATTTTTTTTTGGCCCAATCGTCCAATTTGTGTAGGTCATTATGGACCCTATCCCTACCCTCCAGCTTAACTACCTCTCCACACAGCTTACTGTCACCTGTGAACTCGCTGAGGGTGCAATCCATACCATCAACCAGATCATTAATAAAGATGTTGAACAAAACAGGCCACAGGACCAACCCCTGGGGCACTCTGCTTGATACCTGCTGCCAACTACACATTGAGCCATTGATCATTACCCATTGACCCCTACAGTCTAGCCAGCTTTCTATCCACCTTGTAGACCATTCATCCAATCCATACTTTAACTTCCTGGCAAGAATACTGTGGGAGACCTTATCAAAAGATTTGCTAAAGTCAAGATATATCATGTCCTCTGCTTTCCCCATATCCATAGACCCAGTTATCTCATCATAGAAGGCAATCAGGTTAGTCAGGTGACTTTCCCTTGGTGAATCAATGTTAGCTGTTCCTGGATCACCTTCCCCTCCTCCAATTGCTTCAAAATGGATGCCTTGATGATCTGCTCCATGATTTTTCCAGGGGGTGAGGTGAGACTGACAGGTCTGTAGTCCCCCGGGTTCTCCTTCTTCCCTTTTTAAAAGATAGGCACTATATTTGCCTTTTTTCAATTGTCCAAGACGTCCCTCGATTGCCACGAGTTTTCAAAGATAATGTCCAATGGCTCTGCAATTACATCAGCCATTTCCCTCAGCACCCTTGGATACATTAGATCTGGACCCATAGACTTGTGCACATCCAGCTTTTCTAAATAGTCCTTAACCTGTTCTTTCACCACTGAGGGCTGCTCACCTTCTCCCCATATTGTATTCCCCAGGACAGCAGTTTGGGAGCTGACCTTGTCTGTGAAGACCAAGGCAAAAAAAGCATTGAGTATTTCAGCCTTTTCCACATCATCTGTCACTAGGTTGCCTCCCGCATTCAGTAAAGGTCCCACACTTTCCCTGACCTTCTTGTTGCTAACGTACCCGTAGAAGCCCTTCTTGTTACCCTTCACATCCCTTGCTAGCTGCAACTCCAGATGCATTTTGGCCTTCCTGATTACACCCCTGCATGCTCGAGCAATATTTTTATACTCCTGTCTAGTCATCTGTCCAAGTTTCCACTTCTTGTTAGTTTCTTTTTTGTGTTTAAGCTCATCGAAGATTTCTCTGTTAAGCCAAGCTGGTCACCTGCCATATTTGCTATTCTTTCTGCACATCGGGATGGTTTATTCTTGTTCCCTTAATAAGGCTTCTTTAAAATATAGCCAGCTTTCCTGGACTGCTTTCCCCCTCATCTTAGCCTCCTAGGGGATCCTACCCATCAGTTCCCTAAAGGAGTCAAACTCTGCTTTTCTGAAGTCCAGGGTCCATATTTTGCTACTCTCCTGTCTTCCTTTTGTGAGGATCCTGAGCTCAACCATCTCATAGTCACTGATGCCCAGGTTGCCACCTACTTTTACTTCCCCTACCAATTCTTCCCTGTTTGTAAGCAGCAAGTCAAGAGAATAACAGCCCTTATTTGGTCCCTCCAGCAATTGCACCAGGAAGTTGTCTCCAACACTCTAAAAAAACTTCCTGGATTGTCTGTGCACTGCTGTATTCCTCTCCCAGCAGATGTCAGGGTCATTGATGTCCCCCATTAGAACCAGAGCCTGTGTTCTGGAAACTTCAGGCTAAATTGCTCACAGTTGAATCCTGTCATGGGAGTTACATCATACTATTCTCATATTAAAGTCAGCCCAGTTATTGGCCATTATAGTGCTGGATAGAGGATATGGACTTGGATGGCAAAACTAGGAAAAGGACAGAACTGGTAGCAAAGGTGGGATTCCCTATTTCAGGTATTAGAACACTGGGCACACAAACAATGTGTTATAGGGGAATTCTGGTACTCAGAAACTACAATCATTTGCAAATATTGGAGATAAGTTAGACAGACAAACCAATCAAAAGAGGTTAATTATTGCAGTCTTGGGTCTGTGGTGAGTAAAGATATGTGAGGAATTCATTTTTCAGGTTGCTGGTAATTAAAAAAAATAAAAAATAAGGCTTGCTTCCTCCCCTCCAGCCCCCCCACAAAAAATATTTTTTTCAGCAAATCAAAAAGTCAAAAGAATTGTTTTGGATCAAATGAAACTTTTTGACTGACCTCAAACCAAATTTTTAATTTTTTATTTTAAGTATGTAATCATTATTCTGACTTTTGGGAACACTGTTCCCAACCCACCCACCCACCTCTGAATTTAAGACAGGAGGAGAAAGTGTTTCTGCCCAGCTATAGCAAAGGCATAGCCCCAAGGGGTTATACTTTGAATAGATGATTGTTGAGTGCTGATCATGCACTATTGTCTCTGGCGTGGCAGAAACATGACACAATCTCCTAACTCATGGAAGATCTACATACATACAGGCTTTCCATGACACAGTAATTTCATGATACAATTTCATAAAATCATTCATAATTCAGAAGTGGTATAGACAGAACCCCCAAAGCATCAAAAGATATGTATGTTTTTTATTTGTGTAAAATGTTTCAAATCCTGTTTGTTTTGACATCACTGAGGATCTGAGTCTGTGTCTATCTATGGGAAAAGGGGGTGGTAAATTCATTGAACCCATTTTTAGGAAGCTGTGAAAGGTTTGTGATCTTTCTGAAAGGTTTATAAAACCCACAGGGAAGTTAGGTCATGATGAGGGCCGAATTAGGGCTCTGATCTCACACACAGATTTCATATCAGTGCAACTCCATCAACATCCATTGAGTTATCCTGATTTACCAGTGGTGAAATTAGAGTGAAGACTTCTAAACTTTTATTTTGAAAGCCTTATTTTGCTAGCCTTTTTTCCTCTAAAAGACAACCTTCAAAATGCAAGTCAGTCTCTATGATTGTTTGCCACAGTGATAGCAGTTTAAAAGAGATTATGAAAAACCCCTAATATTCCCAACACCCTTCTCAGCTCTCCAGACACCAGCAGCCAAAACTTTTAACTTAATTTCCTGCTCCTAGTCCTCCAAAGCAGAGGAAGTGAAACCCCATAATCCTTAGCATAGCAGCTAAAGAGCCAAGGTTGTGTTCCTGGCACTGCTCAGTAGAATGATTTATAATCCCTGCATGAGTTGAGAGGGAACCAGCTGGGGAGTCTGTAGGATTTGGGGTGCTCTCTGTCCTTTCTGCAGTGTCGCAGAATGGGCAGTGGAATCCAAAATCCTTCCCAGCACTCTCAGCATCCTATGAGGCCAGGAATAGCCAAATTCTTCTCACGCTGTCATGTTTCTGAGGGCACAACCACAGCTACACCATCCCTATCCGTTATACTGTTTGCCAGAAAAGCTGTCTTGTTGTATTTCTGTAACTTTCTTTTTAAAAAATGAGGATAGGTTGTTGCCCTATTGCTCAGCCCCCGCCCTAGAGGAACAGTCAGCTGCTTTTCATCTGGTCATTACTCTTCGACCTGTCACTCCCAAGTGAGTTAAAACTTCCACCAGCAGAGCTCTCAGGGTCACAAATCTTTCCACCACCTCATGATACAGTCCCCAGGGAAGATATGAGGCCAGAGATAGGCACTCAAATAAAATAAGAATGGGAAAACTTTGCACCTTCAATGCTAGGATTATAATGCATTAAGCCTCACAACCTGCCTACGAATAATGGGGGTGCAACTAACCTTCCTTCTACCCACCCACATTCTCATAGATGTGAGATGAGGCAGAGAGCAGATTTTACTTCACAGCCTTCTGAAGTGTTTGATATGGGATATATAGACATCTTGTACAGCCCAAAGACTGACTAGGGGGCCCTCATTGTAGGGAGGAGTGATATGCCAGCTCTGCCCACAATGAAAATAACAAAGGCAAATCTGGTTGATCCATGAAACTATAAACAAATCCACCTGACTATTACTTGAACTGATCAGCACATTCCTAGATTTGGGGCAGGTTCTGAGTTCAGTGGAAATATTTCACACAGCTTTCATACGGACAAGGTACTTCCATCCCCCTGCTGGAGTTTACTCCTCTGTTTTGGATAATGTCAGCCAAGGCTTTCATAATACTTTGGGAGAAAAAAACATTTAGCCACAGCAATGAATCTAATCATACTATGTGGGCCATGTAATAAAAAAAAAACTGAGCAGAGGGAAGAGACCTCCAAAAACTTGAGTGCACTCTCTCCAAAAGCTACTCTGTTCGCATACTTCATTGCTGTAAACAAAAGATTCTGAACTGGGGGTCTGCAAGCCCTTTAAGGGGGGCCACATGGCCCTGCCACTGAAACCCAGTGCTCCAAGCCTTGGTGCCCCCCTCCCCGATGGAACTGAACCCTTAAACCCTCACCGCCCGTTGCAGCCGGGACCAGCACGGGGCTCAAACTCCAATGCAGGCAGATATCTTGAGCCGTTGGGCAGAGTTGAGGAGGCATGAGGGTGTTGCCCCTCCAAACTGCAGTGCCTTACCCAGAGTGAGGCAGTCCTAGGGGTAGGTCCAGCCCCCCACCTCCTTCTCTCCCCCAACCCCCTTCAGGCCCTGCTCTCTGGCCAGGTCCTAGGCAAGAAGCTGGAGCCAGGGATTGTGGGGCAGCTGCTCCTCTGGGAGGTGGTGCCGTAGAGTGGGGAGCTGTGGTATTCCCCCATCTGCTGCTGGTGCCCAGGGTTAGAGCTGCTCCTCATCTCCCAGCCCCCTTGACTGCTTACGCAGCTGGTCAGAGCTGCCCGGATGGCTCCAGGGCTGGCAGAGCCCTTGTGGAGAAGCTACCAGCACACAACCCCAGACAGGTGAGTGGCCTGCTGAGGTGAGTCGGGGTTGAAGTGGTGCTCCCTCCCTGAACCCTGCTGTGCAGAGCTGGCCAGAGCCATGCCAGCCCTTGTCCCCTCAAAAATAGAAGTAAAACTATGCTATGCCCAAGGGTTCTCACCCTTGTCCAGGACCCCCCAATGTCCCTTGCCCCTGGAGTTTTTATAGCATATTGAGGGGGGCTCAGAAATAAAGAGATTGAGAACCCGTGCTGTAAACTGTGCACAGCAGAATAGGATTTGGTGGCAACTGAGTTCTCTTCTCAAAGTGTACATGTGATGGGGTATACTTGCCCCACACTGGACAAAAAAGTGTTAACCACACCTCTGGGCAGAGGACGCCATCCCCTCCAATCTTGCTGGGCATGCTCCAGCTGTAGTATAAAAGGGCACAGTTCAGCTCAATCTGGGTTGAACACTGAGGAGGGAGGATGCATCTTGCAGGCTCCAGCCAGGAAGCTGCTGAAGACCCAGACCACAGAAGCCAGAGGCATTGAGACCCAGGCAGATACCCAGGTACCTGTGGATGCTCCACGGAGGTTTCAGCTACCGAGAGCTGCACAGGTGAAGGAATTCAGAGACCCAGAGGATGTCCAGATCACTGCTTCAGAAGACAGGGTTGAAAGCAGCCTAGGGGGCTAGCCATTGTTCCGACTGGTGTCAGCATGTTTTGGTTGTATCCTTGCTGACTCGGTGGCATGCACACACACAACTGCTAAGGCCTAGCTGGGATCCGGTGGAGTAGGGTGGGCTTGCCCCAGCTACTACCTATTCCCAGGTGCCATCTCACTTCCCCAACTGGCCACTAAGCCATACTGCTCTGTGGAGAAAGGCAGCCTTATTGACTCTGGCCATTGGTCCCCACAGCCCTGAGGAAGAGGGCCTATACACTGATTTCAGCCACCAGGCCTCATAGCCCTACTTAGAACAGTGACAGCATAGATTTCAATCAGTAGGACCCACTGCCCCGAGGCTGAGGATAGACCAGCGAACTTTACATGGGACTACCACACTCTTACCATGCCCCAAAAGGAGGATGGGGTGTACTTACAACATGTGGCAGAGAACGCAGGCAGCAACAGCGACATGTTGAAAGACCTGACCAGTGTAAACTTGATGGGGGCAATAACTCCCTTCTCCTGCTTGTCAGTCACACCAATCCTGGATGGAAACAGACAAGATCCTGAAGTGACTGCTGAAGAGCCAGCAGCAGCAGACAACACAACAACAACAGCAGACACATCTATTACAGCAGATCACAGCCCACAAAGAATAGATGATGTGACAGTTGGCACACAACAAGGATGTTTGGTCCAGTAGTTGGTAACCCTGATGCGACCGACAAAGTCATCTTCCCCCTACCACAAATAGGGTAGAAAGTGATGAAGATCCAATGTTCAGTGATTATAATATCAGATTTAAAATAATCATGAGGGCATATCCAGAGCAGTAGTAATAGAACGCTGAAAAACTAGACACATTGAGCAACTACTCAAGTAATAGTTTGAAAAACGGCATATTTCAGACACTGAAGTAACTCCTAAACATTAAATAGAAGATAGCAAAAGACAATGGCCCTGATCCTCAGCTGGTATAAAGCATGTAGCTCCACTGAAGGAGGATCTGTCCCAATGCATTGAGGTACACATTTAGTCCCTGATCTCACAAATACTTTCACACCTGTCTACTCATGTGCAGGAAGCAATACTTTGAGACTGATTCTGGGAGCACCCATCCCGCACATCCTGGGATATTATTTCACAAGACAACATTTGATTTTCAAGAGAGTTTTCCCACCTTTAGCATGTTCTAAGGAGCATTGGTTTTACCATACCTGCCCTTTGCTTTGCTAAAAATAAGGACAGCTGAGGGAAGGAGGTACATAAAAGTTGTAGCATCACTTTCAGAGCAAGTAGTGTATACAATCACTGGTCACCATCCCCTACACACATACACATAAACACCATTTTAAGCACTGACGCACAGTGTTCTCCTACAGACTAACTATAGGGCACCATTGTGAATGGTCTAAAATAACTTAAGCGCCTCCACTGTTTTGGTCTAGTGGGTTTCAGTGACAGGTTTATTTTGACAGATCTGCTACAGTCTTACTGTGTAATCCTTAGTATGTCACTTATTCTATAGAGCAGGACAGGACTTTAATGAATCTGTGCCTCATCTTCCTTATCTGCAAAACAGGAATAACACCCAGCTTTTAAAAAGCATTATCTCTATGGATGAAGAATGCTATATAAATACTAAATATTATTATCGCTAGCAATTTCCTATTTATTCTAATTGATTGTATTTGATATCTTTACTTAGGTGTGCTATAAACATCTACCAGCCTGTCTTTAAATTATCTTTTCTTTACTCTTTTATTAATATGTCACCTAGATTTTTAGGCCAATCAATAAGTTTGTCAGCAGCTGGTCTTACTTTCCAGATTAATGCAAGTTAATATTTCTATCACTGGTCCTGAGGAAAAAAAAACACCATTTCTAATTTGCTTACAGTTGTCCATCAACTGAAACCATTCTTGGTAAGGTTTTGTGTGCCATGCTCAGTAATGAAACTACTCTTTTGTGTGCCAGCCACTGCCACTTCTTTTGTACCTTGTCCCTTAAAGAATTTTCAATATATAGTTTGGGAGCTACAGCAACCTGTTCTCACACTGGCACTTGAATGATGCCTTTATCGGATTATTAAGTATTTCATCCTCTGATGTTCAGGAAACACAATATGTAGCTTGCTTCTAATGAGATCCCCTTTTAGATGTATTTTACTCCTGTCTGAACTTCTGCTGACTCATGTTTCTTTATGAGAGATGGCAAGTGCAGCTTCTTTATCAACACTGCGTTGATCCCACATCTCTATCTTCCCTCTCTAATTATTTTAAGTAAACCCATAACTGCCATTGATCCTACAGCTCTGGTCTCCCTTGTTCATTCTTTCAGTACATATGATATCTGTCTTTCCTGACTCTAAAGACATATCATTTTGCAACAAGCTATGTTTCCTGTGACAAGTTCCTCCTCTGCCTTTGTGGGTCCTGTGCTTATTGGCAGATTTGCTCCCCTCACTGGTTCATGGCAGCCCTCAGTTTGGCCACTTTTGCCAGTGGCTCAGACCTGCAATTCACTCAGTTAACCTCATCACTGGCCAGCACGGGGAAAAGTAGGAAAACAATCTCTGCTGACCCACCTAGTGGGTTGGGGGACAGGCTAGAGACCTTTCCCTCTGGTGGGACCCACAGTCCAGGTCACCTCCTCTTATATCCAATAGGGAGTTAGGGGAATGGGGGGAACCCGGGCCCACCCTCTACTCTGGGTTTCAGCCCAGGGTCCTGTGGATTGCAGTCTACAGTGTCTCCTGTAACACCTGGACTACTACCCCATGGCCTCCTCCCCACACCTTCTCTATCCTCACCACAGGACCTTCCTCCTGATGTCTGATAATGCTTGTACTTCATAGCCCTCCAACAGTACGCCTTATCACTTTCTCAGCTTCTTGCGCACCTCTTGCTCACAGCTCCTTGCACGCATCTCACTAACTGAAGTGAGGTCCTTTTTAAACCAAGTGCCCTGATTAGCCTGCTTGTCCTAATTGATTCTAGCAATGTCTTAATTGACTCCAAGTGTCCTAATTAGCCTGCTTGCCATAATTGGTTCCAGCAACTATTTGATTGTTCTGGAACTGCCCATTATCATACTCAGGGAAAAGGGACCTGCTTAATTTGGGACTAATATATCTACCTTCTATCACTCTCCCATAGCCATCTGGTCTGACCCTGTCACATTCCATAATATCTACTTTACCATAGTTTTCAACAGCTTGACATGATCTATGTTCATATATGCAAGTTTCAGTTTCTCACCATTAGGTAACAGCCCTACAATGCTATTTATTTGGGGGCATGATTTATCTTCTATTTATTTAGTGTTTTCCCTTATCTTTGACATACAGTTTCTTATGTCTGTTCCCAGCACTAATACAGCTGTGTGAGAATTTCTTCTAGCTCTATATGTTAATGTTAAAATACTGTTGGAACATTAGCTCCTTGTTCAGATTGAATAATCTGAAGTCTAGAAAAGCAAATTCCAGCTGTAAGGAGCTTAGTTCTCAGAAAGGTTCTCCCCATTTATAATAGTTGATGATGGTGCTGCAGCTCTTAGCTGAGTCACAGCTGCTATAGCGTACATATTACAAGCAAATATCAGCTGAGGGACATGAGGATAGGCAGGTGAGGACTGGGTTATTATTATTATTTTTTTTTTAGTGTAGAATATAAACCATCCTCTTGAGCAGTGGTGTGCAACTCAAGCACTGGATGCCATGAAAGCCTTGACTATGACTTCCTGACTGGTTGTGCCTAAGGGACAATTCCTTCCATTCCCCAAATACTCATGGAGGATGCTATTTTGTAAAACACAACGGTGTCCTCCACACAGCTTCACCTTGCATGTGCCATACATGTGATGTTACATTGCATGCAACTATAGAATTGCATGCCTTGATAAAATGTCAGAGCACATCACTGCTCTTGAGATAGTGAATTCTGTCAAGGGACCCACATTTTACTGCCATTATCAGGACACAAGTATGTGTACCATTCACCACTGCTTGGGACAATGGAATTAAAGCTTTGGTATAATCATAATGTTCACTGATTAGATCAGAGTATAAAGGGCATAGTCCTAGGGCAAGCACAAGGCACAAGTATGCCTGCCACACACTTACCCCATGCCTGAACTCTCAGTCCAAGAATTATTGCATTATTGCCTTTTAGCTTTACTTCCTGTGTCATAATTACTCCCATACTCAAGCCTATGCCTGTGGCTTCCATCTGAGGGCTAGCTAGATTCTCACACATACACACACACACACAATCCACCACGGCATGAGTTGCTGCAGTCTGGAATAAGATATGCTGTTCACATCTCCTTTAGGAAGATTCTTGAGGCAGGTGGCAGTCTGGGGAAAGCCACAAAAGCAGCCGTCCTGTCCAGGGTCTGTAGCATGCTGGGGGGAGCAGTGAGCGGTTTGTGCATCTGTGCTGCCTGGGACATATATGCAGGTGCTGGACATGAAACTTCTGGATTCTTTCACACTCACTTCTTGAAAAACTCCATGGAAAATTAACACCTATACAGCTTTCACTGCCCTGTGCACATTATTGTCAGGGAGGGGAGCAGATGGCCCAATGTTTTTTCTTCCTAACTTTCTTATATAGTCTTAGTTATAATCCCTCTGCTTCGTAACACTGTATATTCAGAACAATTACAAGCTTAATTATTAGACAATAAGAAATCATTATGAAATGTACTGGCTCATGTACATCATAGATACATAAGAATGGCCTTACTAGGTCAGACCAAAGGTCCAATCAAGCCCAGTATCCTGTCCTTTGACAGTGGCCAATGGCAGGTGCCCCACAGGGAATGAACAGACAGGTTATCATCAAGTGATCCATCCCTGTCACCCAATCCCAGCTTCTGGCAAACAGAAGCTAGGGACACCATTCCTGCCCATCCTGGCTAATAGCCATTGATGGATCCATCTTCCATTAATCTATATAGCTCCCGTTTGAACCCCGTTATAGTATTGGCCTTCACAACACCCTCTGGGAAGGCGTTCCAGAGGTAGACAGTGCACTGCATGAAAAAAATACTTTCTTGTGTTTATTTTAAACCTGCTGCCTATTATTTTCATTTGGTGACTCCTTGTTCTTGTATTATGAGAAGGAGTTAATACCACTTCCTTATTTACTTTCTCTGTACCACTCATGATTTTATAAACCTCTATCATATCCCCCCTTAGTTGCCTCTTCCAAGCTGAAAAGTCTCAGTCTTATTCATCTCTCCTCATACGGAAGCCGTTCTATACCCCTAATCATTTTTGTTGCCCTTTTCTGAACCTTTCCAGTTCCAATATATCATTTTTGAGATGAGGAAACTACATCTGCATGCAGTATTCACGGTGTGGGCATTCCAGGGATTTATATAGAGGCAATATGATATTTTCTGTCTTATTATCTATCCATTTCTTGATGAGTCCTAACATTCTGTTTGCTTTTTTGACTGACGCTGCACATTGAGTGGATGATTTTAGAGAACTATCCACAATGACTCCAAGATCTCTTTCTTGAGTGGCAACAGCTAATTTAGACCCCATCATTGTATATGTATAGTAAGGATTACATTTTCCTATGTGCATTACTTTGCATTTAGAAACATTAAATTTCATCTGCCATTTTGTTGCCCAGTCATCCAGTTTTGTGAGATCATTTCGTAGCTCTTCACTGCTACCTTGAGTAGTTTTGTATCATCTGCAAATTTTGCCATCTTACTGTTTACCCCTTTTTCCAGATCATTTATGAATATGTTAAATAGGACTGGGCCTGGTACAGATCCCTGGTACAGATCCCTCTCTCCATTCTGAAAACTGACCATTTATTCCTACCTTTGTTACCTATCTTTTAACCAGTTACCAATCCATGAGAGATCCTTCCCTCTTATCCCATGACTGCTTATTTTGCTTAAGAGCCTTTCTGAGGGACCTTGTCAAAGGCTTTCTGAAAATCTATATACACTATATCCACTGGATCTCCTTTGTCTGCATGCTTGTTGACCCCCTCAAAGAATTCTAGTAGATTGGTGAGGCATGATTTCCCTTTACAAAAACCATGTTGACTTGAGACTTCTCGAGAGTTCACTTTGTGATACATTTTGATCTAATAAGTTCTTCCAGCTCCTGTCTGGATAGTGCTGGAAAATCACATGAGTGAAAGAGGATGTAGATCCTTCATATATTATTCCTAGGTATTACCTACAGCAATTTTTCCAATGGGCCTGTTACTGAAGAGGGGTACATTGGCCCTTAATATGGCTAGTCTTGGAAAAACTGAAAATAAGAGACTCACTGGATTCCTCAGTGTAAGGGGCATTCACAGGTACAAATTGTTTCATGACTTCCTCATCTATGAACCACTAACACTTACTATTGCTTACATTTGTTTTCAGGTGGAAAATGCCTTTCATTCTAGACATTTTATGCAGACCACTGTTCAATTTCATTTCCAAATGTGGAGCTTTCAAGGCTTTCCTGTTTCTTTCTACCATTTTCTGAAGTCATTTTCACCTTCTTTTCCTCCAGTGTCCTCTGCACCAATTTCCAATACTCCCTCATTCAGTGTCTAAATGGCTTGCAGGATCACCAGCCTTTTCCAAAGCAAACATCTGCCTTTCCACAGCTCTCACCACTGCGCTCCCACTGATCTTCACACAAGGATTACGTTGTTCATTTTGTAGTCTTTATGCCACCATTTAAGACAGCTGAAAATTACCATTCTCATTTTAATGCCATTGAAGGGTTTGTACGTGCAAGTTTTAATCCATTTAAAATAAAGGGCTGTCTTAAACAGTGCCTCAGGGGGATGGGTTTTGACCTTTTTGTGCACCACACATTTATTGTAATAACTGACAGAGAAAAATGTTTGTTGGTAATACTGTTTAATCCACACTGAAAAAAAGAAAATTGAAGCCTACTGCTAGCAATATTAGTTAATGATCAATAGCGACAGGTGACTATAAATGCCGAAATGGAGATCGTCTCATATTCTCTCTCTCCTTCTGTGATACAGATCATAGCTACACGTCAGGAAAATGAATGTGTTCTCACTCCCACTCTGAGCAAGTTACTGCAGAAACATGAAATTGAAAAAAGAAAAAGAGAGGGGCCAAGAAAATTTACAATAAAAAACATGTCCATAGCTGCAATGCTGCTGGACCAAAACACCTAACCCATTAAAAAAGATAGACTAGCTAGAGACATCGGCAAGATCCACAGAGTGAGAGAAAAGCCATCAGTCCCCACCACAACATTCCTATACTGCAGAGTGGCTGAACAGTCAGGAGACTCAATGTCCAAAGGCAGCTCCCTCAGAGATGCCAAGGATTGTCTCTCCTGAAGAGTGAGATTTACAGATTCAAGGCCAAAAGAGTGAGACTTTCCAGGTGGAGTGTTAAGTCACTGCTTAAGACAGGGATTCTCATCTTTGGTCCTTGGCGTCATCCAATAGTCCAGCTTTTTAATCCAACCAGCATTTAATAGTTTGTTTTAATAGTTTTATTTTACACTGTGTAATATTACATATGAAACACTTAAATGTCCTAATTCATACTAAAGTCTAGGGCACATGAGAATTCTATATGCAATGCAAAACAGTGGATTTCAAACAAAATAATTATTTGCTGGTTGGAACAAAAACCTGAATGGAGATCTCTGAGGACTAGAGTTAACAACCAGTGTTTTAGGCACAGTCAGTGGACAGAAGAGATATATTAAAAAATAAACTGTTTTTATATAAACCTAACGAAAAGAAAACTGTTTTATCAATACAACAATATGTTTGTTTTGCATATCACATTATCTTAGTGATCTCCTATTTGGAAAACACTTCACAGCACAAATAGTATTTGGTTTGTATATTATTACTCATATTACATTTACAGCAAACTAAAATAATCAGATTCCAAAATAAATAAATGCAAAATAAATTAAAAGTAAATAATTAAAATAAAACATAACCAAACAATCCATTAAATGAATGTAAAAATAAAGTAATTACATTGAATTTAATTAATATGAAACTAACAAACCATAAGGATTCAGTTTCCACATTTATTTTAATATATAATTTGGTTTTATATTTTATTCATGTGCTTTGTTATATTACAATGTAGCCCCTTTTACTGCTTTTATAACTCCTTTAGGTGGCTCAAACTTGAACCATGTCTCAGGATTTTCCAGCTTCACTTGGATAATAGAGGATAGTGCCCCATCTTGTCCAAGGTTTGGTTTGCATGGGTGTCAGTCTTTCAAACAATATTGAACACTTTCCTTTCTCCTGAATTTGAGTGGAGTAAAACTAAGACAAGCCTGGCAACCCTGGCCAATAATGGGAACTTGAAAAGATCACTAGGGCTTTTGACATTGCTAAAATGTGCCCACACAGTGTCCGTCCATTATTGCATGGTAGTGTTATCTGTATCAGTTTGTAGTGGTGCCTCATCCCAGATATACTGAGGGATAGCTGATTCCTGCATCAACTGGTAATCAACAAGCTCATCTTGCAGCTTCTGTATTTCAGGTGGCGAGAGATTGAACATGTACTGGTATTGGCCAATGAAGTGCTCAACTTGTGCAAAAGTGCAGATTTTCCTGATCTCAGAGTTCGCAAATGCTGCCATCTTTAACATTTCATCATTCAAAGGTAGATACTCACATGCATACTTGGCTACTCTAATATAGAATGCACTGGCTGCACAAAAGAACTTCCATTTTGCAAGAGATCTAATATCCCCTTGCTCTTCCAACTTCCGTACAACCTGTTTTGTGACCAAACATACAAACACTGTTTGTTGTATCTTTCAGCATCTGAGTAAAAATATTTTAAATCTTTACATATTTACTCAAAACTAGTGAGATGAGCTTAGAAATATGCATGTCAGTGAGATAGCATGCCAATGAGCAAGTCTCACACCCAAAGTGTGAGACTTTACATGTTTGCTGCCTACACAAATCATGCATCCAAATCCTGGATCACAGGGAGAAGTTCGCTCATGCTCAAGGTGCACCATCAAAGCCGCATTTTACTTATTTGTGTGAGTGTGAAGTGATGCATAGACTTTTGGCTGGCCGTGCAGTTCTGGGTGCTAACTTAGTCTAGATTAAGTATATAATATATGCAAAGAATGGTGTATCATTCCAACAGTCAAACTACATTGTAAAATAGATTATGAATTTATTATTGGGTGTTGCGACTTCTCATCTCCTCTAGAACTTTAAACTATAGACAGATTTCTTATTTTGTGTATTAAACTAATGATCACTAATTTATATAGCATTAGCGAGATGTCACATTTACTTCAGTAAGGTCTCATTAATTCAGAGTAATTAATATGGAACTTAAGATAAAATGTTAAGTAGCTTCATGCAATGAAATTGATTTCAAAGTTTCCTAGAATGACTACATGTTTGCCCTCACTTTGAGCACACATTGAACATACAAAGATCCCACTCCTGCAAACTCTTACTCATGAAGGCATTAACTTTCAGCATGGGACTACTCACATGCTTACAGTTAAACATGTCTGTAACTGTTTAAGAATCAAGGCCAAAGACTGCAATATAAATCAGGGCTGAAATGAGAAATTTATAGGTTTTGCTTTGTAAAATTTTTCAGATAGAGGATTTAAACTGTAAACAGCATATCAAAAATCAAAGTGGCAATCCAAATGCTCTGCATTGTTTTCCTATTAAAGAAACAATTGCAAGTTCGTAAAAAAAGAACCCAGCCAAACAGCAAAATAAAAAATACGTGCAAAAATAAAAATTAATTAATTGACTGGGATTATAACATGGACCAATTAAAGAAAAATATTAGGAATCTCTGTACAGTCAGATTATGATAGACATATAAAAGTATGATAAGAAAAATGAATAAACTCAGCTATATGTATATTTGCCTAAATATGTAACAGACCATCTTTAAAAAAAAAACAACAAAATTTGAACTCACTTTTGCGCACACAGCTTGATCCTACTTTCCTGAGACACAGAAATGTGATGTAAATTAATAGCAATGTGGGTGCAGCGGGAATAGAGGATCATACCCAAAATCAAATGATGATCCCTTTGCATACAAGAGGCCACAATGCCCAATGCCTTAGTAAGAGCCCAAGAAGGAGAACAAGTCTGCAAGAATCCCTTATGTAGTTCCACTGGAGGGGCTGGATCTTGTCTCCATGTACCATAATCTGAGATCATGGGAAGACCTGAGCCATCTATATGGAGGCTTTGTGCTTCCACACCAGTTCTGTGACTGAAGAAGTTCTAGCTCTGGTACCTGACAGCATCTGTGATGTGACCATGCTATCAGGGCCTATCCTGGCCACGACTGTCAAGGCACACCCTTTAAAGACAGAGAGGATTACCACAAAGATGACTCCAGGGAAAAGGTAAAACCACCTCAGGTGTATCATCTTTGCTTTGTAATCTCTATCTCAGCCTAACATCAGTTTCAATGGAAATCTGTACATGGAATATCCTCTCTATTTGCAGATCAGGGGGGCATGATCATCGCCCCTCCAAGATTTATGTAAACAAATCTCGTATGGATAAATTGTTAAGGCTGGGTCTCAGAAGATCTGGGTTCAATTCCTGGTTCTTCCACAGATATCCTGTGTGATGTTGGATACATCACTTTATTTCTTTGTTTCAGTTTCCCACCTGTAAAACACCTTTCAACGACCTTTCACCTAGCTTGTCTATTTAGACTGTAAGCTCTTCACACTGTGTGTCTATACAGCACCTAGAATAGTGGAGACCCAATATCAACATAAATTGGAGAGTCTACTCTTTATGTAGAGTATATAGATCCTTGTCGATTCAAAGAGGGCTGGCCCACAGCATTTTGGCACCAGAGGCGGGGAGTTCAAATGACACTCCCATGCCCTCTCGCTTGAGTCGAAACTTTGAAAGATCTCAATTCTGCCTTCTTCCTGTTCTACTCCTCTCATGGTGCTGCTCTGCTACCTACCCCAATAAAGGAGAACTCACAACTTAAAATGCCTTGTTCACAAATTTTAAGTAACACTTAACTTTCAAATGCTTGAACAGCAAATGTAACTTTTCTCATCTGCATAGTAAACACTGACATTTTTATCTGTTTGAATAATCAAAGTGGTGCTTTCTGTGCCTTCTTGGTTGCAAAGACGTGAATTGCTTCCTGAAGGTCCACAGTCTGGGCCAGCTCATGCTCTGTTGAGATGGTTGCAAGGCCGACCAGCCTCTTCTGTGTCATTGTGGAGTGTAGATATGTTTTTATTAACTTTTATTAACTTCAGCTTGGAGAAGCTGCTTTCTCCTCTGGCAACTGTTACAGGAAGTGTTAGAAGTATGTGCAGAGCAACAAAAACATTTGGAAAGAGGGTGGTGCTCTTATTTGTGCACATATATTCCAGAACAGCCTTTGGAGTTGATCCTGCTGAAATGTATCTTGAAAGGGCTTTCAGTTCATCACCTAAATCACTTGCATCAATATCACGGATGTCATCATGGATCAACACTGTCTCTAGTGCTCTGCATTGCTGGTATAGGTCTTCTTCAGTATAGAGAGGAGTTTTGGAATATCATTCAACATCCAAATATACTTCTGTGTTCCTTGAGCTGCATGAAATGTTCTTCAACTGACTGTATTGCACTATCTAGCACCTGGTTAAAAAATTCAACTTTGAATTGTCGTTTGGGGTCTCTTATGGGATTATCCCGTGCGCCGTAATCAAAATGTCTTCTTCTTCGGTGACTCTTGTATTCTTGAATGGGTTGGAAAATAGCTTCAGTGTGAAGTTTCTCTGCCAACTTCTGTGCATTCTTCAGAACATTTTGAAATCCCTGACCTGACTGGTAAGACTGTAGGTAAGACTTTGCTTTGTCCAGTTGTTCCATGGCTCCAGATATATCAAGGTCAACACCTTGGAGTCTCTTGCTTACAACGTTTATTTCAAACAGTGTGTCATGCCACAACCCTAAGCCACACAGAAATTTGAAGTTACGTATGTTTCTGGTCATTCCATTTCCCTCAGCCACTGCTCTCCCATAAACAGTTCCTGTCATAGCATTATCCTCCATAATGGCAACTATGGCATCATCTATCTTCCCAATTTGGTGTTCGATAGGCTTTATTGCCTCCACTCGACTTTCCCATCAAGTGGCACTCAGTGGTTTCAGTGTTGTCAAAGAGGATGTTCCCAGATGTTTTTTTCAAAATTTGCCATCGATGAGTTGTTGCAGAGAAAAATACATAGATGCTTTGAATTATATTAAAAAATTCAGCAGCCTTACTAGAAGCTGATGCTGCATTACTGACCTCCAAGTTCAATGAACCAGAACTGCATGGGACAAAAAAAGGCTCAAGGGTTTAACTCTAGGATCCGTGTCTGCACTCCTCTGTTCTTTCCTCTCATGTTGGCACCATTATCGTAGCCCTGATCTCATGTCAGCTATTGCAATTCCCGTATCTTCCAGCTTTTTTAAGAAGCACATTTGTCATACCAGCTCCTGTAGTATCATCAATGTCAATAAATTCTAGAAAATGCTCTGACAGTCACCATTGCAGGGACATTTTCACTAGGTTCTGTTGTGACAAAACACACCATTAAAGTCATTTGTTCCGTATGGCTGATGTCAGGTTGGTATGCAGTCCAGAATAACAGAGTAATATCTTGCTGACTTCAGATCTGCCACAATCTTCTGTTTGACTTTTGTTGCCATTAACTCTATGATCTCATTTGAATTGTTTTTCCAAGGTAGTGGTGTGTGTACATTTCTTGGGTAGTGATTCTTCTTAGATGCTCCTGGAATACAGCATCAAACTCAGCCATCAGCTCCACAATTTTAAAGAAGTTTCCATTGTTTGGCACATACAGCTGATGTGAAGTGCCATGCAGTGCTAGGTTTGGGCAGCAAGCATTCTCACATTGGCAATGACCCTTTTCAGAACATTTTGCCAGTAAAAAGAGTCTGATGCAATCTTCTCTTGATGCTGATCATCTGTGGTGGCATTTAACCTTATTCTCATCTCAAGCTCTTTCCACCTATGGAATGCTCTCTCGTGATTTGGTGCCTTCTCACGCTTGCCTTAATTTCTATCTAAAGCATTGGCAACCTCTTACATTTCTCACTCATATCAAAGAGACATGATTTTGTAAGTGTGAAATTTAGTTAATGTAGATTCAAGCAGTAGCACATCTTTATCATTCTATTTTAAAAAAAAAAAATACTTACAGTACTAATGTGATCCAGTAAATTATTCTAAAGAAATGCACAATAAAGTGCTATAGCTTTGGCCGCATAGTGACCACTGCATTTTCCATTATTCTGTCTGCCTTTCTTAAGCACTTATATGGCCACCATCACCATAGTACCTGAGCAGTTCAGGTGTATTTATCCTCAACACCCCTGTGATCTCCACTTTACAGATGGAGATTGTCATGGTATAATTCCCCACTCTGAACCTTAGTGTCCAAAGGATGAGGTACCAGCATGAATTCCTCTAAGCTTAACTACCAGCCTAGAACCTGTAGCGCTGCCACCAACCAGGAATTCCAGTGCCTGGTACACTCTAGTCCCCCCAAAACCTTGTCTGGGGACCCCCAAGACCCAGACCCTCTGGATCTTAACACAAGGAAGGTAAACCCTTTCCCCCACCATTGCCTCTCCCAGCCTTCCCCTCCCTGGGTTACCCTGGAAGATCACTGTGATTCAAACTCCTTGAATCTTAAACAGAGAGGAAAATTCACCTTCCCCCCTCCTTCTCTCTTCCCCTCCCAGACTCTCCCTGAGAGAGAAAGTAATCCTAACACAGAGAGAAATTAACCTTTCTCTCCCCCTTCCCTCCTTTCTCCCCACCAATTCCGTGGTGGGTCCAGACCCATGGGGTCTCACACTAGAATAAAAAAACAATCAGGTTCTTAAACAAGAAAATCTTTTAATTAAAGAAAGAAAAAACAGTAAAAATTATCTTTGTAAATGTAAAATGGAATAGGTACAGGGTCTTTTAGCTATAGACACTGAGAATACCCTCCCAGCCTAAGTATACTAGTACAAATTAAAATCCTTTCAGCAAAATACAAATTTGAACTCCTTCCAGCCAAATACACATTTGAACTCCTCCCAGCCAAATACACATTTGCAAATAAAGAAAACAAACATAAGTCTAACTCGCCTTATCATCTAATACTTACTATTTTGAATCTATAAGAACCTGTATCAGGGAGATCGGAGAGAACCTGGTTGCACGTCTGGTCACTCTCAGAACCCAGAGAGAACAACAACCAAAATCTAACAGCACACACAAAAACTTCCCTCCCTCAAGATTTGAAAGTATCCTATCCCCTGATTGGTCCTCTGGTCAGGTGACAGCCAGGCTCACTGATCTTGTTAACCCTTTGCAGGCAAAAGAGATATGAAGTACTTCTGTTCTATTAACTCTTACTTATCTGTTTATGACAGGGATGTTATCTCCACTTTACAGATGGGGCACAGACAGAGTGAGTAACTTGCTCAGAGTGACACAGGGAATGGAACCTTGGCCTCCAGGAGTGCAGTTCTGGAACAATAGGAGTAGTGGAGCAAACTCCTCAACTAGTTTTAAGGTGCATCTTGATACATTTATTAACTGGATTATATGAAGGGGTTGCCTTCAATAGCAAGGGATTGGACTCAATGACACAGAACGTCCCTTCCAATCCTCTGTCCCTATGTCTCCACAATCTAGGCTGGCACTCCAGCCACTGAACCATCTGTCCTCTCTATTTTATTCCAAACAATAGTCAATTTATGGTCCATTTATTCAGTTTTGCTCCATAAAACTGTCATGTAGGTATTAAAAGTGAGTGAAAGTATGCTTAGTTCTCATGTACTAGTTTTGATGAATAACGCATGTTATTCAGACATTTACAGTCCTATTCACTTATGAGAGAATAATTAGGGCCAAAAAGTTGCCGAAACTAGACTGTATGGTTTTCTGCTATTTTTTAATTCACCTTGGTAGCTTCCCCTCCTCTCAGTCAAAAACTTGCCCCTCTCTTGCACATAAATAAATGAACAAGGATGAAATTTACCAGTCAAAAATGATTAATGCATCTCTCCCTCTCTCTCATCTCTAACTACAGGTTGAATGCTGTACAAAGGATTTTAGCAATGAGGGTTATTTCCTTCCTCATCTGCTGTCTCTTGATCTACACCTTTCTTCTCTTTCAACCCCAATTAGCAATTCTCTTATTGTATGTTCTGGAGTACTCTGGGCTGGGAATGAGAAATCCTTTAAGAAAAGCATCTGCAAAATTTAAGAGTGGATTAATACAAAAAGTAATAGTGAGGCTTTGAGCATGCATTTTCACAAAGGTTCACAGATAATTTGAGCACTGCAGGGCTTCTATAGCCTCAGGAAAGAGAGAAAGACAGGAGTGCTAAAACAATTCAATCTATATTTAAAATTGTGGCATAGTACATTTATTTTGGCATTTAAGTCCCTCATTTCCCTGAGGGCAAATTGTGCACATCCCAAGTAATGACACCCAGATGGCTCTATCAATATGAGTACAGCAAGTTCTCTGAAGGTGTAAATAGGCACAGTTTCACTGCCTAACCATTTTTTAGGCTTTGGAAACTCATGAACTTTTTTATTCACAAGGTAATGCACCAATTTGAATAATTCTGATAGTTTTCTTATGAACCAGGTTTTCAGTGGGAATACTTCTGGTCATCATTTTCAAATTTGTTTTCCAAAAATATTCAGTATTTGCTTCAAATGTATTGCTTTGCTAGCATTTCTCTGGTAAAAGCTTTCTAAAGAAACCCATCCTAGAAGGAATCCAAATACAGTCACAACTGACGTGTTTACATAGTCAAATAAACATTTGCAAATTTCCTTTCAATATTTTCTCTCAGCACTAGTGTCTATGTGTGTGCAATCACAATAATTAGAAGCAAGCGAGGCTCCTAGACGGCAATGTAGGAAATAAAATAGGAAAATAGGAGGACCTTTTCTTAGCTGATAACATGTCTAGAAAGCAGACTGAAATTGAACAAGCAAAACATGTCACTTCCAAAGAGTTACATACGTTTATCAGAAAGAACTGCTCCAATAGCTCGGCTAATAGAATATTCCTGTACTCTTAACTTCATCTGTCACTGTGCAGAAGAAAGAAGATGTTATTTCCCCAAAATAGAATAAAAACACAGTGAAAGAAGAATATACAATAATTATTTGGATACTGTATTGCTGGCCAGATTAGCTAGGATTCTGCTGTAAATATGTTTTTTGACACATCTATGTTACCAATTGATGATATGACCAGTATATTTATTCATAGAGAGACTAGATTATATAGAAAGTGGATTCATTACTGACTTCAGCAATGAGGAAGGAAGTTTAGTATATATTATACATACAGGCATGGCTAAAAGGTGTACAGCAGATTAAATTCATCTGTTTATTTTAGTCACTATATTATCCAAAGAGGAAGATATTTATTCTTTCTTTTGTATCTCAATGTGTTTCAGCCCAGAGCAGCATACTTATGTTATTAAAATAACTAAAACATTTTTTAAAAAATATTGTAAATGAAAAACCCATCCTTGAAATAAGGCTTAACATTTCAAGCCTCTTTTTAAATAAAGCAGCAACATAATAAATCAGGTAATAGATACTATTTGCTTAGAAAGAACACAATTATTCACAGAAGGTAAACTACTGGAATCACTGAAGTTGGTGTTTTCCCTGAGCATTAAATTTAAATAGCTCATGAGTTTCCAAATAAAGCATAAAAAAGGATTATTAACGAAAGAGAATCTTGGGCTCCTAATAAGAATATAAACAGTCACAACAAACTAACTGAGGTTCTTCCCCTCCTTTAATCCCCTGTTTTCAGTTTGCCCAAAGAAAAATTACTACAAAAGGTTACTGCACTGGAAGAAAATAGCTCATGGTCTTCAACCCCAACAACCTTGCCATTTAAAATCGAGTAGGCTTTAATAGTAATCCCTCTGCAAGCATTAGCTCTAATCTTGCTGCCACTATTGCTGTTGATTTTCCTTATTTTTTTACTGTTCTTTGATTTCCATTTTGGTTATTTAATGAAAGGATGATGAATTCTTGACCTTCAGCTCATGCACTGCCGGGCCTGGCATTTGCTGATGTACTATGATATAATACTATGCCCTCAGGGTCATCTTCTATTGTATATTAACCTTCTAAATTGAACCCATTTGGAGAATGTAAATCACTTGCATTCTACTAGTGTACTATCACCTTTTTCCTAAATTTGTCATTAATTAAGATTTTGGAGCTAATCGAGAACCAAAATTCTACTTTCTCACAGGATTCTTTCACATAAGTGGGAAATTTTCAGAAGTATCAATTCATGGCATAATTTACCTTGTGTGATGCTCTTACTTTTCAGAAGGTTCACAATGATTCATCTGATGGTGGGTTTCTTTTTCCATATGTTTTATATGTTAATCCAAAAATAATGATTTTTTTTCAACCCTTGCTTTTGCCATTGCTTTTTCATAGGCCAGAAAGGACCACAGCTATCAACTAGTGTGACCACCCATATAACACAAGCCAAAGGACATCCGTGAATGAACGCCTGTTTGAACAAAAGCATATCTTTTAGAAAAACATTCTATCTTGATTTTAAACTTTCAATTGCTGGAAAATTGACCACAATCCTTGGTAAATTGTTATAATGTTTAATTACCTTCAGTGTTAATAATGCACAATTTATTTTGAGTCCAATATCTCTAGGTTCAACTTCTAGCCATTTTGTCATCTATAATTTTTAGAAACTCACAGCCAGAGACCTACAACATATATCACTCAGATTGAACTCCCCCATGACAGCAGCTTCCCCTCTCCCTACATACTACAGGTAGGTGCTCAAGGAGCCCATCATCCTATTCTTCAGTGTGATTTGGTGGTCTGTAGCACATACCAACTAATACCCCATCTTGCGCTTTAGCTGTTAGGACACTGATCCATAAAGCATTCAAGATCATTTTCTTCCAAGTTGTCAGTGACTCAGAAGCAAGTAAAGCCATTTTTGATAGAATGCCACTGCTCCTCCCCTCTTGCCCAATTAATCCTTCCTAAATAGGTTATAACCATTAATTTTGACATTCTAATCATGCAAAACTTCCCACAGGTTTCAGTTATGACAGCTATGTTGAATATGTGCTACTATATGAGCAATTCCAATACCTCTTGTTTATTACCCAGGCTTCTAACATTGGTGTATAGGTCATTAACGAATTTCTTCTCTTTACATCCCTTGGTGCCTTGATTACTTTTGTTCTCCACATCATGATTTAGCTCTAAATGAGAGTTCATTTGTTCCCTCTTTTGCCCTGCCCTTTTGTTGTAAGTTTAACACTCTACTTGTTTGCCTTTGTTCACAGAAAGACTTACAAATATGGAACAGGCCTCCATGTCATATTTTCACCTACTCAAGCATTGTCCATCTGTTAAAGAGTGACTGGCTTTGAAAGAGTAATCACTGTTCTCCTGTGTGCCAACAACTAATACTAAGCTACGTTATACACTGGACAGTAAGAATGAGGGTGAGACCAAGCATCTCATTTTTGAAAGCAGAAAAAGATCATGTAAATTTTATTCAGGATTTTACATCTGGTAATGTGGTTTAGGATTAGCCATTGAGACCTTGGCATTTCAATAGAACATTGATCATTCTTCCACATGCACTTAGTATGGTTTCCAGTGCGACTGCAGGTAAATATTTCTCTTGTTAAATAACATTCATTATCTTAACACACACAAAAAAAAAGACTTCACATTTGATTAACTAGAAGACAACAAATATCAATACAATCCATGTTACCCTAACAACTTTTTGGAGACAACATATTTTATTTATATCTATATCTAGATGTCTTACCAGAAACTGAATATGTAGAATCATAGTTCTAATTTTATCTACTTTAATCAAGTTTGCTTGCAGCCAAGAATAAACATATGACAATCATACTCTATGCCTGATGAATATTTATTTGAACCATTCCCTATAAGCAATTTTATGTGGATACATTCTCTTACATACTGATTTTGAAATAGAAAATGGATGATTGACCATATCGTGCCAATGATTTTTTTTAAAAGCAAAACTAGCCATTGAAAGCGATGGGGAGCTTTGAATAGAAACCATAAGCACCCTCTGATTACAAAGCTCACAAATGAAAATATTACTTTGTAGGAGTAGTATGATTCACCCATAGGGTCACTGAACCGAAACCTCTAGGAAGTGTTATGTGTCACCTGGTATTTCATAGTCAAAGATTTTCTATCACAAGTCCTAGTGACCATGTTATAGCACAGGCCAACAGCATATTCCCAAATGAGCATAGTCATCTCACACTGGAGAGAGAGAGGAATTTAGGAAAGATGCTATGGAGATGGCACCCCTCTCTCTGTGCCTCTAATTGATTTCCATCCTCTGTAAATGAAGAGACTCCCTTTGACTTCAATGGGCTATGGATCAGGTCCTCTGTCCCTAAGATTTGAGGTTAACATCTCAATTAAGGCCATGAACCACCAAAACACTTATGCACATGCCTAACTTTAAGCATGTGAGTAGTCCCCTGCTTAAAGTTAGATACGTGTTTAAGTTGCTTTGCTGGATCCTGGATCAGAGCCTAAGTCAATAATAAATGAGGTAGAGCAAGGACACATCTCTGCCACTGCTGTATGTTAGTTGGTGACATTTTTCTGTAAGTCTGGAATAACAAAATAACACAACTTCTGTTCATGCTATCAACAGGAAGGTTACCTCCACACCAGAAAAAAATGTAGTTAAATAAATCTTACATTTCACAGGAAATGTGTGAAAATTAACCTAAAGCCAGATAATCCACAATGTTTTTTTTTTCCCCTGAAGCTTTACAGGAGAGTGTCCTTAAGTATAATCTATGAGACCACACACTCCCAGTCACTTTCCAACCCTGTTGGTCATGAATGTCAAACTAGATTTATAATATTTGTTTAATTTATCTTGCTAGTAGCTAAAGGAAAGGGCTTCTGAATATCTTCCTGTTAGTCACAAACAGCACACATCAGCTGAGATGTGATATATAAAACTTCAATACCCGCACGAGGAAATAAGGAAACAGATCAACAGAGCCAGACGTGTACCCAGAAGCCTCCTACTGCAAGACAAACCCAAGAAAGAAACCAACAGGACTCCACTGGCCATCACATACAGCCCCCAGCTAAAACCCCTCCAACGCATCATCAAGGATCTACAACCCATCCTGGACAATGATTCCACACTTTCACAGGCCTTGGGTGGCAGGCCAGTCCTTGCCCACAGACAACCTGCCAACCTGAAACATATTCTCACCAGTAACTGCACACCACAGCATAATAACTCTAGCTCAGGAACCAATCCATGCAACAAACCTCAATGCCAACTCTGCCCACATATCTACACCAGCGACACCATCACAGGACCTAACCAGATCAGCCACACCATCACTGGTTCATTCACCTGCACATCCACCAATGTAATATACACCATCATATGCCAGCAATGCCCCTCTGCTATGTACATCAGCCAAACTGGACAGTCTCTACAGAAAAGGATAAATGGACACAAATCAGACATTAGGAATGGCAATATACAAAAACCTGTAGGAGAGCACTTCAACCTCCCTGGCCACACTATAGCAGACCTTAAGGTGGCCATCCTGCAGCAAAAAAACTTCAGGACCAGACTTCAAAGAGAAACTGCTGAGCTTCAGTTCATCTGCAAATTTGACACCATCAGCTCAGGATTGAACAAAGACTGTGAATGGCTTGCCAATTACAGAACCAGTTTCTCCTCTCTTGGTTTTCACACCTCAACTGCTAGAACAGGGCCTCATCCTCCCGAATTGAACTGACCTCGTTATCTCTAGCTTGCTTGCTAGCATATATATACCTGCCCCTGGAAATTTCCATTACATGCATCTGAGGAAGTGGGTATTCACCACGAAAGCTCATGCTCCAAAACGTCTGTTAGTCTATAAGGTGCCACAGGATTCTTTGCTGCTTATATAAAACTTGTCCTTTTATATCTTTACACAGGTAATTTACTAGATACACAAAATGCAACATAAAAATGCTACACTCATTAACCATATTACTCATTAGTTTCCCATTTTTTATTACATACTCTACTCTTTCCTGTTAGTTAAACTTATATCCTTTATAGTCTTTATGCAAACCTGAAAGTCAATAATTTAATAGTGCACTGTAAAGTAACTAAGCATTTTACTATGTCCCTTGGTTTTGGTACTCCATTGCCCTTTAAAGTTATAGTATAAGATAAGCCAATGCCCAGTTACAAGCATAGCACAGAAAATACCTTGCAATTAAAAGTAAATTCATCATTAAAGGAATCAGCGCATGATTTATTTACAGGGATTTATTATTAGACAATTGTATTTCAAATATGTGATATTGCTTTCTAAAATTGGTCGTTTTCCAGCACATGAGGTGATACTTCAAATATACATAGAAAGTAAAAGGGTAAAAATAATGCTAAGAGAGTCAATTTAAAAATAAAACAAACTATCATCAGTGTAAAGAGCACATCACAAGTCTCATTAAACCTAGAAATCCAATATGTAATTTTCAGAACTAATTCTACTAGAGAACTCTTAAGGAGGAAAAGAGCAGATGCAGATGAGTATTATGTGAATACCTTTAGGTTACCCTTAAATTCAGCAAGTACACTCGAAGAAACTAATTCAAGTTCTAGAAATATTATTGTTTTTCCCTATTTTAAATATAAAGGTATATTTCCTGGAACAAGGAAAACCCCTACATAAAATCATAGCAGATTAGGGTTGGAAGAGACCTCAGGAGGTCATCTAGTCCAACCCCCTGCTCAAATCAGGACCAATACCAACTAAATCATCCCAGCCAGGGTTTTGTCAAGCCGGGCCTTAAAAACATCTAAGGATGGAGATTCCACTACCTGTCTAGGTAACTCATTCCAGTGCTTCACCACCCTCCTAGTGAAATAGTGTTTCCTAATATCCAACCTAGACCTCCCCCACTGCAACTTGAGACCATTGCTCCTTGTTCTGTCATCTGCCACCACTGAGAACAGCCTAGTTCCATCCTCTTTGGAATCCTTCTTCAGGTAGTTGAAGGCTGCTGTCAAATCCCCCCCCCCCCCCCGCACTCTTCTCTTCTGCAGACTAAACTAGCTCAGTTCCCTGAACCTCTCCTTGTAACTCATGTGCCCCAGCCCCCTGATCATTTCATTACCCTCCACTGGACTCTCTCCAATTTGTCCACATCCTTTCTGTAGTGGAGGGCCAAAACTGGATGCAATACTCCAGGTGTGACATCACCAGTGCCAAATAGAGGGGAATATTCACTTTCCTTGATATGCTGGCAGTGGTCCTACTAATGCAGCCCAATATGCCATTAGCCTTCTTGGCAACAAGGTATTTTTTTTTCCAATCAGAAGTGTGATTGCAACATGTGTAGACATACCAGGCTATCTTTGATCCAGCTCAAACAGCAGCAGCTGTGAAGCCATGGCAATACGGACTGTGCAAGCCCAACTAGGATCACCTCAAGCAGCTAGATTGGGTGGCTGCAGTTTCACTGCTATGTTTATACTCAAGCTAGCTAGATCACAGCTAGCTCAGCTATGTCTATGGGTGCTGAAGTCACAACCTAAAACCAGAATAAAGTTTTTAAGTGCACCCAATGTACATTCCAAAGCTCAGTTTATCAGTAAATTATTGCCAATTTCCATTTTTTTAAATTTTGCTGCCAGGGAAGGTAACTATTGAATGCGATATCAGAGTTTGATGGCCAATTATTGTTGGTGCAATGCAGAAGCACTTCTTTTGGACAGAGATAGGCGCAAGGTGCAACATTTGAATCTGGTTTCAGATTCTGAATATATCCAAAGTTCATGGAGTTTGGCTCTGAAGTTTTGATCCTGCTCACCCTAATTTTGGAGAAATCACTCCCAATAAACACCCATGTGGAGTCAGAGGGCCAAATTTTCCTCTTAGTTTTATACTTGTAAGTCTAGAGTCACTCTACTGAAGTGTGAACCAATGGAGGCCCAATCCTGACCTTCTTGAAGTCTATGGGAATTTTGCCTTTGCCTTTAATGGGCAACATGATCAGGCTCTAACACTGGCAAAACTGAACAGCAATCAGCCCAGACTGAATAGTCAAGACACTTCACTGGCTCAGAGAAGCTCAAAAATACCCACAATTTTCCAGAATGCGACTTTTCCAAATTTGCCCATCTAAAAAAACAGATGAAATCTATGTACTATAGTACTTGTTACTAGCATCTTATAGAAACCCACATACGCATCATAAGCAGAGGAAAAAGAAGATGCTACGAATGTGTACTTTCACATGTGCTAGTTCCATTCAGCCCTGAGAGAAAACAGATAGATAAAGTAGTATCAGATGATACTTTGAACGAATATGGTCGACTGAGCTAGGTGTGTTGTGGGCATTTATTATTCTTTCAGGCTCTCACACGCCTGAGGTGAGAATCATGGTCTTAGATGACAGCTTGCCATCCAATATTTTAAATTATTTTTTCCTATTATTTTTGTCTAATCTTTCCAATACTGCTTTTATCTTCATCAACTGAGTTTAGTCTACAGAAAAGCAAACAGAGATCTGCAAAGAGTGGGAAGAGAAGAGAAGACTGAAAAAGGAACTGAGACGGGAAAGTTTGCTGTCATCTGATTGAATCAAAATGAAATTAGTATTCTCTGTGAATGCAAATGAATGCTTTGCAGCCAGTGTGATCCTAACTGTATAATTACATGTTCTCCAAGCCAAGTAGATTGCAGTTATCAATAACACTTGGGGGGAAATGGCAATTATCAGGAAGCTTTGGTTGTCATTTAATTGTTTCATTTGTAGCCTTCTTTACAGAGTGACTAGAAAGATTTAGCCTTCTCCACTGCATCCTTTCCCATTTTTCTCCATCCATCCCATTTTGCAATTGGTTCTTTACTGCACTTCTGTTTCTCTTTCCTTTCTTTACACTTTGTTTCCTTCTACACCTTTTCCTGCTTCTTCCCACCTTTTTCCAGCCTCATCCTTTGTTGCTTTCACTCTTCCTTCCCAACCCCATCTCAATTCTTTAGCTTCCTTTTGTTTTCCCTATTGCCAGCTATTTTATGGAATACATTCTTTCTTTGACTTGGCCTGGCCACATAAGAAATACTTGTTTCCTAGTAGCTGGGATTTCCTGAAATGCTGAATCATCTGCAGAGAGAATGTTTCAAAAACCTAAGGCAGCTACAATGCAGGTACCTAATAGCTAATGATCATGTGTAAATATTTATGAATAACTTCCATAAAGTCTCAATTGTTTGTGATATACAGAGCATATGAAAACCACAGCTGGCATTTTCCTTTGCTTCAGGCAACAAGTCTCCTTCTTCTTAGTCTGTGAAAATCCAACTGCAGCTTACATGCACAAAACTTACAACTAAAAGGAAATTTCCTTTGAATTGAAAACTCTTCCATAGCTAAAAGGATCTTACATAGAATTCCTCTTCATCTTTGCATTTTGAATGTATTTCAAAATGAATGAGAAAACATACGGTAAAATGAGTTCCTGTGGCTTGTAATAGCATTGAAATAAGTATTCGAAGTAAAAGAATTTAAAATGGAGTGTGTTTGGCATGTGTTGCATGACTACAGCAATTTCTACGAGGTTTTTTGGTTCACTCCTCTTTCCATTTGTCCAATGTAGATGGTTAATGTAGCATTCACATTTTGCATCTTCTATAAAAAATATACAAATATAGACTAGGAAACGCTGCTGCATTCAATGCTGCCACAGTGGCATAGAGTGGGATTTTCAGAAGTGCTCATCATCAGCTTCTTTCTGCTCACCTTGAAATCAATGTGAGTTTTACCAAAGCCCAGCTGACTAATTCACAGATTAAAAAGCATTGCAAAAGAAGCAATGGAAAAGAGTGAACAAAAACACTAAAGAACTGAGGATGGTTTCCCCTTCTTTCTGTCATAAGACACAGAAGAATACAGGGAAGACTGTAGTTCATTTAACAGAACCTAAGAATGGAGCCACACTGCCTAACAGAGCCCCATGTTGTACAAAATGCATCAGCACATCTGATCAACAAGATAGGGAGCTGTGAACACTTCATGCTAGCATGCTCTATGCTCTGCGCTGGCTCCCTGCTGAATATAGAGTCCAGTTCAGAGTCTTTACCTTGATAATTAAAGCCTTGTATGGAACTGGTTCAAATTACCTGAATGATCCCCACTGGAACAGTGCAATCATTGATCAAAATGAGGGGTTCCTCAATAAAACTGGTTGGGAATTTTTTGCTGAAAAAAAATGATGATTTATTGACACTGTTTACAAAACAGGGTTAGTTTTGACAATTTCCTGACAGAAAAAAAAAAGTCATGAAAGAAAGTTGAAGTCATCAAAAGGTTTTGATGCTTTCTAAAGAAAATTTCCATTTTTAAAATTCACAATTACTTTTCATTTAAAAACTTAAGCTAATTAGACTAAAAGGTTAAATAAGAAAAAAGCCAAAGTTGAAAGAAAAGGATTAGCTTGACCCAATAGCGCTGCCTCCCACCTCCCAAAAAATATTTTTTTGGTTCAATAAAATTTTCAAGATTGTGGTTTTTCACTGTGATTCAAAATAGGAATAAAATTTGGACCTCATTAAAGTTTTCATGGGAAGGAAAAACTGTCTCCCCATCACTCTACTTCTGAGAATTGAAAATAGTTTTCATGAGGCAGATCTGCACTCCAGAATTCACTTCTGCAAGAAGAAAGCCAACCATGAAACTAACCCCTTTAAGAAATAGATAGAAAACTAGTTACTTTGACCTAGGGAGGGATGTGTGCATAGAATTTGTTGTGGGACAGCTATGAATTAATCAGGTATTTCTCCCACAGGGTGGGAAGAAAGAGAGAAACACTAATGTCATTTCTAGTTCACTGAATTAGCAAATATTTACACACTCTGATGATAGCAGATAGATAAATATGGTCCACCTCTGCCTGCCTGTTCTTACCCACAGTCATGTGAAACAGATCATATGGGATAACGTTACCTCATTTTGACACTTGATCAGTGCACCACATGAAGGTAAATATATCCTACATCCCAGTCAATGTGGGAAAGCTTCTTCCCCTACTTCAGATTCAGTTGTAAGTTCACCTTGGACAATGATCACCATTGCTATTTGTCTAATTCCATATATTTCCAGGTTACCACCAATATCCAAATAATTGTCTTTTCCCCCCTCACATTGAATTCAGGTCAGCTGAATACTGACAGCATCTCATATACTATATCTTAAAAAAAAAAGTTTTAAACAATTTAAGTTAGGCAGAGCCTCCATGAGTTGGTTAGGTAAATTATGAAACCTTCCTCTCTATCCAATGCTTTATGATGATTTCCCTCTCCTACCTGTAAACTGAACAACCACAGTAAAATCCACTATATCCAGTCTACCTCCCCTAGTGAAAAGCGGAACTTTTCCCTTCACATTTTAGAATTGAATGATTTCTAGATGTATTGTGCTTCCCATCTGTTTTTGTTAAGAAAAATTATCCTTCATGTTTGCAGATAGCATTCTGAAGTCAAACACAAGAAATAAGTTATCATATTTGAACGCAATGTTAGAAAAGATAAAGAGGTGGTTAGAAAAAAAATCAGAAGATACTGTTTGTATCAAATTTCTCCTCATGAATGCTCACAGTTCCAGCTGAAAATAAGTTTCCCCATAAGAGAAAAGGTAATTAATTCAAAAAATGAAAGATAAACCAGCCCATACATAAAACATGCTACAGTAGTAATGGTCCAAATCACTGCATCATACAATTATAATACTATAGTGTTCTGTGTTAACATTACTGTAGTATTTTCTTTTTTAATAATGGAGGTTGCTTCATCTAATGGATCAGTCCTTTTGACTGCAAACAGTAGAGTATACTAGCTAAAGCATTAAAAAATTTCTTTAAAGGAGTTTAATTTGTTTCCAATAAAAAGAACAGCATTTAAAGATCTTAAAAGGAGACACTTAACAGTTTTCAGTCTAAAATGTAATGGGCAATTAGATGGTCAAGCAGGCAGCAGGAATGGGGTATGCTTCTGCTCAAGTAGCCCTGGTGAGTGACATGCAATAACTGTTATCTGCAGCTTTTATGGTGTTATCCTAGAATAACAGTTAAAATGGATTGCCACTGGCAAGTCATGACAGCAAAGATGTCTGCCTGACATATTTTATGTATGGATGACATCACCTCTATGGATAACAGTCTTTACCATCAATCACACAATTTTGGTACATAAATAACAGTGCTAAACACTCAGACATTCATAAAGGGCAAGTAGATAGTAATGAATATAAATTAGAAACTAAGAATTGTGGAAAATTCTGCAAGGCAGTTGACCTGCCACTGAATGACATTTTAATTAATAACTAGAACACTACAAAAATCAACATAGTAGATGTTAAACGGATTAAAAACTAGCTAACTAATGGGTCTCAAAATGTAATAGTGAAAGATGAATCACCATCTAGCAGGAGTGTTTCTAGTGAGGTCCTGCAGGATCAGTTTGTGGTCCTATGCTACTTAATATGTTTATCAATGAGCTAGAAGAAAGAAAATCAATTACTGATAGAGTTTACAGACAGCACAAAGATTGGGGGAGTGGTAAATATTGAAGAGGACATGGCACTGATACAGAGCAATGTGGATTGCCTGATAAATTGAGACTAAGCAAACAATATGAACTTCAATACAGCCAAATGTGAAGTCCTACATTTAGGAACAAAGAATGCAGACTGTACTTACAAAATGGTGGACCTATACCAAGAAGCAGTGACTCAAAGAGATTTGGGGGTTATGATGGATAATCAGCAAACATGAGCTCTCGGAGTAACAGAGCCTTTCTCTTATACGCATAGCTACGCACCACCGAGTAGATGCAGCCTGGTTTTGACTACAGCATGCAGCTACATATACCCTACATGTCACGAGTACACGTAGCCTAGTTGTATGCCACATCCCTTGTCCCAAACGCTTACTTTGTCGGTTTAAATTGTAACTTTTTTCTGGCAGGGTCTGTCACACAATGGTGCACCTAAATAAATACAAATAATAAAATTAGAAGACACTAATTATACATAAGACACTTTCTCACCCTCAAATCGGAGGGATTAGAGGTGTAACACAACAGAAGACATTTCCAGGTTCTGGGTTCTGAGAGATGTTAAGATCTATAGATTTGATTCTCCTCCCACTTACACAATCATAGCAGAAGTCAGAAGGTATTATCACAGGGTTACTCCTGATTTACACTGGTCTTAATGAGGCAAGAATCAAGCCTAGTGAGAGGAAATTAAATGGTCCTATGCCTCCATTTTACATTTGGTAATTAGCAATTACATTTGGTAATGTAGGACCATTCTGCTTTATGAATGGTTTTAGAAGAGAACAGATCCTGCCATCTTGACTCAGTCAAAACCCACTGAAATGAATAGAGAATTTGCCTTATTTCAATAGCATACTAGTTACTTTCTGCATAGTAATAGATAGGAATCACTCGCAAATGAGTGTAAGTTCTTATCCATGCCCAACTGGGATTAACATTTTTTGCACAAAGTATTTTGGCCTGCTCCCCAGTTAAAGGGTTTTGTCCTCAGTTGTTTTCTCCCCTCTAAAACAAAGGAAACCCTAAGCTGCAGTCACTGCAGACATTGAGAGCCCAGTAAGTGAAACATAAACTAGACGTTTAATGTACCAAAATGGAACATTACCTTCTTCCCCAGTGTCTTTTTAATTGTTAAATTTAAAGTCTTTAGACTGAGTATCCATAAAATGTAATGAGCTCCTCAGCTGGGCTTCTGCTATGCTCCAGTATATTCCTATATTTTTTTAAATGCAGCTATTTTTGTTTTATGATATGTTGCATGCTCCCAGGTCCTTTATGCCCTGCATTCATTTCCAATCCACAAAGGTGTCCTCCTGCTATTGCTGTACTGACTCAGCTGCAGAAAAATTAGCACAAGAAAAAATGAGCTTTCCAAAATTTTCATGGGATTGCTGTCAGAGCACTGAGCTGTTATTACTGGACAATTGACTTTGCTTAGTCTCTTTGGGACCAGTTCATCCCTGAGCTGATACCAGGCCTGACACAGGGACAGAGAGAGAGAGAACACCTTTCTGAAGGCTATTTTAATTTGCAGCATAGCCAAAAGGACCCCTTTAGCCCATCGGGCGTAGAAATCCCAGACATCCCCACTCTTTCAGCAAGCCCCTGCACACCCGAGCTGTACGTCCTGAAGACGGTGGTGTAGAGCCAGCTATGTCAGTTCTGAACCTGGCAGGAAAGCCCCCTGAATGAAAGATGTACCCTGGGCGAGGTCCTTGTGGTCCCCTTGCACCTGTGTACAGAGTGTAAGGTGGTAACAGAACGGGGCTGAATGGCCATCTTTACTGTTCAGAGCCAGCACGTCCTGTCAGGGACAAACTTGAGTTATATGAAAAGAACAGGAGTACTTGTAGCACCTTAGAGACTAACAAATTTATTTGAGCGGAAGCTTTCATGAGCTACAGCTCACTTAATCGGAAGCATAGACTGGAACATACAGCAAGAAGATATTTATACATACAGAGAACATGAAAAGGTGAAAGTAGCCATACCAACTGGCCTCTTACAATTGGTTTATGAACAAAAACAAAATCATACATACTCACTACTGGAGTTCATTCTTTGCCATCAAAGTTCCCCACGCCTATAAGCCATTTGGCTGTGGTGGTTAAGGTATGTAATTTTCACAGCCAATGGTACCCAAAGAAGTGGTGTGGCCAGAATCAAGTCTAATCACCTTTGACTGCTGTAATCCAATGGATCAGTACCCATTTTGCACTTGGGTGAACTACAGGTGGTCCTTCAGCATGAGATCAAGCAAAATACAAACCCACAGCCTTTGGGATTGTAGTTAAGCACCTTAACCACTCAGCCACTGCACCTCACACAGAATGTATCAGAAGTGGACATTGCCATCAGCCTCATCAAAAACAAATCAGCAAGGATCACCAGTGGGGTCCATCATAAAAACTCCTGTAGAGGCCTTAGGGTGGGAAAGGAGGGATAGTGAGCCAAAAATATTTTTTTGCCAGTTTGTTAGATAATTCCCTAAATTCAGAGAAAGAAAAATTAAATCTTTTCACTGTCCTGTCTCTGAACTCTCCTCTGTTTAAAGGTCTGCAAACTCAAAAATTGGTTCACTTTCGCCTCTTTTATATATTATTTGTATTGTGGTAGCACCCAGGAGGCCTAGTCATGAACCAATGGCCTCATAGTTCAAGGCACTGTGCAAACACAGAATGAAAAGACAGCCCCTGTCCCAAGGAGCTTAGTGTACACTGTGCTGGCAATTGCTACCTGTGTCAGGTAGCAATTGGATCAATCCTTCATGGAGTGTTTTCCAAACTCAACTCTTAGAATAGTCTTTGTCACCAAAAAAAAAAAGGGGGGGTCTGTGCTAGGATGGAGAAGAACATTTTGCATACCATCTGCATAGTACTAATTATACATACTGTTATTTGTCAGTATAAGGTATTTCAGAATGATATCTGTAAGCCATCTGTCAGCAACCGTATTCACATTTCTTAGATCACCAGCAAGAAATCTTATCCTTTTTTCCTTTAGGTAACTATCTACAATATGCAAGAGTGCTTAAATAGGAATAACTTTCTAAAAATGGCTTCTACCCATACAGCACAGCCAAGAGTACTCTGAATGAGTTATTCTGAATTATTTATATCTGTCATTTTGTAAACAATGTTTTTGATACTGCATATCAGGTATTAAACAAAAAATCCATAGGTGCCATATACCACTTCTTTTTCTGCCCTTGTTTGTGATCTTTAGGCAGAAACAGCAAAGAATCAGCATGTTAAAATGAAGTTATCTTTACAAATCAGTTATGCAAACAATTAATTTTATGTTCTCCAAGCCCCAAACTTTGCATTCTATACGTAAGAGGGGAAAGTTTAATTTTTTTTAAAATATAGGTGCACAAACTATTCCTGCTTGTGGAAGTAATGATTTGAAGGCTATTTTACCCTCTTTAAATAATTAAGCAATTTTACAAATGAATTCTCATTTCATTGCACAACAGGACACTTTTCCAGTATAGGACACACAGACACACATATAAAGCAGATGGCAGGGGTAAGATAAGGAAAAGGTCTTTTCCAAATAAACAAAAAAAAAAAACCACTGATTCAAAAAGTCATTTGCACTGTATATTAAATGGATACAATATGTTCAAACTACCACCAGAAATTGTGACTTATGTGACCAGCAGGAGCTTGAACTAGATGAGAATAAAGAAATCTCCTGAATGCATGCAAGATAATCTTATAGTGAAGCTACGGGATAGGACTTGGAAGATCTGGGTTCAATTCTTGATTGTGATACAGACTCTATGTATGACCTTGCATGTTTGCCAGGTTTGTATAATTTTTCGTGATGCCCAAGCAGAGTCATCTCATCCATAGGTCGGACTGGGGCAACCTGAAGGGTGAAGGTGACCAGTGGGACACTGACAGAAGTGCCCAATCAAGAAGCACTTAACAGACAATGGATCTTGGAAGGCTCCAATCCACATAAGTCTACCTGAGGACATTCAAGGCAACATGCGAACCATGGCTGCTACCTGTAAATTCTGAGTCATGCATGGACCTGTGACTTGCCCATGTGACTCCAAAACTCCATCTTGGAGCTGAACTTTGCATAGGAGAGAGGAGGGGGTCTCTACCCACAAGACAAAGTCTATTTAAACCCCTGGGAGACCCCTCCATTTTGTCTTCAGCTGGCTAAAGAGATAGCCTCTCCACCCCTAAGGATACCTGAAAGAAACTGAAACAAAGGACAGTAACTACAGGGGGTGTGAGTGATTGCTGGACCCACATTAGAAGGAGACTAGTCTGTAAAAGGAAGCTTACTGGGTGAGGTTTTTATCTGTATTGAGTTTTCTTAGACATAGACTTGCATGTTCTATTTTATTTTACTTAGTAATTCACTTTGTTCTGTGTGTTACTACTTGGAACCACTTAAATCTTACTTTCTGTATTTAATAAAATCACTTTTGACTTAGTAATTAACCCAGAACAGCTGTGCATATCTCTCTATCAGGGTTATAGAGGGCAAAAAATTAATGAGCTTATCCTGTATAAGCTTTATATAGGGTAAAATGGATTTATTTGGGGTTTAGCTCTATTGGGAGTTGGGCATCTGAGTGTTAAAGATAGGAACACTTCTGTAAGTTGCTTTCAGTTAACTCTGCAGCTTTGAGGCACATGATTCAGATCCTGGGTCTATGCTGGAGCAGACAGGCGTATCTGGCTCCACAAGACAAGGTGCTGGAATCCCAGGCTGGCAGGGAAAGCAGGGACAGAAGTAGTCCTGGCATATCAGTTGGCAGTTCCCAAGAGGGTTTCTGTGATCCAACCCGTCACACATGGAAACAAAGAGTATATAAAAATATTCAAGAGTCCAGAATCAACCCAACAAAAAATAGAAATCCCAGCATAAAACCAAGGAAGATGATTGCTATCTTGTACATAGGAACACAGGACTTTATCATAAGGAATTAGGATGGTGGAGATAAGTTCTAACAAGATCAATATATTGAGACTATGTCTTTGCTGACAATAGGTGTGTTTTTACAGTAAGATAGCCAACTTACATTAGTTATCTCATTGCAAAATCCTAGTAGAAACAAGGCTGTGTAGTGATTACCTCAATGTAGCTAGACATCGTCAACTGTGGGCAGTGATGGGGGTATAAAGTTGACCTTACTTCGCTACATTGATGTAAGACGTACCGGTCCTTGTCCCTGCTAGAGTTTTACAGAGAGATGGCTGTCTTTAATTAGTTATCTTGCTGTAAAACACCTCTTTTTTGGTAGCGGAGGCATAGAGACAGATTGTGTAATGTACACGCAAGCCCACGCTTGGAGATGCACAGAGCTGCACTGATGCTGTGGGAGGGATTGTGCCTGGCACACAGGAAGATTGTGCATGCTGCCTAGTGGCTGTGTTCTCTTCTCTACACATCTGCCCCACTGGTACAGAGAGGGGATAGGGCCATGCCTGGCCTTGTTCTGGAGGAGCATGGAGGGAGCCTCCCAGGAATGCAGCCAGGCTCCCAGGAATGCAGGAGTAGGGCTGGGGGAGGAAAGAATGTTGGGTGGGGGGGACAGAAGAGTGGGAGGAGGCAAAGAGAGAATGTTCTCTTCTTCCCCACCCCACCCACCCAAAGAGCAAGGCAGAATCTAGCTCATATTTGCCAGGTGCTGTTTCCTCTTTGGCTATGAGTAAACACTTTAATTAAAGGGAAAAATACCAACAGTCTGGTGCTCCTTTCTCTCTGCAAGTACTTGCAGAGTTTGTCATAGGCTAAGGAGGAAATTTCTCTCTGGGGAAATATTTTGAGGGAACCCTTTGTTCAAATGTTAGCTGTATGTCCTTGCCACCTCCCCATCCCCACCCCTCATTCAGCCAGAGGCTTGTACAGAATCTCAAATGCCCCGTAAATGTTCATAGTTAGAATGAGATGTCATTCTGACACTGGGGCCTTGTTGCTGAGCAAGTTCCCTCTCAGTCATTCCACTGACCCTGCATCTCTGCCTGTTTGAATTTTCTAGAACCTGTTCACCCCAACCCCCACTTATGATCCCCAGCTTACTCTAAATCATGAGCATATTAAGAATGAAGCTGAATTAAAAATGCACTAAGAATCTTGAGATTCAAAAGAGGTTTGTTTGTTGACGATACAAACATTGTGGGCTAGTGTGTTGAATGTATCCAGACAAACCAAGGTCTGTTTCTCTTTCTATAAACCTTAAGGGATAATCATGATATACTGCCCTATAAAAATCAAGTACCTCAGGACAGTCCTTCTTCTGCACTGCTTATTCAACAAGCACAAGTGCCTTCTTTCCTACATTATTTCATTTTTTTAAATAAGCACATTTTAATGCCTAATATGAAAATATACTCTTTAACTATGTTTTAATTTTCACATGCCCCACTTAGAATAGCCAAGTACTGAAGTAGCAGGGAACTGTACCCTAGAATAAATTCTGTATATACAATTGCTCCTGCAGTGTCCCAAAAGCGTGTTGGGTGATTTACAGTTCAAACAAAAGCCCATGGTTCTTGCCCCCAAAAGCTTACCATCTAGTTTTAGAACGGATGCAATTAGTGGGGGTAAGAAACAGTAGGAAATGGATGGAGAAGGCAGGACAAAGTGTGCAGCAAGGCCATTCAGTTTCTCAATTTAGGCATGCACACATTTTGGTTGTTCAGTAAGTAGCTTGGGTTTCATTACTGTTAACTCAGTTCTGTTTTCCATTATGCAAGTCTTAAGGAGGGGTGTTAATGAGGAGAGGAGAGCACTGTGGCTTGTCAAACCAAACCTATGAAGGCATTGTATGCATAGGGGATAAGAGAAAAGGTACAGATATGCTTGTGGATGAAGTGGAAAAACTGGACATGAAATTAGCATCCCTGGCAGTGTAGAAGAGTGGGTGGTAGAGAAAATAACTCAGAAGCAACTAGATGGGATATGCTGGAATGCCTGGAGTTATGGAGGGCTATTAAGCCAAGGATAAGAATTTAAACTTTATGGTCAGATCAATGGGTAAGGAAGACAATTTTAGCTGCACATTTTGGAAAGGAACAATGTGGTAATCAGGAAAGCCAGAGGAAGGGAAGTTACAATAATTAAAATGGGAGATGATTACGACACAGATTTGCAGTTAGTAAAGAGAGGAAGGGTTGGATCTTCAAAAGAGTGTGAAGGAACAAACAGCAAGACTTGAGCATGCCCTAGACATGAAGGGAGAAGGAAAGAGAGGAGTCTAATATCACCCTCATATTATGAGCCAGTGTGACAGAGAGGGTGATGGAGTTATCTATTGTAACACAGAATGGAGGCAGTGGAGATGGTTTAGGAGGAAAAACACTTAGTTTAGTTTGGCTCATGTAAAGATTAAATAATCAGTGAGATATCTAAGCAAACTTGCTGGAGATTGGAGGGAGATAAAATCGGTGTGTGGGAAGAGGCATGCAGGCAGGCTGGACTACACTGTATATATATCACAATATATTGTGCAAAGAAGCTATTCCTTTAGTGGTCTAGGGAGCATTGATATTCTTACTTCATTACTGCAAACAAGTATGTAATCATCAAGTTGTTTGCTTTTGTCATAAAACACATCCCAACTTAAAGCTGGCTATGTGTTGGAGGAAGAAGATGAAGATGATTAATGATGAAACATTTAACACACAAACTACATGCACCGCTTCTTCTGAAGGCTGTACCAGCCCTATCATATCAAAAAGAGCCTGTAGCAACAGCAAAATGTGACAACAGAGCATACAGAGTAGCATTAGTTGAATACTGCAAAAGAATCATCCACTTCCAACATCTGTTATTCTGAGTGGCTGCTCAGTTTGAAGTGGTTCATCATCCATTTCCTCACTCTTCACAAATATTCACATGGCAGTTTGGGGAATGGCTGTGTATTATTTTTTGCTAGATACTTTCCAGACATTCAAGAAGGAACAGCTCCTCTCTGAGGACACACTGACACATAGCCAGAGGTTAGGGGAAGGGAACAGGAGGACTTTCTTTAAACATACAAACCAGCTGGATTCACTGTGAGCAGCAAAAGACAAATAGGTCTTTAAGAGGAACTTCACTGTGAACAGGAGGGAAGCCTAGATAGATTTGATACAAGAAAAAGAGTAGGTGCTGTTTGTGAGTCCATCATTCAGTGTTCATTTTTCCTCTGTTGAAAATGCTGCATTCATCCAATCCCGGAGACCAAACAATACCTCTCGACTTATGACCAGTGGTATGGAATTAAATCCTGGCCCTTTTCAGGTCAGTGACAGAACTCTTACTTGACTTCGCTGCTGCCAGGAACTGTGAACAGTCAAAGTGAAAGCTGTGTGAATGTCACAGAGGTTGAGAACTGTTCACCCAAACTCTCTTGCAAACAATTCTTAAGGAAAACATTATGAGTGGGTTCAGATTTCTGCCAAATAATTTCTGAAGAGAAAAGACGGATACATGAATTAGAATATTTGCCATACATAATTCAGCCAGTTAGCTTGCTGATACAAACCATTGTATGCAGCATGTTAGAGAGGTCCATAATATACACACATACACATGGAGTAAAACTTGGGGATGAGGTGGAAAGAGCAGACCTTTCTTCTGACTCCAAAAGCAGTCATACTCTCTCATGTGGACAGTGATTTGTTGATATTCAGCCTCTCTCTGGGGCTCAATGCTCAGCTTATCATTATAACTAAAATCATATATAGAACAATGTGTAGCAGCGATTAGACTTCATTCCATACTGTATGACTGCAGAAGCTACATTGGCTCCCACCGTTAGATCAGTTTGATGTTTCCTGGTGGCACAATGGCTCAGCACTGCAATTCTTGCTCTTCTTCCTAACTCTATGGATGAACATAGGGAGCTCCAGAAGAGAAAGCTGACAACCTTGAAGGAACTGGTTCCAAGTTTTAATCATAGCTGAGCCTGAAAAGTAACAGTGCAGCATTTCCAGCCCAGTGATACCACATTTTATTTTATCTTTATTTCCCTATTTGTTTGGTAAATCCCCATCAGAAAGCTGGTCTCAAAGCTCCTACTGATATTTTCTTAGTCAAAGAGATTAATTATATCATCATAATTAATACATAAACAAAAGACTTTTATTACTTACAGGTCCCCATCATGGTTAGGGTCCAAATGTGCTAGGTGTTAGGTCACTAAGTTTCAGGGGCATTTCCTGGTCCTGCTCATAGGGTCAGGGTCTTTATAGGGAAACATGTGAATGCAATTTGGGCATAGGAGCACTCAGCCAGCCAGCTTAGAGTGAGGTGGGGTAAGTTTTGTCTCTCTGCTTTAGGAGCAGCCTACTTTGGGACTCTCTGGTTTGGTCATAGGTGCCAACTCTGTCGGTGCTCTGAGGCTGGAGCACTCACAGAAAAAAAATAGTGGGTGCTCAGCACCCACCGGCAGGTCCTGCCGATCACTTCCTTCTCCTCCCTCCCAGTGCCTCCCACCTGCCACTGATCAGCTGTTCAGTGGTGGGAAGGCGGCACTGGAGGGGAGAAGCAGGGACATGAAGAGGCAGAATGAGGATGGGGCAAACTCAGGGGAGGGGGCAGAAAGAGGTGGAGTCTGGTGGGAAGATGTAGAGCCAGAGTAGGGCGTTGGGGGAAGGAGTGGAGTGGGGGCGGGGCCTGGGGTGGAATAGGGTTGGAACACCTTCTTTGAAATCAGAAAATTGGCACCTGCGGGTTTGAGGATCTTGTATGTTTTCATTCTGCATTGTAAGAAATAAATTGTGTTGCATTCCAATCTTCCAGCAAGAGTATTCTATGTTTTCAGTTGTACATAACAATGAAATATAACAATGTACAATTATAAATCTTAATCCTGCAAGTGGATCCCCTGGGGGTGGGTGAGGCAGGAAACACCAACACCTGTACAGAACCCCATTAACTTCAGTGACACTCCATGTGGACTGAAAGTTCCATCCCCATGGATCAGATTGCAGGGCTGGGGTCAGAGAGTACAAGTCTAATTTGAAAGAGAAGGATGACAGACCATATGGAAAAAGCTGAAGTACTCAACGCTTTTTTAGCCTAGGTCTTCACAGATAAAGTCAGCTTCCAGACTGCTACACTGTGCTACACAGTATGGGGAGGAGGTGAGCAGCCCTCAGTGATGAAAGAACAGGTTAAAGACTATTTAGAAAAGCTGGACATGCACAAGTCCATTGGTCCAGATCTAATGCATCCAAGGGTGCTGACGGAGTTGGCTGATACGATTGCTGAGCTATTGGCCATTATCTTGGAAAATTTGTGGCACTCAGGGGAGCTCCTGGATGATTGGAAAAAGGCAAATATAGTGCTTATATTTAAAAAAGAGAAGAAAGAGAACCCGGGGAATTACAGACCATCAGCCTCACTTCAGTCCCTGGCAAAATCATGGAGCAGATCCTCAAGACATCCATTTTGAAGAACTTAGAGAAGAGGAAGGTGATCAGGAACAGTCGACATGGATTCACTAAGGGCAAGTCATGCCTGACCAACCTGACTGCCTTCTAAGATGAGATAACTAGGTCTGGAGATATGAGCTAAGTGGTGGATGTGATATATCTTGACTTCAGCAAAGCTTTTGATACTGTCTCCCACAGTATTCTTGCCAGCAAGTTAAAGAATTATAGATTGGATGAATGGTCTACAAGGTGGATAGAAAGCTGGTTAGATGGTTGGGCTCAACAGGTAGTGATTAATGGCTCGATGTCTAGTTGGCAGCTGGTATCAAGCAGAGTAATCCAGGGGTTGGTCCTGGGGCCAGTTTTGTTTAACATCTTTATTAATGATCTGGATGATGGGATGAATTGCAGCCTCAGCAAGTTTGCAGATAACATTGAGCTTGGAGGAGAGGTAGATACACTGGAGGGTATGGGTAGGGTCCAGAGTGACCTAGAAAAATTGGAAGATTGGGCCAAAAGAAATCTGATGAGGTTCAGCAAAGACAAATGCAGAGTACTGCACTTAGGAAGGAAGAATCCCATGCACTGCTACAGGCTGGGGACAGACTGGCAGAAACGGACCTGAGGAGTACAGTATCAGAGGGGTAGCTGGGTTAGTCTGGATCTGTAAAAAGCAACAAAAAGTCCTGTGGCTTATGGTCCAATACATCTGTTAGTCTTTAAGTTGCCACAGGACTCTTTGTTGCTTTCTGAGGATTACAGTGCATGAGAACATGGATATGAGTCAGCGGTGCCCTTATTGCCAAGAAGGCCAACGGCATATTGGGCTGCATTAGCAGGAGCATTGCCAACAGATTGAGGGAAATGATTATTCCCCTCTGTTTGGCACTGGTGAGGCCACACTTGGAGTATTGCGTCCAGTTTTGGTCCCCCCACTACAGAAGAGATGTGGACAAATTGGAGAGAGTCCAGCAGAGGGCAACGAAAATTATTAGGGGACTGGGGCACATGACTTACAAGGAGAGGCTGAGGGAATTGGGGTTATTTAGTCTGCACAAGAGAAGAGTGAGGGGAGATTTGAAGCAGCCTTCAACTATCTGAAGGGGGGTTCCAAAGAGGATGGAGCTAGGCTGTTCTCAGTGGTGGCAGATGACAGAACAAGAAGGAATGGTCTCAAGTTGCAGTGAGGGAGGTCTAGGTTAGATATTAGAAAATACTTTTTCACTAGGACAGTGGTGAGCACTGGAATGGGTTACCTAGGGAGGTGGTGGAATCTCCATCCATAGAAGTTTTTAAGGCCCAGTTTGACAAAACCCTGGCTGGGATGATTTAGTTGGTGTTGATCCTGCTTTGAACAGGGGTTTAGACTAGATGACCTCTGATGTCTCTTTCAACCCTAATATTCTATGATTCTATTATTCAGTTTCATTACTGGCTTTCATGTTGGTTTGCTGTACAATTATAATTCATACTATTGCTCTTGTAGATACAGTAACTTGGTCCTGTATAGTTTCCAGCTGTCTGCTTACTTCTAAATAGTGCTGGGTGAATTAGAGCTATGAAGAAAAGTCCACAATTATTTATTTTGATTTTTTAATTAATTAGTTTCAGTCACATTTGAGCTCTTGGCCTTCTGCAAACACCAAGCAACCTAGTCTTACTGGCCTAAAGGTTGGTGGAAAGCAAATTTTAAAGACACATGCCAGAGCATTAGCAGAAACCAAACTTCCGATTCACCCACACAAGTATCTGTGCCAAAGTGCTTGTGCATTCATTCAATTCTGGAGCAGAAACAATATCATGTGATGCTTCTGATGAACTGCATGTAGGCATAGAGCTCAAATGCTGAATATTCACCATAAACATTGAAAAAGTTGTTTACTGAAAAAAAAATCAAATAATGAAAGCTTCTAAGTCACAATGTGCTTGTAAATACACTGCTAACTCAAAGAGGCTAAACTCTAAGAAGTTATTCTTTGCAAACTACTCACTCTGTTCTCATTATAAATGCAGACCTGTTTTTCAAAATGACAGGTTTTTGATGTAACAATATACTTGATCCAAAACACTTCACAACAAAGAAAAGCCCAGCTAGAAAAAAAAGAGACATATTTGCACATGTAAAAAAGGACAATTTAAATGGTCATTTAAAACACACACACATAGTGAGTAATTGAGTTATGTCCATTTACACCAGCTGAAGATATGGCCAATAGGGAAGAGGAAGTAGGGAATCTATTCATGTGTTTTTCCATTTAAACATGGTACTCTCATATAACTCTAACCCAGGAGGTGGTTACATCACTTTGTAGAATAGAATTTAAGCACACTTTACTGACAATGTTTATACTTAGGCTCTGAAAAGAATATATATGAAGAGCTATATGTTGATAATGTATCACAGAATGTCAGGGTTGGAAGGGACCTCAGGAGGTCATCTAGTCCAACCCCCTGCTCAAAGCAGGACTAAATCCCATTTTTTGCCCCAATCTGTAAATGGCCCCCTCAGTGATTGAGCTTACAACCCTGGATTTAGCAGGCCAATGGGCAAACCATTGAGCTATACCTCCCCCCCATGTAGCACCACATGGATTTACACAGTTTGATGTGTGAGTGCAGCGAGCTTGGAAGAGTGTTTTTTTTCTCTTAAAGGCAATATTTTGGGGGAAATTGTGTAAAATTTGGTACATTCCAAAGGCAAAATAAATATTCTCTCCAGTGGTACAATCTCTAGGGATACAAATATGATTTACCAATCTCTAGAGATGTTTAGCTTTATACATTCCCCAGTACTGCTTTAGTTTGGTGAGCCATAAGCTGTAGCATGCTGTTTATACTTTGCACTTTTATAGTTCTTTCCAGATGACAATCTCAAAGTGTTATTCAAACAGAAATAAATTAATCCTCAGAACTGACAGAGATTAAATGACTTCCTCAAGACACAAAAAATGAACTAGATTTACCTCTTCAGCTTCACTCATGGAACCCAGATTGCAAGCCTTGAGTCAACAGGTCTACCAGAAGGACTGGCTCAGTGATGTACTTTGTCTACAACCCAACTTTGTTGGAATGATCAGGAATAGGTGAAGGAGTTGCAACTCCAAGAGTGAATTTGGTCTGAAGTCTATGGCAGAGTCAGAAATTTCCTAGATTTCCCAGATTTCCTAACTTCATCCTGTGCTTTAGTCACAAAAACATCCTTTGGGATGTGATGAGGGAAAGATATGGGATTCCAACATCAACACCAGAGATTAAAGTTAATGTCAAACTTTGCAGTATGGGGCAATAGATTGACAACTGATACTAGACAGGAGGCTGAATTCAAAAGAAAGGGCTAATAATTTTACAGTAAGCGCTGCAATTACCCTGTTCAAAGTCCTGACATACAAATCTAAGACATCAATTCTTATTCTAAGCATAGGGGAAAATTAGAAATGCTACCATGTTAGGGTTACAACTTACTGTTTGGCTTTGACCAGTACCACAAGACCCATTCCTTAGGAGGCCACGGCCATTGTTCTCTCCCATATCACTGAGAGTATTTTCAAAACCACTGGTGAAGTTAGGAGCACACACACTCACTGAAAATAGTTAAAAACCTGAGTTTCTAATGTGGGAGGGGAGAGGGTTACCTTAATTGTGGTAAAAAGTCTGGCATTAGCTGTCCAGCAAGGGACTAGTGGAATTATTGCAGGGACTGATAATCTACATTTCTCCTGAAGTGAAAATAAGTCTCTGAGGTTTTGTTTGTTTTCAGACTTACACTGCACATAAAAAGGATTCAAAGATTCAAACATGCAGGAGAAGCTTAAAGGATATGAAACTAACACAAACATGAGTGTGAACTTTAATCTGCCCCCTCATGTCTAGTTGTTCAGCATGTGGCTCACACCTCAAACATGCATCGCAGCTACAATACAGTAGTTCACCACACTATTTCCCTGCTCTCTGTCCTCTATATTCTCTGTTTCAATTTAATCTGTCCCTCATAACAAGAAATGCATATTTATAACAGGACACAGAGAGTAAACAATGCCTGTATGGACAATTTATTTGTAAACAAGGTTTCTGAGCTCCACATAGCCAACAGTCTGGAGAATCGAAGCTTCCAATTCAGCTCCCAGTTGTGTTTAAAACCTTAAAACGTCAAGGCTTGACTAACAAATCACTGAAGCAGATGTCCTGATTTTTGAGAATAAGCATCGGATAGAACACCACAAATGTTTTCAGTTCCTTTTTAAGATATATACCACTTAATAAATACCTAATACACCTTTGTTTACCTAGTTTGTTTGCTTCTGTATTTACATTCAACACATCTATAAAGGTCCAAACAGACATCGTGGGCCAAATCCTCAGCTAGCTTAATTGGCATAGCTCTATTAATTTCACTGCAGCTCAGCAATTTACACCAGCTGAGGATCTGATCCATATGGAATGAAAAATCTGCAGTAAAATTACACAAGACTGGTGCAGTGCAAAAGCACAGCTACAGGTTTCTGAGAGGTTAGCTTGCTTAACATCATACAGCCAAATCAGAATAGATACAAAAGGCCAAGTTCTCCCCATTTTACTAGTATTCCATTAGTATGAGTCCACTGAAGTCAATAGACTTGTTTCTGATTTACATGGTGAGAGATCAGAATCAGACCCATGGTCTTTACCTTCTTTAGGAATCTGATTTTCACCTAACATGGAAAAAAGCAAGCAGAGTAAAAAGATTCCACTTCAAGCTGTGAGATACAATGGGATACTCATTATATACACAACAGCAACAAACCCTGAAAAGAAGCAGGAATCCAACCCTACCAAGTAAATTGCTCTGTCCCCCTCCCCCTCTCCCCCGCAAGCTTTTACAATATTTTTAAGTGTTCGGATCTCAAGCATAAGATGGGCAGCTGCAGCATTAATTCATTCAGCCAGACTTTACCCAGAAGATAAACCAATGCCTGACCAATACTGAATCTGTTACAGTGGAAATCTTTATACAAGAACCAGTTGTTCTTGAGCAACGTTATATAGATATCACCAAATTAGCATTTTTCCTCATGTCAGCACGTTCTCATAGAAGGAATTTTATTAGTGTAAAAGGTGAAGTTTGCTTTTATTTAATTTAAGAACTGAATTTTGTTTCCCTTAAAATATTGCTTTATACAACGGTGCCTTTTTTGTTTTAAACAGACTTTGCTTCAAGCCTCCCTTGTTATCCTCCACCACCTCTTCCATCAAGTCTACATTGGTTTCCAGTTTCCTGGCATAAAAAAATTCAGAGTGTGACAATTGACCTAACTCTCAGCAATGTGCAGTGACAACAGTGAGAGCCATTTAAGCATCTGAAATGGCAGCATCAGAAGCATCAGTGCGAGTGGACAGGGGTGAGACAGCCCTGTCCTGTTCCATTAAGCCAATCACTTGAAGGAAGTTGCTTTTTCTGTTGTTGCTGCTGAATGCAAAAGGCTGGATTCTGATTTCATTACACCAGTATCCATCTGAAATATCTCCACTTCAGCCAATGAAGTTATTTCAGATTTACATCAGTGTAATAATGTCAGAATCTGACCGCAAGTGTTTATTTGTGGTCAGTCTTTAGCACTTCCCTGCTAACATCAGCTTGAAGAAATGGAATCATTTGTACATACATTAAATGTACACTCTCAGGCAAACCCCACCTGAATGCTAGTTAAAGACTACATATTTTAAATCTTGTTCTTATTGCACACATAAGCCCCACATGTTTTATATGCATACTCATTTCAAACTTCCGTATTGTGATTTTAATGCTTCTCAGTCACAAAGAAGACATGTGATTAAAATAAAAGCACAAGTATTTATGTTATATAGGCACAAAATAATAAATCCTTAAAGAGTTAGCCTTTGTAAAGCACACAGGGCCAGGGCCAGATGCTTACATCAATTTTTCCATGATATTGCTGACTGGCTTCAATGGCTGTTCCAGATATAGGAGGACAGTGGAGAAGGGTAAGAGCGAAAGAAAACAGCTCACATACCAATCTGAATTTTCAAAATGACAGTTATCTCACACTGAAAAATAGACGTACTAATATACAATAAAAGTGCATTTCAAACCGCACTTCGGCTAGCAGACAAGGGTTACATTTAATGAGGTGTACAGAACCCATTGCAAGCTGAACATCTATTTTATCGTCAGAATGGGGCCAAGGGTTTTATACAGTGGTAATCATACTATTTCTCGAATACACTTTGACATGGAAAAACACTATTTCACTAGAATGAAAGGCTATTTATGCCACTAAGGGCTAGTTTGAAACTAAGACCGTCAATTGCACTGATTTGTGTCAAATGTGTAGTGGATTAAATGATGTGACTGTCTTCTTGAAACTTGCCAGGAAATGAGTTCTTGTGACAAGGTATTTGGACAAAGAATAATTTGAAATATTTCACACACATTTTGCTAATGACCTGATTAAAAGTGAAGTGGGCAAAGCAGAGGAAATCAGCTTTATCCAGCATTATTTTTCTATTTCACAGAAAAAAGATGATAATACAGAAGATGAAAAGAGCAAGATAATATTATGGATAGAGAGAAATCTTTTAAGGATGTACTGTGTACTGCACATAGCTTTACTTCTTTCAGGCCTCAAGGTCTGGAAAAGCACTTAAGAACATGCTTAACTCTCGGTTATTACGACTATTCATGTACTTAAATATAAGTGTTTTTCTTGATCAGATCCTTGGAGGGAAAGTGAGAATAACTTTAAATTAAAGCACTACAGTAAGATCTAATAAAAATATCCAGTCAAAGCCTTTTTGCAATACAAAGAATCAATGAATATCTGCAAGTCCATCAGCATTGTTCTCAACAGCCTCTAACTCATTTAGCAAAATGTTCAAATACTAATGTACTCGAGACCAAAGAACCCAGATAAATCAATTCTTAGCTTAGGCAGATTATTATTGTAGTAATTGAAGCATTGAAAGCATTCATGAGTCAAATATATATTGTTGCCATAATGACATGGAAACTGGGTAGAAACTGCTGTTGATGTAGCCAAATAACAGTAGTTGAGAAAAGAAGGTGCTATTCTATATTATAGATCATTGTTTCCTGTACAAACCCCAGCTTTTTTCCCTTGCTACCTACTGTATTACTTATTACAAAGCTTGGAGAGTTTTGTTGCAGAAACCAGCCCCAATCTCTGTCACTAATTAGGATGTAGTTGTAGACTGCAGATAAAATGGGGGGAGGCGGAGGAAGGGGGAAAGCTGGGAAAGTCTGCCTCCATAGATGAGCTCTCAAAGCTCCAGTATCATGTTTCCATGCCAACAAATAGCATATAAAAGGTATTAAAGCAACAGTGGTTTTGAAGAGAAAGTACAGTACTATTAATTTTAGTTCACCTGCCCTTTGGCAATATTGACATAAGATTGCTTGTGTATACGTGAATCAAAAATAGTTTAAGAAAGCAAAAAAGTTTCCAGCGTAACTGCCAAAAGCTCTGTATATGCCGTTCAGACACAGAGTGCAGATTTCCCGGACTCCTAAGTCCTGAAAGTCCCAGTGACTTTCAGTGAAGCAAAGGCCCAGGCCCAGATTTTTGACGACATTTAGGCATTGCTCCATTCAGTATTTCAAGTCATGATTGACGTAGGAGCCTAAGGGTATGTCTAGACAGCAAAAAACAAACAAACAACCACACAACCCTTGGCAGCAAGTCTCAGAGCTTGAGTCAACTGACTAGGGCTCACACTATTGGGCTAAAACCAGCAGTGTAGACATTCCTGCTCAGGCTGGTGCCTGGACTCTGAAATCCACCTGGCTGGGTTTCAGAGCCCATGGCTGAGCCTGAGTGGGAACATCTACACTGCTGGTATTAGCCCCATAGTGCGAGCCCCAGAAGCCTGTTGACTTGAGCTCTGAAACTTGTTGCCAAGGGTTGGTTGTTTGGTTGGTTTTCAGCCATGCAGATGTACCCTACAAATAATTTTCAAAAAAATTGAGGTGGGCCTGGTTGTACCTAAAAATTAGATTGACCAAGCTATATCACTCAGGGGTGTGGAATGTTTCGTACACTGTGTGACATAATTAGGTTGATCTAAACCCCATGGTAGATGCAGCTAGGTGGACGAAATAACTCTCAGAGGTGGTTTAACTACAACTCTGGAAAAAAAAACCCTTCTGTCATTGTTGGTAGCGTCTACACTACAGTGCTACAACAGCAAAGCTGCAGCACCATACTGTGCTGCTGTAGTGTAGCCATACCCTTAGACAACTATGAGCCTAAGTCTAATTGAAAATCAATGCCTAAGTCACTTGCTGAGCAGAGCAATGCCTAAATACCTTTAAAAATCTTGGACTAGCAGCCGAAGCCCCTTTTGAAAATAAGTTAGGTGTTTTGGAAATTTAATCCAATATCCTTCCATAAATGATACAGAAGACTTCATATATTTAAGAAATTTAGTAGTATTGCTATTTCATACATTATACTTTTTACACTGATACACTGTAGAAATGGAAATAAACTGGTGATAACAAACAGTTATCCTGTATACACACATACACCATGTAGATAGCGTAGCATCAGTATTATCTAAATAAGTGAATGAGGTGAGGCCACATTATCTTAAAATCTGACATGGCTTTAATGCAGCCAGGGTCCATCACTTGTAGAACTGGCCATGGACAGCACTATGCCCAAAACTTTCACTGTCAATTTCTATTCTTTCAGTCTCTTCCAAACCACAGCCAGCTGCTGCCCAGCTAATGAGAGTGGCAAACATTATACTATATATTTACAAATATACACACAATTTTAGCTCCTAAAGGCTCTTCTAATGTTCCAAAGAAAATAATATTAAACCTATAATGGAGCTGTTCTATTTAACAAATAGGCCTTTGTTTCAAACAAGATATACATTTCATCCCTATTGATTTTAACAATGGGTCTTGCAAACCTCTTAGATCTTTATATGCTAACAAATAGCATGTGTTTGTAATTTGTCTCTGAAATGTACATATCCCATCTACTGTGTCTTCATTAATGGCTTTACCTATGCCTAGTTAGGCAGTTTATATTTATTCCACAGGAAAAACTAAAAAGTTTGGCTGATTATTTGCCTACATTGACTTCTGCTGCTGCTCTACAGTAGCTCTAGCAGAAGGTACAGGTTTTTGTATATTGCCATCATATGCCAGCAATGCCCCTCTGCTATGTACATCGGCCAAACTGGACAGTCTCTACGGAAAAGGATAAATGGACACAAATCAGACATTAGGAATGGCAATATACAAAAACCTGTAGGAGAGCACTTCAACCTCCCTGGCCACACTATAGCAGACCTTAAGGTGGCCATCCTGCAGCAAAAAAACTTCAGGACCAGACTTCAAAGAGAAACTGCTGAGCTTCAGTTCATCTGCAAATTTGACACCATCAGCTCAGGATTGAACAAAGACTGTGAATGGCTTGCCAACTACAGAACCAGTTTCTCCTCTCTTGGTTTTCACACCTCAACTGCTAGAACAGGGCCTCATCCTCCCTGATTGAACTGACCTCGTTATCTCTAACTTGCTTGCTAGCATATATATACCTGCCCCTGGAAATTTCCACTACATGCATCTGAGGAAGTGGGTATTCACCCACAAAAGCTCATGCTCCAAAACGTCTGTTAGTCTATAAGGTGCCACAGGATTCTTTGCTGCTTTTACAGATCCAGACTAACACGGCTACCCCTCTGATACTTGTTTCATTAGTATTTACTGTCACTTTCACATTGAATGAATGTATAAAATAGATTATGCTTGATGAATTTACAGATTATGTAAATTGTGGGGAGAAAAAGAAAATATTTAAGAAATTCTCAAAAACAATACTGCCATTTTCTTAGGGTTCCTTACGGCTCACTATTTGATCTTTGCAACAGATAATTGAAAGTTTTCACAAAAACATGATATTCTTCAGAAATGAGTGACAATCTTTTAACCTTTTTTCCTATGTAAATAAAAGATAAAATTTAAAAATAACACTGCAGTAAGTTAGAAAGAGGCTATGTATAAATTCCAAATCACAGATACCGTAAACGGGTCTCTTTGGACATCAGTGTTTATTCATAAACAGTTATCTGATGTTCATTATACAGTTCTTTTACCATTGTATATTATAACCACTTGACTGTTCCACACAGATGCAAGTTATGCCTTCCAAAAGCAGCTGTTTATGTCACATTTAGAAAGCCAGCGGTATCCCTATTTTAGGAAAGAAGCTCCACCTCTATGGCCAACTATTGTTGCAATTGGTTTCCTCCTGTAATTGCAACGGCATCACTGCTGTCATGTAACATAGCCACTATTTGCCCCTTCCCAGCAGTTTGGGCTGTTCCCTTGAAAATGGGTGAGGAAGGGTGCTCACTACAGACAGTTATACCCCCAGCTGCTGGACAAGAGTTTTCTTCCCAAGGTATAAATACTGGTTGGAGTGCCTATGCCATGTGATCTCAGAATGATGGAACTGCTTCCAAGCCAACAGAACAGTCATGGCCAGGATTTGCTTCAGTATCCTAGATGAGAGTTGTGAACACACTGCGTTCCCACTTCTCTCACAAACAGCCAGCACATAACGTATAGGTTCCAAACTCACTCTTTTCCTGGGATTTGGCTTTATTAATAAGGGAACAAACAACAACTCCAGCCCAGGTCTACTTCCCAGGACTGGTTCCCATATATCCAAGATGTGCTCAAGAACTGCACCCGCCAGGTAGCATCTCCCTAAAGGGTTCCAGCACTTGCTAACAGGGAACCCATCTAGTCTGTTACAAGTGTGTTTGGGAGACTGTTAGTAATGTATACGGTGACATTAACATGTCACTGCCTGTTATTTCAAACAACAATTGCATGTTTGCTTAATTCTTGCCAGGCCCTACTGAGAGAACATGCACAACAGTGATACCTGCACATGAACAAACACTAGATAAACATTTGTGCATGCAAATACTATTTCATGCACAATCATACTGAATATGAAGGTCATGGTCTGTAGTATTATTTACAGTTAGTTTCTTATACAAGAAAAAAATAATATTAATTACTTCTGCCTCCTCACTCTAACCAAAAGGGCCTAAACTAAGCTGTTCTACTAATAAAAAGACCAAGACTTAGCTATCTGTGTTAGAGAGCTCTGTAGTGGAAGACTAGGCATTTTTGAAAACAAAATTTTATTAAATGTTTTTACTTAGCAGGTTGCTCTAGTAGTTATGTAATGAGTTATGCAATGCGAGTTTATGATTCTCCTAGTGGCTGGACCAAGCCCTCCTCAGTAATTTGACAGATGGTCCCTGGAAAGCAAACAATTTTCAAGTTCAATTTAAACCCTTTATAGAGGTATTGCCTTATTAGATCACACTATTGTGCCATCAAATTCATTCTCTCTCCTCTGGCAGCAGCTAATGCCTGAGACAAGAAGTGTGTCTTCTCTTTTTCCCCATTCTCCCATAATTGCACCTAATTCATTCTGGAATGCTTCATTATAGTCTACAGTTACACTACCCTTAGATTGTTCTACTGATAAATCTCATAACTTGAGAGAGAATTTGAGGTAAATGAGATGAGGTTAAGAGAGAATGCCTACAAAACCCAGGTGTTGTAGGAAGTGGTGGTGGTAATTATGTAGTAGCTGGAATGATGATGATTTTCCTGAGTAATGAGTCCATGCTCCATATTTTTAGAGAAGGATCATTGAACCACTGCTCCATATTATATATGCATGAAAAATTTGCTTCATATTTATAGGCTATTGTCATAAACAGATAGTTAAGGGTTAATGCCTCTTTTATCTGTAAAGTGTTAAGAAGTTCACCTAGCCTAGCTGACACCTGACCAGAGGAACCAATAGGGGAACAAAACGTTTCAAAAGGAAGGAGGGAAGTTTTCCTTTGTTGAGAGTTTCAGTTTCAGCTGGAGTGAAAAAGATCAAGGAACCAGCCTCTTATCAGAGTAGTAAGTTTTAGACAGGAATAAATAGGTTTATGTTTATTTTCTTTTGTACTTGTCTCAGTGCAAATTAAGGGAATTATCAAACTGAGTATTCTTGTGTGTAGTAGATTTTTGCCCAGGGGAACCTCCTCTGTGTTTTGAATCTGTTGTTTGTGAGAGTAGCTGGTATGCTAATCTCTCCCAGAGAGTTGTCTTTTACCTTTCTTTTCTTTAATTAAAAGCCTTTTTCTTAATACTTGATTGATTTTTCCTTGTTTTTAGATCCAAGGGGGTTGGATCTGGATCCACCAGGAGCTAATCAGAGAGAGGAGGCGGGATGGTTAATTTCTCCTTGTTTTAAGATCCAAGGGGTTTGGATCTGTGTTCACCAGGACATTGGTGAAGTTTCTCAAGGCTACCCAAGGAAGGGCGTGCTTGTGAATGGTGGCAGCCAGACCAGATCTAAGCTGGTAATTGAGCTTAGAGCTTCTCATGCATGTCCCCCCTAAAGTTCAGAGTGGGGAAGGAACCTTGACAGCTATCATACTATACCTGGTCCATCTTTGTAACTTTATAAGTCTTTGGGATAAAAGCTTTGGTCAAGACATAACCTCACTTCAATATGCATGCACATATACTTGAACTAATACGGATGCTATAAAAACACTAGTACATCTGTGAGTAAAAGCTCCAACTCTTCACACATTAGAATTTGTACTTGCAAAAATTCAACCTCAACAGGTTTTGTATATATAAATTCTAACAATGTGTGAGTGTCAAGGTGATAAAGGTAAGGTGAAGCATATGTGCAGGTGTTTTTACACTTTCAAAAATCAGGCACAACTGTGTGCTTTCACAGTTCTGTTCATGTAAAAGGGAGGTCAGCCTTGGAAAATTTGGACTTGTTTTGAAATTGCCATACTGGATTAGACCAGTGGACTATCCTTCCCAGTGTCTTGACCTTGACACTGGCCAGTACCACATGCTTCTGAGGAAGGTGTAACAGCCCCTCAGGAGGCAGATGTGGGATAATCTGCCCCCTACATTAGGTTTCATCCTGCTCTTTAATAGTTAAATATTGGCTTAAACCCTGAAGCACACTGTTTTACATCCCTTCTGAAATTCATTTAAATCATTTCAACCAATTTGATTCTTCATCTACAATAAATGTAAATTTAGGGCACTGATATCAGTGCTTCCATATAATTTTATCTCCTAACTGAAGCCTGAAAGTGAGCCAGTACAAATATGGGTATAAATATCTTTCAAGGTATGGCAGGGTGCTGGGCAAAACGTTGTTGATTCAGCTCTCTATCGTGCCAGCTCCCATTTAGGGGGATAAATTAGAGCTGGCTGGAAATAACCTGGCCTGAATTGGGGAAGCAGAGACAGCTGTTGCTTAATTAGCCTGGGGCTGTATAAAAGCCTCAGAGGGGATTGGGGCAGAGACAGGAAGCAGAAAGATAATGCTTCCCTTCTGTTAGCAGCTAGTGAAGGAATAACTGTACATGGCAAAATGGTGGTAGGTACAACTGTGAAAAAACTGCACCTGTGGTTATTAACCCCAGGGTCTCAAAGTGATTTTGTGAGCCTAACAGAGGTAGGAGCTAAGGGGGCCATGTTGCACTCCGCTATACATGGTAACATATTGCCTATACAATTTTAGGATATTTCATTCTTTCCCTCCTCATTTATCATCTTCATGAATATTTATCAGCTATTTTCTGGTCATTCTGTTGGACAATGTAGAAAAGTACATGATGTTCTGTGGTAGGGCCTATTTTTGATACAATATCATACCCCTGCAGGCAGTTCTTGGGTTTGTAAACTAGAAAATAAACCTGAGCACATCTCCTTAGGGATTCAATGGGTTTGTTGTGAAACTGTCATATTTTGTCTGTTCAAGAATCATATGCATTTGTATATGACCTGCATTTCTTTCTCTCTTCACTTCAATGGGAAGCTTGCCTGAGTAGTGTTGTAATAACTGGGCCTACAAATCTATCCTAATTTTGAATTTAAGTGTAAAAAGTGAGTGACAGTTCATAACATGTCTCAATAAGCTAGAACAGTATCTATTGATGAGAATGTGTATATTGGAAACAAAATGGCCTACTGATATAATTAAAGGACTTGTCAAGATCATGCCTGGTAAACAAGAGAAGTGTGAGGACTGGAAATCATAGAATATTAGGGTTGGAAAAGACCTCAGGAGGTCATCTAGTCCAATCCCCTGCTCAAAGCAAGACCAACACCAACTAAATCATCCCAGCCAGGGCTTCGTCAAGCTGGGCCTTAAAAACCTCTAAGGAGCGATTAAAATGATTATAGGGGTGGGGTACATGATTTATGAGGAGAGGCTGAGGGAACTAGGCTTATTTAGTCTGAAGAAGAGAAAAGTGAGGGGGGGGGTTGATAGCAGCTACCTGAAGGGGGGTTCCAAAGAGGATGGAGCGAGGATGTTTTCAGTGGTGGCAGATAATAGAATAAGAAGCAATGGTCTCAAGTTGCAGTAGAGGATGTTTAGGTTGGATATTAGGAAAAACTTTTTTCACTAGGAGGGCAGTGAAACACTGGAATGGGTTACCTAGAGAGGTGGTGGAATCTCCTTCCTGAGAGGTTTTTAAGGTCAGGCTTGACAAAGCCCTGGTTGGGATGATTTAGTTGGGGTTGGTTCTGCTTTGAGCATAGGGTTGGACTAAATGACTTCCTGAGATCTCGTCCAACCTTAATATTCTGTGAAACACCACTCTATGAAGTGTTTCTATTTATGACTAGAGAGACTATTTGCATGCAATACTGTTGGTATTCAACACTGTACTACAGTTGTATTTTCACTTAGAAAACTAATTCACAATACTATCTAGAATACTGCTATCTGAGGAGGTTATTTCCCATCCCCTGTTCTCCTCCCCAGCATCCCAGTTTTATGAAGGTTTTGGTAGCCCAGGACTTTTGTAACAAAAGACTTATTGTAATTACAGTTAGTGTACCTTTTCCTGCACTGGTAAATCATAGAATATCAGGGTTGGAAAGTCATCTAGTCCAAAACCCTGCTCAAGGCAAAGCAAGGCCAACCCCCAGACAGATTTTTTGCCTGAGATCCCTAAGTGGCCCCCTCAAGGGCTGAACTCACAACCCTGGGTTTAGCAGGCTAATGCGCAAACCGCTAAGCTATCCCTCCCCCCTGCATGATATGCCCTGCATTGCCATAAATTGCTATGTTACATTTCAGTTTAGCTGTATTCTGTCTAGAGACTCAACAGTTTCAGGATAACTATTTGGATGGTTACACTCCATTACTTTCAAAGTAACTGAGTCTATGTGGTCCACACTAATGTACTGATACCTTGGAGCCATATAGAAAATTTCGATGTTAAAATGAGTTCCACAGCAGATGAGCTCACTAAAGGTGCTCCATTTTGTCAAGAGGAGAGAAAGAGAGAGTATCCAGAACTACTAAAAATCACTAACAGCAATAAATAAAAGCCATGGCAGTAGAGCAGTGGTTCTCAAAGCTGGTCTGCCGCTTGTTCAGGGAAAGCCCTTGGCAGGCCAGGCTGGTCCGCAAGTTTGGCCAATCACAGATCCCACTGGCTGCAGTTAGCTGCTCCAGGCCAATGGGGGCTGCGGGAAGCAGTGCAGGCCGAGGAATGTGCTGGTCGCCCTTCTCGCACAAGGGGGACAGTCAGCCAAGGTACAAACAGCACCAGGAAATTCTTCATATTAATAAAGAAAACAAGAAAAGTTCTGGTAAAGATTTGACCTGGGAGGAGAAGGGGAAATCTAACTAACCCAATGGATTAGATGTGGAAAAAGTGATCTGGAGCTTTGATGTGCACCAAGCTTACAGAAAAACCTATAAAAAAGCTAAACAATTCTTTGTCAAGGGCTCCCTAAAAGAAACACTGAAAATCTCAAGATCACTTAGAATTTGCTACTCATCATTTTGAGTTTCTCTTTCACTTGGTAGATAGGATCACGTAGGTTGGTAGTTACTTTTTTCTATGCGTTTATACATAAATGTTTGTTTTTAACTTCAGCTTCCATTTAACTGGCACCTTAACTCCCTCTCTCTCTCTCACACACACACACACCCTCTCTCTTTTCTGCTCCACAGCTCCAGTCATCTAAATTGATGGGCATACCAGCAGACATGCAAATAGACCTATGGACAGCAGAACCTAGAAAGAGAAATTTTAGAGCAAGGCTCTGTTCTTTCTACCAAGGACTTCCCTGTCCTTCACTTGTTGGATAATTCTTCCTCTGCTATGATACAGAACATACTGGCCAACAATCTACACTACCAGCTCTAACCAAGGATCCTAATGAAATTTGCCCTGTTGGGCAGGTAGATCACAAGTCATAAATATAGTTAAGGATGGATCCTAATTAAGGATCCTATCCCAGCAGGTATTGAGCTCTTTGTAGGAGATCCTAGCTATCCTGAATTCCTGCTAAAGCCAATGGGAGATGATGGCACTCAGCATCACTTCCCAGGATCAGATCATCTGCTGTACAATTTAGTGGGACCCTTCTCTATCCTGGCCTCCACCCAACTATCAAAAAATCCTTCATAAAAAGGAATTTGTACTATCTCAGACTCCAGCCTTTTCTCCTCTTTCTGCTCACCTCATCCTAATGGAAACAGACCCTAAATTTCATGAGAAGTTCTTTTCATTATGAAGGCTTTTCCCACATCAAATAGTTCTCTTAAACATTAGAAAAGGATTATTCCCCCCAGATAACCACAAGAATAGATATCTGCAATCCAGGGGATTGTATCCATCAAATTAAAACAACAATTTGGACACACACACACACAGTCAGTCAGCCTAAAATAGAATTATCAGTATCCCCAACTGTAGTTTAAATTATCATTTCAAATAACTTTCACATATATTTTTGTGGTAAAACCTATATCTCCTGCTCTGATTAAATGCAACTATATTTTAGTTTATTACTTTTTTTCCCCTTCTGCATCCAAACATGAGTTTAATACATTTTTAGGTAGTTATCTGGTGAACTTAGTAGGCTGCATCTGGAACTCCTGCCTTTGAAGACCTGCATTACTATACTAGTCTCAGGAGACATAGTAGCCAAGGTCAGCCTCTATATTTCCAATACAAATGAAATAGAAAAATAGATTTTGGGTTAAGCCCACCTTCAGAGACCAATTTTACTAGAACCTTGATGCAGCAGAACAATTAAGTTGCTAGTAAAAAAGACCAAGATAAAAACCACAACATGGTTGTGCTGGCGTCTCAGGGCCCAAATTCATCACCATTTGCTGTTAGACTAATTGTCAGGATACCTAGAGCTTTTTGCATGTTTTTTTAGAAAGTATTCTTCAAATCTGGAGAAATAATGAATCAATTCCTTGTGCAGCTAAAATTGCCATTGACCTCAAGAGGCATTTAGGGTCTGTGAGGAATACCAGCTAAGGAATTTCAATAGACCCACCCTATTGCGAAACCCAAGGAAGGGGACAGGGAGACATTAAATCTCCATCAGATTGACCTTGTAAAGCTTCCCATAAGGTGGGGGCCACCAATTATAACCTTTTAAGCCAAGGAGAAAATGAAATTTTGTATGAAATTGTATTTGTAATGTTCTAGCCTACATGGACATTCCATTAGTGATGTTGAAACTTGACAACTACAGTAGCTGTACAGCATGAGCCTAATATACTGACCTAGAATCATAGGACTGAAAAGTCATGTAGTCCAGTCCCTTGCACTCATGGCAGGACTAAGTATTATCTAGATCATACCTGACAGTTGTTTGTTTAACCTGCTCTTAAAAATCTACAATGATGGAGATTCCACAACCTTCCTAGGCAATTTATTCCAGTGCAATTTCATACATAAATTTCATTGTCTCCTTGGTTTAAAAAAACCTGTGTTCAAGGCACTATGCTTCCCTTGCAACTATTTATGCTGGTGAGTTGTCCTTCTCACAGTGATATTTTGTGCATCTCTGGGCATGTCACATTAGACCACCCGTTCCTCAATTTCTCCATCTATAAAATAGAAATTATAATAATTACCAACTTTGCTGGAGTATTATGAGACTCAGTTTATTCATGGTTGCAAATCAGAGATCCTCAGATGGCAGGTACTATAGAAGGATTATTATTACACTGCTCTTGGTGTTAGTGAGGTCATGCACTGTAGCAAAGGAACCAAAGAAGTTTACAGTCTGATAGATAAATGGGAGGAAACAATGAGCACCTATTTGAGTTTAAAACGGCATTTGCAATGGTCAAGTTTATTGTCACCTTCCCTTCTTTATTTGGGGCCTGATCCTTCTCCTATTGAAGTTAATGGTGAAAATCACAATGGATTTTGATTGTTCAGGATCAGTCATTTTGTTGAAGTATTTCTTTTAAATCTATTTATCTCTTTAAAAAATCAGACACAAACTGGACTGATATTCTTTGGGCAGCTAAAACAGAAGCTCACAAACTTGGCTTCCTGTTGATGTGAACCAACACTAACTCATGGGCAGCCATCTGAACTCCATTTCAGAGTGAGAACAGTAAGTAACATCAATGGGAAAACCATCACAGACCATTCAGTAAATGTTTCTTTTCCTAACAGCAACAATAAAGGCTGCTTAACCTTTAGTTTGTTCAGCGCTGGTCAGATGTAAAAGTAATCTGGTAAGATACGGCATACCCACAAGAAAATGTACACAGCCGACCATATCGGCAGGGGGCAGCTTCCCTAGGCTGGCAATTTAAAAGTGCCCTGGGCTCCCAGCAGTTGCTGGAGCCCCTGGACCTTTAAATCGCCGTCAGATCCTTGCTGCCGAAGCCCTGGGGTAACAGTGGTGGCTGGGAGCCCCAGGGCTCAGGCGGCAATTCAAAGGACCGGGGGTTCCCAGCAGCAGCCACAGGCCCGGGGCTCCTGGCCACAGCTACCTCAACCAGGGGGTTCTGGCAGTGATTTAAAGGGCCCAGGGCTCCTGGCCGCCACTACTACAGCCCTGGGCCCTTTAAATCACCACCGGAGCCCCAGGGTTCTTGGCCGCTGCTGCAGCTACCTCTACCATGGGGCTCAGCAGTGATTTAAGGGGCCCGGGACTCCCGGATGATGCTACTGCAGCCAGAGCCCCAGAGTAGTGGTGGCGATTTAAAGGGCCTGGGTATTTAAAGGCCTTGCCCCTTCAGGCTGAGGTCCCGCCCCTTCCAACTGATGCCCCCACCCCATCCCCTGCTCAGGACCATGGCTCTGCTTATTGGTAAGTCCCTTAAATTACTTTTACTCTTGGCACTGGTGCTTAGTATATAAAATGTTGTTATTGTTTGAGATCTGAAGTCGCATCAGGTAATCACTACAAACAAGAGACAGAGAAAGTACAGGTACTAGAGTAAAATCTCTCTCTTTTTCTTAAGGTGCTATTGTCCATGTTGTAGTAAGAGAAGAGAAACAGTGTTTCAGACACAGATGAAGGAGTGCTTAGGACTGCATGTAGACAAAGTTAGTGATCTTTACAAAGGGTGGCTTGAAATGTCCCCCCTTCCCCCATCACTGAGCTTCAGACACATGAACAGCCAAAGCTGCACTGGTTACATTACAAGTGAACATTAAAAACAACAGCTTAAGTAAATATTCCTTTGTGGTGCTGTGGAATATAATCTGCCAGAAGTAAAGTAGATAGCTAATGAGACAAAGGCGGCATCATGGGTCACATATAGGTAAGAGAGCTTGAAGTCCTACTCGTAGTAAAAGGGAGGGCTCATTCCTCACAGAAGTAATGTATTAATGGCCTTCCCTTGTTTTTCTGGTGGCTCTAAAGACACCACTTCACAGATTCCTCACCTTTTTTCTTGCTCCCTGTGCTTTCTGCTTCCTTCTCCCCAAACAGGCTGGCTCTACTTACAGCTTCTTTCTATGCCATTGCTGGCTGTCTGCATGGCTACAGGAGTATTGGAGAGAGCAGCTCTGTGAGGCCCAGCCTAGACTAGGAAGAGGAGAGGAACAAGCAGGGCAGCAGATGCAGAAGCCTAGATAGATGTACCATTCTAAGAACCAGTTCAATTCCCTAGAATGCTTGCAAGGTATTTCACATCCACATACACACAAAAATCCTTCAACTAGTCATATCTGTTTTATGAATCAGTAGAACTAGATTAGGCTTTCAGTAGGGTTAAGAACCAATTCAGGCTAAGTAATTTCCATATGAACCTATTTAGTGCCAGTTTGGCCATAAGCTGAAAAGTTCAACTAATCTTCCCTTGCCTATTCCACAGCACACTGCTAACCTTTAGAAATCTCCCAGAATGCATGCCTTCTGGGAACTGTGAAATAGCTGCCCAGATTGAACTGCAACTGAAGCAGTTTAGAACAGTGCTAGAATGGACTCAGGGCAAACCTGCAATGACTTTGAAACCAGTTAAGTACAACTAGAGTCAATGTACTAAACAATTTATGATAGAAACATAGGAATTGCGATACTGGACCAGAACTGAGTTCCAGTATCCTGTCTCTGACAATGGCCAGTACTAAATGCTGTAGAGGACGATGTAAGAACCCCACATTAGGTCTCATGTTAATCTGTAATAGTCAGAGATTGGCTTTAACCCTCAAGTATGAAGCTTCCAAGGTTGTTGTTAAATAACAATATAAACAAACAAAATCATTTAACTGCTTCAAGCAAACCAGTTTAATTACAAATTTCTTAGTTCTCTAGTGAGTAGGGAGACTCTGGGCAGGTTGAAGACAGAAGAATTTGGTTCTGGGATGGAGACTAGGGGAAGCTGGAAAGAAAACAAATGAAGGATCAAGTCCTAACCAGGATGCAGTTGGAATGCAACCTCTCTCTAGCCTACATCCCTCACTCCCTTTAAGCCTTAAAATTTAAGAGATGGTAATTTCAGTATGTAAAGAAGGATGAGGTATTTATGACTTACAATGAATCCAAGACTAACTAATATGGGAGATAGCAACAAGGAGTGATTAAATCAGAATATAGATCATTTAAATTATAGGGGCACCTGGAGGTTTTCTTTAAAGTAAGAGCTAAATTAAAATAATGAACAAAAAAAAAATGAGAGACTGGGGGGAAAACTTGACTTCAGTGGCAGTTGTGTGTGGGTACACATGAGGAACTAAATTCAGTCCCTACAGAGAGGTTTCTTTCCTTGCTCCTCAATGTTTCCACCCTTCCACCTTATCTCCTGTGAAATGGGTAGCTGCCTACAAAGTTCAATAACAAGCACTATTCTCTGTCAAGCAGGCAATCCCATGGCCTATGATCTTTTAAGTCTATTGTGTCACAAGGCAAATGTATATTTTCTCTGCTTATTACTTCTTAAATATGACTATGGTAAAACAGTAATTCATATCACAGTTTGTGTGCAAAATATGCTTTTCAAAAATATTCATTTAAATATGCACTAGAGACATTCTTAAATGGTATCAACATATCTTAAGAGTAGTTAAACAAAATCTTGAAGGCAATATACTGTAACTGCAAGGTAGACGGAATCAGTTCTCCTCTGATTTACACCGTATGTGGTCACTTCTACTTGTGGAAAGTAAATATAAAATGCTACCACAAGTGGAAGTGAGTGGTGAACTCTGGTAGGGTTTTACACTTCTCCTTTGGCTGCCATCTTGACATGATGGAGAAGCTTGCGTTTACTTAAGACCCTAAGTGAGCCTGGGAGATTGCTTTCCCTCTCCACTAAACCTTTTCCTTGATTTCCTTAGCTGATGTTTCCTTCTGCTCCAGGAAAGCCTCCATAGTCTGCCTGGCATGAGTGTTCTTGGGAACTGGAATGAAGCGAACAGTACCTTCAATGGCACCAGCCCATTAAATTTCACTAATAGTGTGAAGTTTACTCACTCATTACAAAGTTAAATCTGATCAGGTACAGTTCCTTGATAAGTTAATGGTTTCAAAAATTTCACTAATTCTAGGTTTTTGTTATTAGCCTGTTTAAAAATAATCGATCTCAGGGATCTAGAGAATATTATGTCATTGCCTACTGTCTCAAATTAATTAGCCTGTATAAGATTAAGAGTGAGGGGCTACATGAGGAACATGAGGAGACTGTAAGCATCTGGATGGTTATCTGAACTATCAGAACCACTTGAACTTCTGGAAAGAGGCCAAGTAGTCTGCTAAGGACTTTTCTCACAGGCTTCATAATGGGTCCTATTTTTGGTTGGTCCAGATGTGCCTAAAGAACTGCAGTTTTTGCATCATCATGCCACTTCTACTTCCAGTTAAGAACTTCAGAAGTGTACAAAAATGAAGACAATGGAGTAAAAATGTTTAGAATGCTGAGTGTAGTATCAAGTCAGTTCTTAATTTATCTGAACCATTTTATTCATCTCTAGCCAATAGGGTAGATATGTTGATGTTTTGTGCTCCATGGGCATGACTCAAAGCCATTGAAGTTGATGGAAAGAGTCCCATTAACTCTGGATCATGCCCTACGTCCTCAGAATTAGAGACAGGCTGGTCTACTCTGGTGAAGAAAACAGGAACAAACATGACCATAATTCTCTACACAATGTGAATAAACTGAGGGCCAACACTTTTTTTACCTAATTTGATATGTGTATTTTAGATGCCATAAAGCACTAGATACTTATAATGCTATATAAGTAAGGTTCTGGGATGAAGAGATATTGTCTTGGAGAAAAGCTGTATTTTTTTTTTCATATGTGGAGGAAAGATATGAATGTGTTCTGGTTAATCCCTACCAGGAAGATTGTTATAATATCTTTGCCTTAATTTGATGCTAAAATAGTCTTACTAGGGAAACACTGCCTACCTTCATAAGTTGATTCCTTGAGATAATGAAAAATAGAATTCCAAGACTGGATTTGTACCAGGTATAAATTAGTGGGCCTAGAACTTGTTAAAAATGTTGACACAAAATGTTTGTTATGAAATTGATATTTTCCATTAAGAAATGTCAATTTGGATTGAAAATTCCATATAAAGCATTTGATTTTTAAACATTTAGAAATGGTCTAAATTGTCAACATTTCATAATGAGATGTTTTGTTTTGAATCAACATTACAAAATGAAACATTTTAGATCAAAATAAAATATTAACATTTTTCATTTCAACATTTCCAAATTTTCAGAACTTTTTGTGCCTATAAAACTTTTGATACTTTCATCTTGTTTTGGGATGAAAACAAACATTAAAATATCAGAAATTTCCATGGGATGGAAACTTTTTTTTAACCACTTTAATTGGGTTGGATTCGTTTCTTTCACTGTTTTTAGTCGATATGTCTCAACTTAATCATGATATAATCTGCAAATAAGAGGAAAATTATGTCCCTTGGTTTTTGAATTGTCTGACTGGCCCCCATTTGCTTGTTTAATAACAGGAATAATTACCTTACTTAGTACCAGGAGTTTCAACACAATACTTAACATATATGCCCATTCATAAGTAGAGCTGAGTGAATGTTTGTTTGTTTTGTTTGACCAATTCAATTTGGCACTTTATTTTTAGAATATTGATTAGAAACAAAATGTCAAAATGGCTATTTTTGAAATTTCTAATTTTCCCACTCCTTCCATCTCAGCATTTTGGCTAAAACTATTAGTTGAATTCGACACGAATTCTCAAATAGTTTTGCTGCCCTGAAAAATGGATTTTTGGCAAACTTATTGTCTGGAAAAATAATTCAGAAGACTTAGCGTTACAGAGGGTTCGGACTCTTGTAGGTGCTTGAACTGTATCATAAACTTTACTGTAGTACCATATGCAGGAGATCAAACTACAGTTAGAGCAAGGCACATCATTCAGTCTTTCTAATTTCAAGGTCCAGTGCATTCATGACATTGCCAGCATGTGTGAGAGACAAGAGGCTATAAACAAAGAAAATTTTAGGACAAACAGAGTTTCATTTGGATATCTTTCACACAGCAGTTGACAGAAGTTTGTGGCCAGTCTGTTTGTGAAATTGGGAATAATAAATTTAAAAGCTATAAGGGGATCCCACACATTCATAGGCATTCTACCCTTATTAGCAAATTTAGGGGTATTTTAAAAATCATATTTCTAGGTCTTATTTCCCTGGCCTTGCACCACATGTATTCAGACCAGTGCAAGTGAGTGTAAAACCCACATCATCAGCTATCCCTAGAAGTTAAGGATGATCATTTTCACAAGTTTTATTTTTCATGGGTTCTTTGGTGACTGAGGAGTCTGATCCTTGAGCTGCAGGCTTGTAGGCAGACGTTGCAGGTGGTGTTGGAAGACAGGGTTGGGCCATGATTGACAGTTGTCTGAGTGACAGTTGTCTGTCCTCCCTTTTGTGGCATTTTTCTGTGACCAGGGCAAGGCAATTTTCCTCAAAAGTGGATGTTCCCTCTCTGACAAGTCTTTGCCAGTTATCCCTATCCCAGGCTACTGTCTCCCAATGTGTGGTGTCAATGCCACCTCTCTTGATGTTTATCTTGAGGATGTCTTTAAAGCATTTCTTTTGTCATCCTCATTTCTTTTCTCCTTTGGTGAGATGAGCATACAGCAATTGTTTTCGTAAGTGTACATTAGGCATATATACACAGTGCCTGCTCCACCTCAGCTGGTGCTGGATAATCAGGACCTCAACATTGAAGGTGTTGGTCTCTGTGAGGACACTGACATTAGAGCAATGATCCTCCCACTTTATGTTGAGGATCTTCCAAAGAAAGTGCTGGCATTCCAGGTTTTTCAGGTGTTTTCTATAGGTCACTCAAGTCTCACAGCCATAGAGGAGAGTTGGCATTACCACCGCTTTATAAACTAGAAGTCTAGTATGTGTTCTGATGTTGTGCTTGTTGAACACCTGGCAAGACAGTCTGCCAAAAGCAAGGCTGGCACAGTGATTTCTGTGCTGAATTGCAACGTGTATATCTTATGATAATAAAGTGTAACATGACATCTGTGATGGGTTCAGTCACAGAGACCCCCTTGGGACTGTCACCTGATGTCCTGGAATTATGTCTGAGCCCATTTTCCACTGCCAACTTGGGACTCCAGAACCCTGCTTTGTTGAGCCAGACATGCTAGTCTGCTGCAACACAAACCCAGGTCTGGTGCACGCCCCCAAAGCTGCAGAATGTAACCAAAAACTGCTCAGCAAGTCGCCTATCTCCAGCAACCAGACGCCTAGTTTCCATTGGGATCCAAACCCCAAATAAATGTGTTTTATTCTGTATAAAGTTTATACAGGGTAAACTCATAAATTGTTCGCCCTCTATAACACTGATAGAAAGATATGCACAGCTATATTGCTCCCCCAGGTATTAATCACTTATTCTAGGTTTACGGATAAACAAGTGATTTTATTAAGAATAAAAAGTAGGCTCTAAGTGGTTTCAAGTAATAACAAACAGAACAAAGTTACCAAGCAAAATAAAACAAAAACACACACGTCTAAGCCTAATACATTAAGAAACTGGTTACAGGTAAAATCTTAACCTGAGAGATGTTCCAATAAGCTTCTTTCACAGACTAGACTCCTTCTTAGTCTGGGCCTAATCCTTTTCCATAGTATAGTTCTTGTTAGTTCCAGCTCAGGTGGCAACCAGGGGATTTCTCATGACTGGAAGACCCCTTTGTTCTGTTCCACCCTCTTTTATATCTTTGGCACAAGACAAGAATCCATTGTCTCTCTCTGGCTTTCCATTCTTCCTTCTAAATTGAAAAGCACCAGGTTTAAGATTGATTCCAGTATCATGTGACATGTTCAAATGTCCTATGAGACTTCATTACTCGCTGGCTGGCACCCAAGTATACAGGAAGGCTTACAAGTAAACAGAGCCATTTACAACCAATTGTTCTAGTTAATGGGAGCCATCAAGATTTCAAGCCACCATTAATGGCCCACATTTTGCATAATTACAATAGGACTTCAGAGTAATACTTCATATTTCTAGCTTCAGATACAAGAATGATACATTCATACAAATAGGTTGAACACACTCAGTAGATTATAAACTTTCTAATGATACCTTACAAGAGACAGTTTGCATAAAGCATATTTCAGTCACATTATATTCACACTCATAAGCATATTTCCATAAACATATGGAGTGCAACGTCACAACATCGTCAAAGCATAGTTCTCTATATATCTAAAGAGGGAACTGGAGAGATGACCCTTGTCTCAGATACGTGGAGACACTTAAAATAATTTGACAGCAAAAAATAGTATCTGCTGTTGAAAAAATCCCAGATCATAAGTAGTCACAGCATACAAACTGGTAATATTGTTGGGAGAAAAAAAGATGGAATGATTTGGGCCTGATCCGAACAAAGCCTATTGAAGTCAACAGGAGTTTTTCTATAGGCATCAGTGAGCCAGCCAAAGCTTATTAAAGACCATGGAAAAATATCCAGTGACTTCAGTGAAATTTGGATCAAGCCCCTTCTTCGGAGAGCACAAGGACAAACATCAGGAATTCTGGGTTCTTTCCCAGTTCTGCATTGACTCACTATGTGACCACAGACAGACTGTGCCATAGATTTCAAAAGAGTAAAACAGGAATAAAAATACTTACCTACATTACTTCACAGGGGCTTGGAGACATTTCACGAATGACTGTAAAGTGCTTTGAGATCCTTGAATGAAAAGAGCAATATAAATGCAAAGTAATCTTATTGGTTTTACTAACTTTACAATAATTCATATGTAACATCAGGACTACTCATTGCTAATATTTGGGTGGCCCAGAAGATTAAACCTTTCTGTACAGGAATAGCCTACAACCATACCTGAAACACTTACAAACTAAATACATTGTCACAGTACTGTACCAAGCCCCTGTTCATTTTGTTTCCCATAATTTCCCATGCTTTTCTCCATTTCTGGAGATATTTTCTCACCTGCCATATACAAAGACCTTGGTGGCAGCAGGGCTGACATATTGCTGCAACGTTCCAGTGTTCATAATTATTTCCCTGTTTTCCTTACAGATCAACCGTCCAACCTGCACTTTAAAATTCAGAAATTCACAGCAGAACCTTGATTTCAAAATACCAACCTAAATGACAGCCTTGTCATTCAAACACCAGGTGCAGATGGCTGACATTCTAGCAGGCTAGAACACTAAAATTCTGCATTATCTCAGGTCTTAAAGGTCTTTTTCTGGGGTAGTCAATTCACTTCAGCTACATATGTTCTGTTGCAGTGATGTGTAGTTGTGAAGGTCTGGCTTTCTTAACCTTCAAAAACAGAAAAATGTAATTTTCCCATTATTTTAATTATAGAATTCTGAAGATTTGTTTTGAAGCAGAGGTCTGAAAATATTCCCAAGATCACATCAGTGTCAATTAATCTCAAAAGGCAGATGGAACAGTGGTAAATTAGACTATATCTGTAAATAGGTTTCTAGATAGTCTGGTCCTGATACAGCAAAGCACTTAAGCCTGTGTTTAAATTCATGCATGTGACCTGTCACCCTGATTTCAACAGTGTTACTCACAAGCTTAAGTTTAGCACATTCTTAAGTGCATTGCTGAACTGGGGCTTAAGGGAAATCTGTTAATTTCAAGAAAAACAGCAAAGAGTCCTGTGGCACCTTATAGACTAACAGACTTATTGGAGCATGAGCTTTAGTGGGTGAATACCCACTTCATCAGATGCATGTGTGCAAGTTTCTTCATGAGGTTGATGGATTTCCACTCCATACAGCTAAATGCAGTGCCATGCATGGTGTCAAGTATCAGAGGGGTAGCCGTGTGAGTCTGGATCTGTAAAAGCAGACGAAGTGGGTATTCACCCACGAAAGCTCATGCTCCAATATGTCTGTTAGTCTATAAGGTGCCACAGGACTCTTTGCTGCTTTTACAGATCCAGACTAACACGGCTACCCCTCTGATACTATTAATTTCAAAGCACTTGTAAAATATTCTCTGAATTTTGTGAATTTCTAACTAAACAACAGAGGTGAGGGAAGCACAGAGGGGTGAAGTGACATACTTAAGACCCTGGAATAAAACACGGGTCTCCTGAACTGGAAGTTTCCACTATACCATGCTGCGTCTCCAAGCAAAGGTTGGTAACTCTACCAATCGTTCGTATGAAGGCATTGGAAGGAGGTGTAAGTCAATTTAAATTCCCCCGTGATTTCCACAGAATTCCTTGTAATCACTTAGGAAGGAAGTGATTCTCCACTAACTGGGTCATCATTTACACCTCTTAAAAGTGGCTTGGAAAGTGCTAACTATCATATCCAAGTGCCTGATGGAACACAGAGTGGAGAAAATACTGAGAAGGAGTCCTTGTGGCATTTCCCTTGCCCAAAGCCAAACTTTTCTACAACAGGGAATGATCTGGTACAAGATCTGGCCTGGATACGTAAATATGGCACCAGCTATCCTATTGTTAGCTCTCAGTTTGTTTGAGACAATTAGTTCAAATCACCCATTTGGCTCAGTGAGACAGATGGAAAGTGTAAGAAGAATAGTACATAACAAAAGCACATTAGACATAGAGAATATTTTTAAGTCTATTGAAAGAAGAGGCTGAGGGAACTGAATAGGAGTAACCTGGCCAGGTTCAGGGGAAAAAATGAAAGATAGGTTATGAGCAATGGATTTAAAAATCAACCAATCAATCCAAAACCAAACCACAGTATTAAATGAATTTTACCTATCCACCCCACCACCAAAAAAAGCCCTCTGATGGTATAAAAACAGTGCCTGATAAGAGAAATAGTCCAATAGAATTAGACTAGCATATGGTATGATATGATACCACCTGCCATATTTAAACAGGGCTATCAGAGGGGATATCATGTAGAGGCAATCAAAAGGATGACTTTTTTATACTAAACAATTCTCAATTCAAGGGAGAAAGAGAGCTGGTATTTAAAAAAAGGAAGAAAGTTGTTGTAGAGATAGAATACTGAAAGAACAAAGAGTGAGAGGCAAAGAAATTGCATATTGGAATGAACAATAAAATAACACCCAGAAAGTTCCTTAATTAGAGTACTAATAGGCGGCCTAAAATTTCCTCAGGGATTTTTGAAAAAATTATAATATTAAATTATAATATTGCCATTTTATGTGCCTTAGACCGTAGTTTCCATAGTTACTATACGTGAGTATGTATACATTCTCACATTGTTTGACCTGAAAAAAAACACAAGAGTAACAGTTCCACATTCAGTCTTCAATAATACAATGTATGAGTTATGTTACATTAACTGCTTGATTCTAAAGTCATTGATAAAATAGACTCAGCTTATGTTGTATTATAAAATTAAGATACAGTATATGACACAATCCAACATGACATGCAACTCAAAATTATTAACTCAATAAATGAGATTTTTAAATAGTAACCTTTCACTAAATAAAAGTTACAAAAAAGGTGGTGAGTGAAACTGCTTATGTATACTGGAATCCATGCTTAATTTTAAACTGGCAGACTGAATAATAATATCTAGGTCCTCTAAAAGTCATATTATAGAGTTCAACTTGTGCTTAAGTCATGGTTATATCTTTGTCAAGAAATGAGTGGTTATGAATATAGATCCAGATCAAAACTGTAGTTCAGAGTCATCTCTACTCAAAATATGACCCATATTTTGTATAAGTTTGCACTGCAGCTTGCTAGAATAGAAAATTTGCAAATAAAGCACATACAGTAGAACCTCAAAGATACAAACACCAGAATTACCAGCTGGCCAGTCAACCGGACACCATGGGGAACCAGAAGTAACCAATGAGGCAACAGCAGAGATTAAAAAAAATAGCAAATACTGTGTCTATATTAAATCTGAAAGGTAGGCACATCTGGGCTGCCTGTCCCTAACCCCACCCTTACTGGTCATGGTGCAGGGAAGCCACTTATAGGTAGGAGATATTAAATGCTGTTTTCCCTTCACCCTCCCCCCTGGCTGGGAGGGAGACTGTAGATTGCCACGTACTTTTACGGGCGAAAGAAAAATGCAGACCTGTTATTTACCAGGCTGCACGTGGCAATAGACTGTATAGGTAAGGGATGCAAGGAGGATATGGGAAAGGATGCAAACTGCAGGCACGCACACAACTAAAATTAATTAATTTAAAGTTTTATTGGGATAGTTACAAGGGGTAGGGGAGCAGCGTATGATTAGCTAATAGGGTTAATGGAACTTAAAACATACAATGGCTAAAGTATTTACTATCAAACAATATTTATAAACAAAGATGCAGTAAACAATATTTATAAACACAGATGCAGCATTTAGTAATAACCAATACTTACGAATACAAACCAACTCATAACGACCAGCAAACGTAGAAACTCTGCTTAAAACACGTCAGCTGAGAGAGGCTTCGAGGTGATCAGGCTCGGTTACGGGTGTGCACAAGGTACACAGGATTCGTTCTTCTTTCTCCTCTTCTGCCTGCACATGGCAGACCAGCCTAAAATACCCACTATGACATCATAGAAGTGTCATAGGGGACGGGGCCCAAAAACTGTGTGTGTTCGTTTCTGATTGGTACAAGCAAAGTTTACACCAAGTAGGGGAGCAGGTGCCTGAAAGTCTGGCTTCGCCCCCAAAAGGTGAGGAAATGCATATAGTTCAGAATGCGTTTAACACTGAATGACAAAGGAAGAGGCCAGGGCAATACCAGTATGGGCAAGTTTTAAGATGCAGACAGGAACTTATCTTAACAGAGACAAGCTTGCAAACTCAAAGCCCATGAAAGAAACTTCCCGACCTGCTCCTGAAACCTGGCCTGGAGCCTAAGAAGTTGGAGCCAGAGCCCAAAACTGAGCTCCTGCATGCATGCTAAAGGACCCGCTCATTTTTAAAGAACCGCAACCTGCACTGCACTCTCACTGACACTGCGGTGTCCCAGGATGCCTAATGCCTCACTCTTGCAGCCAAGGGGCTACAACCAGCTGTCTGTCCCCGCTCCCACTTGCTGGGCAGCACTGCAGAGCTGTGAGCTCTTGCTCTGAACAGTCTGCCATGAGGAGCTTCCCATAAAGGCTTGTTCAGAGTTACGAACATTTCAGAGTTACAAACAACCTCCATTCTTAAGGTGTCGGTAACTTTGAGGTTCTACTGTAGATAACTTGGCAACCAGCACCACACTACAAGTTATATACCCATGCACCAACACAGGAAATCTGAATTTAGGGACTTGATTAGATTTTAAAGCTAACAGGTATTATACATACAAATCTCAATTTCACACCAAAAAGTAATGAACTGAGATGTAAAAATATTACTGGCACTACCAGCGGACTAGTTTTTGAATATATATATATATTTGACAGTATATATAAGGATTTAATTTGCTAATTTGGAAACATCCTGAAAGAGAAACCAAATGATAACCTTCACTTATTAAAAAATATTGAAAGTGTTGCTACTGTCTAACCAGTTCTTGTCAATGAAGAGTGAAAATGTTCAACTAGGAAAAGAACTAGAATATCCTTCAGAGGTTCCTATGGCTGTTATTGATTAGAATAAGTTTGCCAAAGGAAGATCTGCCAAACACTTAACTCAAGAAATGCTTTACATGAGTACATCATACTGAATGACAATGTCAGTTATTCACCCCTTGTCAAAGAAAGTGAATCATATCAAATCATTCCAAGATCAACAGCATCCATTACTGCACTGCAGATTAAACATAACAATGAAAGAAAGTGCCTCATGACTCATAGTTACTGGATGTGCTCTTTGGAAGTATGGGGATGTTAGCTCCCAAGTCTAGGCCAAATTCCAACTTAGGTAATTACATTCTGCTTCCCTAAATTCCCTCTGCAATTTCAGTCAGATGTGATATTCCTTAGTTGCTGTTCATCAGTGCCGCAATGCACTGTTAAACAACTGAGGACTGCATTCCATTGGGAAACAAATTATATATGTGCCCAAAACCTAAAGTCCTTACTCAGACTAGAATTCCACAAAAGAAGATGTAAGAAGAAGAAAATATATATTTCAACTAAAGAGCCTAATGGAATATGAACCATAATAAATGAAACATGTTATTAAATAAATGTCACTGAGTAACAATGTGTTCGAGTCCATTCTGGAAGTACTTACATTCTTAAAGTCAAACATACCCTTGAGTTCTTTGCTGGATCAGGGTCTAAATCAGCCCTGTTACTCAGTGACATAACAGCATCGTTCACTGGGACTACTCATGTGTTTAAATGAGGCATGTTCTTCAAGGCTTTCCTAAAGCAAGGTCAAAAAGTCTTATTGGCTGCAAATACACAGGTATTTTGGATTTAAGAGAAAACAGTAAAATGTTATTCTTAAAGCCTATGCTTAGAGGATCTGACCATCAGAATGACCATTATCTACCCACTGTGGAACATCTCTGGATGACACAGTATTCCAGATCAGCAAGTCAATTCTACTGACATAAAGACACTTCCCCTTGGGAAAAAAAGAGTGGCCTCAGTGGAATGCACTGTAAATAATCATACATTCTAACCCTTTTGGCAATGGAAAGTGTGTTTCTCAATTGTGAAAATTACATGTGTACCCCTAGGAACTAATCTTCATAATCCTCTTGTGATGGTTCCCCTAGGGTGCCACCTAGAACCAGGGTACCACTGAGCCCCTCTGACCTACCAGCCTGGGCTCCCTTTTACACTGTACTGCTGTGACAAGCTGCCAAACCCTCTCCAAGCTCCAACCTGCAGTTTCACCAGCACACATACAGGTAGGAACACACCCAGCTGCAGTTACATGCAGATGCTCTGACCAGCCCCTGCATGGGAAGGCTACAGCTAGGCACCTCCCAGTTCTTAAGACACCCCCTCCCTCTGGAGTGTAAACCCAAAATTATACCATCTTGCTTTGCACAGGGAACTGTACAGTGTAAGCTCATGAAATTTGCTCCCTCCTTCAATGTGGAGAGGAATATACAATTGCTTTCTGGCCCAAGTTATTATTCACACACTCTGGTTTTAGATAAAGCAAAATCATGTTTATTAACTACAAAAGATAGATTTTAAGTGGTTATAAAATAGCAAACAGATCAAAGCAGATTACCCAGCAAACAAACAAAAAATGCAAACTAAGCTTAATATACTACATAGATTGGATATGAATAGCAAATTCTCACCCTAAGTGATGTCACAAGCTGGCTTCAGATTCTTAATGGGCAAGCTGCGCTTGTTTACAGCTTAGAATCTCTAGGTGTTCCATTCACAGACTGAAAATCCCTTTAGCCTGGGTCCAGAACTACCCCCAGTTCAGTCTTTGTTCCTCAGGTATTTCCAGGAGTGTTCCTGAGTGGGGGAGTCAGTGAAGAACCATGATGATGTCATTCCCCTGCCTTATATAGCTTTTGCATATGGTGGAAACCTTTTGTTTTAAAGCTTGGTTCCCACACCAGTTAGTGGAAAATACTGATATCCCAAGATGGAGTCCAGCACCAGGTGACCTGGTCACATGTCTCTTTAGTGTGACAGCACTGTTGTTCTTATAAGACATCTGAAAGCATTCTCCACACCTCGCCCCTCTCAGATTTTGGAAGGCACTTCAGATTCATAAACCTTGGGTCGCATGCTGTATCTGTCCTTAGAAATCTCACGTTGGTACCTTCTTTGCATTTTGTCAAATCTGCAGTGAAAGTGTTCTTAAAACAAACATGTGCTCGGTCATCATCCAAGACTGCTATTACATGAAATATATGGTAGAATGCAGGTAAAATAGAATAGGAGTGTCATAAACAGATAGCTAAGGGTTAATGTTCTTTTACCTGGAAAGGAGTAAACTGAAACACCTGACCAGAGGACCAATCAGGAAACAAGACTTTTTCAAATCTGGGTGGAGGGAAGTTTGTGTGTGAGTTCTTTGTTCTTTGTCTTGTGTCTGTCCCTCTCAGCTACGGGAAGGATTTTTCTGTCTCCTGCTTTCTAATCTTCTGTTTCCAAGTTGTGAGTACAAAGATCATAAAACAATAGGGGTTATTGTTTTTTTTCTTTTGTATTTACATGTGTGTAGTTGCTGGAGTGTTTTGAATTGTGTTCTTTTGAATAGGCTGTTTATTCATGTTTCTTTTAAGCAATTGACCCTGTATTTGTCACCTTAATACAGAGAGACCATTTTTATGTATTTTTTCTTTCTTTTTATATAAAGCTTTCTTTTTAAGACCAGTTGGAGTTTTCTTTAGTGGGAATTCCAGGGAATTGAGCCTGTAGCTCACCAGGGAATTGGTGGGAGGAAGAAGTCAGGGGAAATCTCTGTGTGTTAGATTTACTAGCCTGACTTTGCATACCCTCTGGGTGAAGAGGAAAGTACTTGTGTTTCCAGGACTGGAAATAGGGAGGGTGGAATCCCTCTGTTTAGATTCACGGAGCTTGCTTCTATATATCTCCCCAGCAACACCTGGAGGGGGGAAGGGAAATGGTTTATTCCCCTTTGTTGTGAGACTCAAGGAATTTGGGTCTTGGGGTCCCCAGGGAAGGTTTTTGGGGGGACCAGAGTGCCCCAAAACACTCTAATTTTTTGGGTGGTGGTAGCTTTATCAGGTCCAAGCTGGTAACTAAGCTTGGAGGTTTTCATGCTAACACCCATATTTTGGATGCTAAGGTCCAAATCTGGGAATATGTTATGACAAGGAGACATACAATTCTCCCCCAAGGAGTTCAGTCACAAATTGAATTACTGAATGTTTTTTTAATGAGCATCATGAGTGCGGAAGTATGTCCTCTGGAATGGCAGCTGAATCATGAAGGGGCATATGAATGTTTAGCATATCTGGCATGTAAATACCTTGCAACGCCAGCTACAAAAGTGCCATGCAAATATCTGTTCTCACTTTCAGGTGACATTGTAAATAGGAAGCAGTCAGCAGTATCTGCATAAATGTAAACAAACTAGTTTGTCTTAGCAAATGGCTGAACAAGAAGTAGGACTGAGTGGACTTCTAGGCGCTAAAATTTAAATTGTTTTGTTTTTGAGTGCAGTTATGTAAAAAAAAAAATCTACATGTGCAGGTTACATTTTCATGATAAAGAGATAGCACTACAGTACTTGTATGAGGTGAACTGAAAAATACTATTTCCTTTTTATCGTTTTACAGTGCAAATATTTGTACTAAAAATAATAATATAGTGACCACTGTATATTTTGTATTCTGAGTTGTAATAGAAATCACTATATTTGAAAATGTAGAAAAATATCCAAAAATATTTAATAAATTTCAATTGTTATTCCATTGTTTAACAGTGCAATTAATCATGATTAATTTTTTAATCGTTGTTACATTTTTTTAGTTGATCACATGAGTTAACTGTGATTAATCAACAGCCCTAAATCATATCATAATAATATCACTATGAAGAATATGTGGTGTAGTGTCACACCTGTAATCTTCATAATCCTAAAAGGTAAGGGGCTGTGATATGACTAGAGATTTATCAGGTAGGTGACAGAATATTCAATATGCCTTTTGGACTTACACATTGAATCCTATGAATATGTAACCTCTGTTGCTTTGCCTATGACATGGTCTAATTCTCAGTATTTGCGCCACACAAACAACTACTACTGCAGGTCAGTGTAACTGACATAAGACATTGTCAGGATGCCCAACTGATTATAACCCTCTGATCTTAGGTTGTTTTTTCCCTTTATATGTGTTTGTTCTTTCGTTTGGTGCTAATGGTGAAGAAAGTGACTCTTTCAGCAACAAATACTGTACATGGTGTCTTCCATGACCAGACTCTCATTTACAGTGAGGGTGGCATTTGATGCTTTCCAGCAATGTAGAATTATGATGATTTTAGTATTTTAACACATATCAAATTTGCTCTTTTGAAATGAAGAGAAAATTAAAAGCACCATGCGTACTAGTGCAGAGCCAGAATCTATACACTCATCCTCCATTTTATCAGCTATTCCAACTATTTTAAAAATAAAATACTTAATGTATATATGATATGGATTCTCTCTTTCACACAAACACACACACAGAGTCAGCAAAATGCCCTCAGGAAAAAAGGTATTTAGTGAGTGATTAAGAAAATTATATATTTTTCTGAGATAATTGCTAGAAAACCCACATAAAATATGCACCTATGTGTTATTTTTAAATAATGGAACCCCTAATTCCTGTAGGGTATAGCACTGTAGGCTCTGGGCATGGTACTGGGAATGCATGGCCCTCAGCTAAATGGAGATGCACAGAACCTTGTAAGATCAGTTCCCAACTGAGTGATTTACAATTGGTTCTGAGTTTTGAATTACATAGCATTTGATAGTGATTCTTTGGTCATTTTATTTTCAGGTTATTAATATGAATCTCTTGTTCTCTTGCCATAAACATTTCCTATGGTTCCAGTTATTTCATTATTTTTCAACCCCTTTCTGAACTGTAATCTGTATATACACCAACTCTGAGGGCAACAAACAGATTTAAAATATATATATATATATATATATGGCCACGAGAAAATACTATTTCCTTTTCATCATGAATAGTTATCTGCAACTCTCCCTTGTGGAATGAAATTGGCACAGTTACTTGTTTTCAAACAGAATTAATGGAGAATCAAAGCCAAAAAGAGTGTCCAGGAAGACAAGACAGCTCAATCAGCTCATCGTCACATGAACTGTGTGACAGACTTGAAATGTGACTCCAAAAATCATCAAAACAATTGTTTCGTTTCCCTGCAGTTTCTGCCAAGGACTGAAATGTTGCCACTGGAAAATATCTTCCGTTGCTTAGCATCTGGGTGCTTGGATTTGCATCCAAATACAGGATAGAAAAGCAGGATAAGAGTACTGGTATTTGGATTGAGTACATAAATACATCAAAGAGAGTTTCTGGAAAAATATAAACAAGGTTAATATGGACATGAATTATAATCTACGAAAAATTTAAATTATTTCCCTTTGGATGAGCTTAGTTCCTTAGCATCAGAACCACTAGCACATTCCTCATCCAGCCAGCCGTGTTGAATTCTAGGTTACCTAGATGCAAACTGCTTTGAGAACATGTATCATTGATATTTGAGTTTCTTAAGACATGAATCCAGTATTTTCCCTTAATAGCAAACCTGGTAGTTCCAGGAGAACTTCTTTGCTCTTCTGTGATCATACTAGGTATCTATCTCCACGAAGAAAGTCCTCTTAAAAAGTGATGGCAGAACCAAGAAGAGACAAGACATTTACCAAGTTGTTTTCAACGTGATGTCAGGAGTTACCTGAGGTTAAACTGAAGACAAGAATGGTGAAATTAAATATTTGTTTAAAATTGAGCTGCAGGAGAACCTCAGAATTACGAACACCAGAGTTACAAACTGACCAGTCGACCACACACCTCATTTGGAACCAGAAGTACACAATCAGGAAGCAGCAGAGACTAAAAAAAAAAGCACGGTACAGTACTATGTTAAATACAAACTACTAAAAAAAAAAGGGCAAGCAGCATTTATCTTCTGCTTAAAAGCTATATTAAGTCAATGTTCAATCATAAACTTTTGAAAGAACAACCATAATGTTTTGTTCGGAATTATGAATATTTCAGAGTTACGAACAACCTTCATTCCTGAGGTGTTCGTAACTCTGAGGATCTATTGTATATGCATTATTTTGTAAAATATTCTTTTAATTATAAAGGAAGGATATCTTGTGATTAAGGCACTGGGGACTGAGACTTGGGACTTCTGGACTCAATTCCCAGCTCAGCCGCAGAACTCTGTTGTGATACCTGGGCAAGTCATGTGATGTTTCTGGGCTTCAGTTTCTCAACTTGAAAACATAATACCACCTTCTTCCTTCCTCTATTTTGTTTAGATCATAAACTCTTCCGGACATAAGCTCTCTTACAGGGTAAAAATATAGTGCCTACCACAATGGTCCCCAATCTTAGTTGGATACCACTGTAATACACATAATAACCAGTTATTTTGCATTCAAAAAAGAATAAATGCATGGCCAAGTTCTCTACTGGGGTATGTCCATTGAAATTAATTAAAGTTATGTCAACAGAGAATTTGGGCCAGTCTTTCTATTGTGATGAGGCAAGGCCAGGAGGCTACAGTAAAGTAGTGAGGAACAGGTATGTTAGCCCCAAGCTAAACAAATACCTGGTACCATGGTAACCAAATGGCAGTTGCTCCAGGTTAATCAAGACACCTGGGACCAATTAAGGTCCTTCTAGAAGGCAGTGGAGATAGCTAGATTGATTGGGACACCTGAAGGCAATCAAGGGCTGGCTGGAACTAGTTAAAAGCCTCCCAGTTAGTCAGTGTCAGGAGCTATAGGAGGGAGCTGTGCAGTGCAGTGCAGTGCAGTGCTGTGCTGTGCTGTGCTGTGCACAAAGCAGTGCAAATCCATATCAGTTGCAAAGAAGGAGGCCCTGAAGTAACAGTGAAGAAGATATTGAGTGGGGACTGCTGTGAGGAAGTGGCCCAGGGAATTGCACATGTCCTATTTCCAAAAAGTCAGCTACCATAGCTGTTAATTTTAGGATCCCTGGGCTGGAGACCAGAGTAAAGGGTCGACCTGGGCTCTCCCCTCCCCTCCCTGATTAATCACTGAGACTGGGAGACAACAGAAACCGTGTGAGGAAGAGTTGCTTCTCCTCACCTCCCTTGTTGGCTTATGAAGAAAATGGCTCAGTAAGCTGTGACGCTTGCCTCTAGAGCAGGGGTCGGCAGCCTTTCAGAAGCAGTGTGCTGAGTCTTCATTTATTCACTCAAATTTAAGGTTTTGCGTGCCGGTAATACATTTTAACGTTTTTAGAAGGTCTCTTTCTATAAGTCTATATTATATAACTAAACTATTGTATGTAAAGTAAACAAGGTTTTCAGAATGTTTAAGAAGTGTCATTTAAAATTAAATTAAAATACCGATCTTATGCTGCCAGCCTGGTCAGCTCACTGCCAGCCTGGGGTTCTGTTTGCCTAGGCTGGGGTGGGGGTGGTTCAGGGATCAGGACAGAGAGCTGGGGTGTGTGGGGGGGTGTAGGGCAGAAGGCTGGGTGTGGTGGGGGTCAAGGATCAGGGCAGAGGGTTGGATGTGGAGGGGTCAGGGCAGAGGGCCTGGGGGTGCAGGGCAGAAGGCTGAGTGTGTGTGGGGGGTCAGGGCAGAAGGATGGGGCTTTGGGGGTGCAGGGCAGGGGGCTCAGCATGTGTGGGTTCAAGGGTCAGGGCAGAGGGCTGGGGTCTGGGAGCTGCATGGCAGAAAGCTGAGTGTGTGGGGGGGGTCAGGGCAGAGGGCTGGGGGACATGGGGGTGCGGGGCAGAATGCTGTGTGTGGGGGGGGTCAGGGCAGAGGGCTAGGGGACATGGGGGTGTGGGGCAGAATGCTGAGTGGGGGGGTCAGGGCAGAGGGCTAGGGAGTACAGGGGTACAGGGCAGAAGTCTGAGTGTGTGGGGTGGTCAGGCAGGGGGCTGGGGTGCTCGACCCATAGGGGTGCTCCCAGGCTTCTGCCCTGAACGGTTCATGGCAGGGGATATGCAGGAAGGGATATGCCCTGTTCCACCCCCTTCCCCAAGGCCCTTTACGGAGCTGTGTGCACTCTGCCATACTTCCCCCTCCCCAGGGCCATCAGTTGATTGGCGCAGGGACGGAGAGGGGGCAGGACAGGAAAGCACCACTCTGGGGAAGAAGCGGGGGAGAGAGGAAGCTTGGCTGCCACAGAACCAAGTTTCTGCCTCCTGCCTCCGCAGGGGAGAGCAGTGGGCAGGGGAGCTGAGTGGGGCTTGGGGCCGGGACAGCGGCAGGCAGCTGCATGCCGCTCAAAACTGGCTCACGTGCCATAGGTTGCCAACTCCTGCTCTAGAGAGAGAAGGGCTACATGGAGAATCACAGTGAGCCTCTGAGGCTAGCAAAATCCACCAGGAAATGCAGAACCCACAGAGTCAAGGACAGAACTTTGTCACACCATCGACAGAACTATTTTTTTTTGTATGTATTATGACATCATACATTCACTTATTAATTCCTTCCAGTCAAAGTTTTATATACACAGGCAAAAATAAATAAATGAACTAAAAAAACCCAAAACAAATATGGTTCCTTATATTTCTCCAAGTATGTTTTTCAAACCAAACTCTTATGCTCCTGGCTGTGCTATAACACAGCCTGAATAAGTAATACAGAAAGTTCTTATTTCGCCACAAAACAGTCCTTTATAACCTGAAGCCTGAAATGTAACTTCTCATAATTTGAGCTGAATATGTTTTTTTCTAATTAAAGACAACCCATGTTCACATTGGTGAGAACTATTCACTCCTAAAGGATGAAGTATCTCAGCATGGGCCTACATATCACTTCAGTCCCTCTTAAGCCCTTATGGGAGCTTAAGTAGGACTTAAGCCTTAAGTTGATGCCTGGGACTTGAGGTGACTTTCTATACAGGGGTAGATTTCATCTCTCACCTTTATCACCTTTGTCCTGCTTGTCCTATCCATCCCTCCACATATAAAAGTCGATGCCACCCCATTCTATTTTGGTGTGAGCACATTCTTTCCATTTCTGATCATAGTTTTGTCATGGGATCAGCCCAGCATGTTTACAATCTGCCGAACAGTCACTTGTGGTCTCTGGGGATATGGGTTGTCCACCTATTATCTTGCCTGCGGACTTCATGACCCACCCATCTTCAGTTTGCATCGTACATTGCCTGCATTACATCAGTCACTTCTGTATGCCATAGAATATTAGAGTTGGAAGAGACCTCAGGAGGTCATCTAGTCCAATCCCCTGCTCAAAGCAGGACCAACACCAACTAAATCCCAGCCAGGGCTTTGTCAGGCCTTAAAAACCTCTAAGGATCTGATCTTCTGATCTCCTAATTTGGTATATGATAACGGAGCAATACCTTACACATTCGCTTTTCCATTGCTCTATGAGGAACAGCACATTTTTCTTCCTTCCCTTTTGTCATTGACCTGCTTTCTGCTCCGTATATAATTACTGGCAGAACAGTTCTTTCCTTTTCTACATGGGCAGTTCATCATCCATTAGAGACATCTTTATTTTGTTGAAACTTGCCCACCTCGCCTTTCGCCTCCTACTGCATTCCCCTTCAAATGAGTTGTCTCTGCTCAGCTGCTGGCCCAGGTAAATATATTTGTCGATCTTGATTTCTTTCCCATTTACAGTGATGATTCCTTCTACAGAATGCTCATTCTGCATCCACTTCATCTTCAGCGTGTTTACTTCCAACCTGATATCATGCGAAAGTGTTTGCAGTTGCTGCAATTTGATCTGCTGTGTCCTTTGCCAGTATTATGCAGTCATCAGCAAAGAGAAGATGTGTTAACTGTTCTCCATCAATTCTGATTCCTTCTTCCCAATGAAATTTCTTGAACAGTGACTCCAGCACTGCTTAAAACAGCTTCAATGAGATTGTGTTGCCTTCTCCGACTCCTCTGCATATAGTAATAATGCAGGGGTCATTGAATAATGTTATCTCTGTTGAGCAATTGCGGTTCATTTCTTCCAGCAGGTCTATGTACCTCAGGTCAATTCCCATTTCATTGAGCTCTTTGAGTACAGTGTTAATCTCTACCGAGTTGAATGCCTTTTTATAGTCAACAAATGAAATACACAATGGTACTTCGTACTCCTTTCATTTTTTGATGAACTGCCAAACTGAGCGGATTTGATCAATTGCCAAATACCCTAAGTGGAAACCAGCTTCTTCTCTGCTTTCATGCATTTCAGTATCCTTCTTAATTTGATTGAATATGAAGAGTTTATACACTTGTAAAAGGAGTGTGATCGGATGGTAGTTGCTCAGTTCTTCTGGATCGCCTTTCTTCATTAATAATATTGTTTTTGATTTCTTCCATGCATCTGGAACACGCTTCCTATTGATGTAGATGGTGAACGGCTGTGCCAGTACTTTGAAGAAAGTATCTTCCCCTGCTTTGAGATATTCCTGCCAAACATCGTCCACTCCGAGACTCTTCCATCACCTTATGTTACGAACTGCATATACAATTTTTTCCCACATAACTTTGGGAACTACTATTGTAACCTGCTGCCTTGACGGTGTAAGCTGGACATTCACATGTGAGGAGGATAGGTCATTGTAGAATTTTGTAAATATTTCATTCATCTTGCTCCTCTACAATGTCCTTTCACCATTTTCATCTTTTAATGCTGCCAGGATAATCTGTTTCAGCCTAACATCTCTTTCTACCTTCTTCTTTCTACTCTCGTTCTTTTTGGCTGCCTCTCTCAATTTCTTCTTTCCATAGTCTTTGTAGTCTTCTTTGATCTTCACACAAATTTCTTTGCACAGTGTTCTGTATTCTTCACCCATTTTTCCTTCTAACTTCATGTGCACCTTCCTCGCCATCGGATTCACAGTTTCCTTGCTGATCCTCTGCTTGTATCCCAGCATTTTCAATGCCTTTGCCTTCTTAGCTGCTGAGATTATCTGCAAGATAAACTCTTTGTAGTCCTCATCGATGTCCTTGTTGACCTTATACTAGAGGTCCATTTCACTCACTTTCTTTGCAAATGCTTCTTCATTGAAGTGCTATTTTTGCTTCGGTTTCTGGATTCTCTTAACTCGGTCTTCGTAAACATTGTCAACCCATAGTTTTGAGTGCAACATATGATGGACTGAGCCTGTGAAAATGATTTGTTCTCCTGTTGTCACTACATCATTGAAGATTCTTCTGGTATTTGTCATTACATAATCAATCTGATTCAGTATGACTCCATCTGGGCTTTTCCATGTCCATTTCCAACACTGTTCTTTTTAAAATATCGTGTTAATTACATGGAGATGGTTTGCCTCTGCAAATTATCTTCCTAGGAATACTTGCTCTCTGCTTTTCCATTGTGCAATGAGGGCTTTTGTACTTCTTGTTTTACATATGCTGATGATGTCAGCTGTTATTGATTTTGTGATTTCCATGTAAGTATCGATGTACGGATCAGATGATAGTGTTCTTGTGTTGTGACTTGCAACAAATAGTTGGACAATTCTTTTAGCCATTTTCTGGTTTTTGTTCTGTGCGACTCTGGGTTGTGACCGTTGGTCAGGCCGTCGCATGAGTCTGTGCTCAGTTTTCCGGTTTATTCTGTTTTGTTTGGCAGGAGAATTTTGCAGCAGTACATTTGGGGTGTCAGCTCTTTTCCCCGTGACTGTCAACCCCCTCCACTTTGTCTGGGTTGCCCTAGTGGGAGAGAGATATGGTCAGACTACCTACTACCCTGGACGCTAGCTCGACACCTTATCTGCTTGGTAAAACCTGCCAAAGCATACACTCTGCTGTACTTCACTAACTCCATTCACCCCCATACCAACGCTGAGATGTGGAGGTAGAATTTTGTGGAGGATTTCATCTCTGGAGCATCTAAACCAGAAAATTGATATTTTTAAATTTTCAATTATAGAAGCACCAACATAGCATGGAACCACATCTGGACATGGGTCTATTTACCTGCCATTACCACTATAGCATCTTTCTGGTCCAGGCTTCTAAGAACGATGTTGCCATTTCAGAATCACTGTTATGGTGCTGCAGGACTACACAGACAATTCCCAGGAGAATAGCAGGCATTCTTGGGAGCCATCCACAGAGCAGCATGAGGCCAGCAAGAAAATTGTGAGAGTCCTTTTGTTATTGAGTTTGAGCTAGTTGCAGTTTAAGTGTCTGTAGTATTTGTAAAATTCCCAGAGTTTGTGTCATGTTCCAGCTGCTATGAAGTCTCAGCTCTGAAATGGGACACGAAGATGTAGTCTCTGGGCCATCTTCCAAATGGAATTACCATGCACTAGAGACATATCACTTGGCTTTCCAAGAGAGAGGGAGTTGAGTAATTTTCTACTTTGTGTTGGTATATCATCTGGCTTTGTCCCCATTCAACACAAAATAATATTAAGGTTGATTATTTGTTAATGAAATTAGAACAAATAGCTAACATTAAAATTTACTTTCTTTTTAAATGTTGAAAGTTTTTCAGTCATATTACATTGTTAGCTTTTTGGTTACTTGTGGGTAGGCATCATCAAATCTTGTCAGATCAGATTAGACAGGATATAATGTGACATGACAGAACAGTTGTGACACTGTCACGTTATGCTGGGTCACAAAGTCTTTATAATGCATTTTTAGCATTCTGAGGTAGCAAATTTGATGATTGATTTGTTTGTTTATTTTAACACAATAGCCTTGCCTTTCTCATCCTATTGCCATATGGTGAGATTAAACAGTCATTCTGAAAAAAATGTGTTGAAGAAAAATATTGCATATGCATTTACATTTTCAAAACTGCTGTATTTTAAAAGCGTAAAATAACACCAGGCCAAATACTCTTTCTACTAATCTGAACATATTTCTGTTGAATTATAACTGACTATATATAAACCAAAAATACCACAAGTATTGAACGATGCATTGGACTTGATAAGGTTTTGACTGAATACAGCTGCACTGCTGTTCTGGAGTGATCTCTTTCATATACTGCAGTTGGAGTAAAAAACAAATGAAGGACATTCACTCTTCATTTTAAAAATGAGCTTTTCAAAACAGCATTGTATTTGAATGATCCACTGCAGAGCTACCAAGTTAAAGAAATGTGGATTTGTACAGCTTTGAACAGTAGAACACTCAAAGTTAGTAGACTCAGAGGTGATATTGAGCTACACAGACAATGTTTAATTGCACAGTTGACAAAAAGCACATTGCCATGGAGCAGAGAGATGCTGCATGTGTACTCCAGTGTTAGGTGTACTTCTGAACAGGGAGAAATCTTATGGTTATTGCAAGAGTATCTGTACTGCAAATTATTCACCAGCGATTAGAATAACACCACAGCTCTAACTGATGAACTGATTGAGAACATAAGAGAGGATAGGAGATAATATTTTCCCCAGAAAGTATCCTCCCAGAAAAGTGTCTCTTGCTTCCACTACCTTCCCTTCTTCTGGTCTCCACCTACAGGAACCAAGGCAGAAATCCTGATCCTGTTAAGCCAATGGGACTTTTGCCATTAACTTCAGTAGGGCCAATGTTTTACTCCAAGTGATTAACATGAAATTTTATGAGCATTGATTGGTACGTTCACATTAATAACAAGCACCATGTGATTTTTCTGTACCTATAGCAATTAGTGCTATGTTACTTGTATCTTATAGCATATAGCTAGACAATTATTGATACTACTGAAATCACAAAACTATGTTAAGCAGAACATTAAAGTTGCAAAGTCAAGCATTTGAGTGGGAATGCCTGAATTAAAATTGCCTGGAGGGAGGGGAGGGAGCTTCCAAAGATACATAAAGTTTCATGGGATTTGGATGTGAGCAACAGGCAATCGCCCACCTGAGTGGCTAGGGCACTCTACTGGGATGTGGGAGACCCAGATTCAAATCTTCACACTGAAGAAGGAACTAGCACGCAGGTCTCCCACATTCCCAGAAAGCAGTCCTAAGCACAAGGCTATTGGTTATTCTAAGATCACAAGAGCTAAAAACTCCCTTTAGAGAAGGTGTATCATTATAAGTTCATTGACGTCATTCATCCTTCACCTGTGCCAGCCTGGCTGGCTCTCCACTGAGTCAGTAAGAAAGCTTCAAAGCAATTGGTTTTCTAGATTTTCTCAGGTGTTTGCAGAGCAGCTGTTATCAAGTCCTTGTTTCTCCCTCCCCACTTTTCTTGTGTATGAGCAGCTAACCCATTATTTAATTAACCCCTTTGTCATAAACAGATAATTAAGGGTTAATGTCTCTTTTACCTGTAAAGGGTTAACCAATGGTGAACCAGACACCTGACCAGAGGACCAATCAGGAAACAAGATACTTTCAAATCTCGGTGGAGGGAAGCCTTTGTTTGTGTTTTTTGGGTTTTGCTTTGTTCTCTCTGGGTCCTGGAAGCCACTAAACGTGCAACCAGGTTTCTTGCCAATCTCCCTGCTACAGTCTCTTATATATTCAGAATAGTGAGTATTTAGTACAGAAGGCGGTTATAGTCTTTTAATTGTTTTCTGTATTTGCAAATGTGTAGTTTGCTGGAAGTATTTTAAATTGTATTTCTGCTGGAGGAGGCTTTTTCTCCAGTTTCTATAAGCTGACAGACCCTGTAACTTTTACCATCTAAATTACAGAGATAACTTTTACCTTTTTCTTTTTTTTATTAAAAGTTTTGTTTTTAAGACCTGTTTGATTTTTTCCCCTTGTTGAGGCTCAAGGAAATTGAGTTTGTACTTAACAGGGAAGGGGAAGGGAGGGGAGAAGGGGGAATCCCTTTGTTTTAGATTCACGGAGCTTGAATCTGTATTGCCTCTGGGTGAGGGAGAAAGGGCAGGGGGGGAAAGGACATTCCTCCCTGTTTTAAGATTCAAGGAGTTTGAATCACGGTAATCTTCCAGGGTAACCCAGGGAGGGGAAGTCTGGGAGAGGCAACCGTGAGGGAAGAGGTTTACTTTCCTTGTGTTAAGATCCAGGGGCTCTGGGTCTTGGGGATCCCCAGGGAAGGTTTTTGGGGGACTGGAGTTTATCAGGCACTCCAAGTCCTGATTGGTGGCAGCTTATCAGATCTAAGCTGGTAATTAAGCTTAGGGGAATTCATGCTGGTACCCCAACTTTTGGACTCTAAGGTTCAGATTGGGGAAAGATTTTCTAGATTTTCTCAGGTGTTTGCAGAGCAGCTGTTATCAAGTCCTTGTTTCTCCCTCCCCACTTTTCTTGTGTATGGACAGCTAGCCCATTATTTAATTAACCTCTTACATATGTACAGTAAATACCACAACAGATTGAACATAATATTCATAGAATATTACAAGCAACTCCCACATCCTTCATACCATTGTCCAGCATCTTGCCATGACTGACTTGTCTAACTCAGCCCTCAAACCTGCTATTGGATTTGTAGGAATGGATCTTTTTAATTGCTTGGAGCTCTACGAAAGTAAGTGGAACTCCACACAGGTGCAAGGTTATGCTGATACAGATCTGATTATATGACTGAGTCGTTAGGCTTATAAACTCTTTGGGGCTGAGAACAGATCTCATCCCATGTTTGTAATGTACTCATGTACACCGCTATCTCGATATAATGCCACCGGATAGAACATAAATTTGGATATAACACGGTAAAGCAGTGTTCCGGGGGTGGGGGTGGGGGCAGGGCTGCGCACTCCAGTGGATCAAAGCAAGTTCAATATAATACAGTTTCACCTATAACGTGGTAATATTTTTTGGCTCCCAAGGACAACATCATATCAAGGTAGAGGTATATTTAAAATCCCATAGAAATGACATTTGTTAATAACAAGCAACAACGACCCGCAGCAAAGGAAGTGGGTCATGCTTTTACATTTCATTCTAAAAATATAACAAAGTCCAAAATATTCTACCTTAAATGGTACCTGGAATGAAACAACTATCTGACAAATATGATGACACCATTACACTGTGTAAATTATGAGTTATGAGTTAAATATCACGACATTCTCTGGATTTTAAAAAATTACATTCTTTACTTTTCAAAATATTTTCTTATTACCATATTATCCAAAATATTAAATTATTTTGTCGCTAACAGTAATCTTACAATACATGTAACTAAAATTAATGCATTACCAGATATTACCAGATAATACAATGAACCCAATATATTTGAAACATAGCTCTCCCTATGGAGATAAAGCTAGGGTAACAACCTACAGCTCATTCATTTTAGATATATATACCTGGTTTAAAATTTATAATATCCCAACAGAACAAGCCAATATCAACTTTACTGGATTATAATTTCTCAATTCGTTGCCCAGTTTACTTCATGCCTCAGGGATGTTTTGTATCAAGCACATTGTTAGACAGTCCTCTGGAGTGGGATGTGCTTTGGTGAAAGAGATCTAACACAAGTAGGGACCCTACTACTTCACAGATGTATTTTTAAACTATAATCACTGACTGCTGTAATCTTGACTAAATGATTGATTGAAATGTCTTGAATGGATATCTGCCTTATTCCACTAGTAATCAGTCTTCCCTATGCATGGGGGGCCCTTGTGGATATGCTTTGTTTGGGCATACTGGAGCCTGCAATTTATATTATATTTCTTCTCTTTAATAAGGTAATTCTTTCCAGATCTAATTTTACATTGTGTTTTCTCCTCCCTTCTATAGAAATGTATAGACACACTGTCTCACCCCACTTTTCACACTATAGAAGATATATAAAGGACTCAGGCCCTAATCTTGCAAGCTGCTTTACCCAAGCAGTTCCTTGCATATTCATGTCCTCTCACATAGAGTAGTTTACCAAGTTAGAGTGTGAGTGTGTGTGTATTTTTAATTTTTTAATACACATTAATCATTTCACTCTTCCTCACCATTACAGTGCAACAAACTCTGTGGCGGAATGTGGCAGCTGATTACCAAACAATAAAGTTTCCTAGCACTTTCAACATCTATAGAAATCTCTTCCCAGGTCTTCTAAGCCTTTTCCCTCCCCTTTTACATCATTTTCAAAGATTATGTATTTCTCTATATTTATGTTAGACCTTCCATATTTACAAAAGATCTTTTTATAAAAAATTTAAAAAAAAATTTAATGGCTCCTCATTCACATCAGCAGATGCCTGTAATTGGCTGCAATATTCTCAAATCATTACTAAATAAATATACTCTTGAGTCCTGCTGGCCATTATACAGGCAACCAACTTTCATATACTAATTTCCATCAAGCAGAGGCAAACCTGGATGTTTGGAGGAAACTATGAGTGGGACAGAAGGACTGTAGTAGAAACCTGGATACTGCAGGTGCAATAAAGAAACATTTTGAAACACATCCTTTGAATCAATTGGTGTCCCCAGGAGCCAAGCCAGAGAAGCCTGTAACTCTTTTCTGTGGCCCATCACTCTACTTTGCATTTGGTAAAATGGAAGCATTAGCGCAGATTGTATCAGATACAATGAGAACAGTTTGCTCATCACATTGGGCCCTGTTCTTCCCGGTGCTAAGCACCTATCTGAAGTGATAAATAGAATTGAGTGAACAACAGATGTTCCAGTTTCACTAACAGTTCCAAAAAAGTCAGTGGAAAAAAAACTTGGTTTGACCTGACCCAAAACTGAAAATGCAAACAAGAAAAAAAAAAGTGACTCAAGAAAGTTGCCAAAGATTTCATTTGCCAAAATTTTTCTATTTGATTCAGGTCAAACTAAGTTTTTTTATTTTATTTTTTTTTGGAAATGTTTCTTTTTGTTTTGTTGCTGGGCATTTACTATAAAAGCAGAGGAAGTCAAGGACTAAAATTCACAAAATGTCCAGAGAAGGAGGTTGTGTCTTCCTTAAACCTAAGCTCAGATTTCTACCTCTGCCTGATGTGGGGAAAGAACACTCTCAACTTGGGTGTCCTATAACTCAAAAAAATCCTAATCACTGACTTGTCGGGTGGATCCCTCTCAATTGCCTATGTTGAAGCTGTTCCACTTTCTATAAAAGTGGCCAGAGATAGAATGACTCCATATCCCAGTGGTTAGGGCACTCACCTGAAAGGATGGTGACCTAAGGTCATGTCCCTCCTCAGGCACAGAGGGATTTTTAACCAAGGGTTCCCAATATACCGGGTGAGAACTTTAACCACTGGCTAAAGGTTACAAAGGAGGCTCCTCCTCCTCCAGCCATTTTATGACCTCATTGGTCACTATAAGGTTGCTTCTTGGCTCCATGGTCTTTGATCTACACTTTGTCAAATATTATATCACACTAACAATACTTTTACAAGTTTACTTAGTATTTAGAAACTCGACAGGGAACAAAACCAGGGAAAGCCCTTTGAGAAGTACACTGATTTTCCAGTCATTTGCCAAGTTTACTGAGATGCAGACAAACTGGAGCATAGAATATTTTATTATAGATGTTTTAGCTGCTAATTAATAGTAAGAATAATATCTAATCCTCTAGATTTACCCAATTACATTATCCTATTATTCTATATTAAAAGAACAAACAACTTTCTCTTTCCACTCTAATTTGTGCTATTAATTTTTTTTTTTTTTTGAATGCCAGCCTTACTTATGTGGAGTACTTTTACTCATGCTAGCAGCACTTCAAGGGCTGCAGAATCTGGCTCTAAATTACATTTTACACTTGTTCCATTACCCCATTTCAATACAATCTCACCAAGGATTTGGTTGATTAGTTAATGACTGGCATAGCCCATTTCAAGTCAAAGAGTTGTGTAATCTCTCCTTTTACCAGGTCAATGCCTATGTGAAATGGGAATCACTTGCATTGTACCCTCTATTGGTGCAGGACTTAAAACTCAGTTCAGGTTACCTTGAAGCCAGGGCAGAGAAGACACACAATGAACAAGGCCATTTACTTTCAAGATCAGACTCACTATTCAGCCATTGAACTTTTTATTGTTAACAATGTGGAGGGGGGGAGGGTAAAAAGTTATCAGATTTTATATCAAATCTTCGTATTTGTAAGGTGACAATATTGTCTGCAATGCCTACAGTATGATCCTCCATGACACACAAGCTCAAAGGAATGAAGTACCTAAAGAGCCGAATTCTGATCTCACACTGATGGATTGAAGTGTATGGAATTAGAATTACTTGTGATTTTCACCAGTGTAAGTGACTTTACTGGGAAACAAGTCCGTTAATCTTTTTTTAACACTCCATTATTAACAGTTATTGCAAACTAAGTTTAGAAGGAATTTCAAAGAAACTTCCTTTACTTATTTTTAACTGAGTCCACTTCCTTACTCAGATGTCTTGCTCCAGTTAAACCCAGACATTAACAAAACAAAACCAGAACTTCAGAATTAAATAAATCTGTCTTTCTCCCTCTTAAGTGATTTAAAGAGTTGGATTCTTGAGGGTAAAATGAACAGTCAAATGAACAGTTGCTACTACTACATCAGGGGTTCCCAAACTTGGTTCACAACTTGTTCAGGGTAAGCCCCTGGTGGGCCACGAGACGCTTTGTTTATTTGGGTGTTGCAGGTATGGCCGCTCACAGCTCCCAGTGGCCACGGTTTGCTGTTCCCAGCCAATGAGAGCTGAGAAAAGTGGTGGCCTGGCCTGCACCACTTCCCACAGCTCCCTTTGGCCAGGAACAGTGAACCGCGGTGACTGGAAGCTGCGAGCGGCCGCACCTGCAGATGCTCAGGTAAACAAAGCATCTCGCAGCTGCCAAGAGCTTACCCTGATCAAGCACGAACCAAGTTTGGGAACCTCTGCACCACATAGAACTTCCAATGGGGACTGAAAAGAAGCCAAAAACTTTACCTTGTTTGTTTGTTTGTTTGTTTGTTTGTTTGAAAGCCTGTCCAGAAGTTGTCCCAAGATTATAATCATGTCATCTTTGGACACAATGCAATATAAAGTGGCCAAATCTATGGTGTGTTTTGATATATAGGGAGAAAGTAGGAGCAGAAAAATACTGCAGGAAATAGAATTAATAACCACACCTTACAGCAGAAGCAGAGGCGGGGGGTGGCATACCAAAAGACTAACTCAGCAAAGAGATGAGGGAATGATCTGTGTGACACTGTCATTCAAAGTAGAACCCTGGAACTGCCATATTCACCACTGTCATATAATTATGATATCTTTTCTACATTGTATGCCTTGTGAGTGAGCTGTCGATTAATTGCAGTTAACTCACGTGATAAGCTCAAAAAAATTTATCGTGATTAAAAAATTTATCATGATTAATCACACTGTTAACAATAGAATACCAATTGAAATTTCTTAAATATTTTGGATGTTTTTCAACATTTTCAGATATACTGATTTCTATTACAACACAAAATACAATGTGTACAGTGCTCACTTTATATTATTTTTATTACAAATATTTGTACTTTAAAAATGATAAACAAAAGAAATTGTATTTTTTCAATTCACCGAATACAAGTACTGTAGTGTAATCTTTTTATCGTGAAAGTGTATCTTGTAAGTTCAACTTTCAAGATAAAGAGATTGCACTACAGTACTTGTACTCGGTGAATTGAGAAATACTATTTCTTTTGTTTTTTTACAGTGCAAAAATTTGTAATTGTATTCTGTGTTGTAACTGAAATCAATATATTTTAAATGTAGAAAACATCCAAAATATTTAAATAAATGGTATTTTATTATTGTTTAATAATGTGATTAATTGTGCGCTTAATTTTTTAAATTAATGTGACAGCTCTATTTGCGAGGTAACATTTTAAAATTCTTGATCTGTTGAACATTGATATCCTGTTTGATTCTCTGTGACATCATTATATGTGAAATTATTTCTATATATGTTACAGAAATATGTTGTGAGGTTGAGAGACACCCAGAGCCAACCTTTCAGTTACAACAAAGGACCAGCCAGACACCTGCTGATGGCCCATTAAAGGGAATCCACTCTCCCAAGGGCCATCCTAGAGACTTCTCAGAGACAGTATGTATGCAATGGAGACTACTTGACAATGGGGACTGCTTGATGCCCGCATCACTGCACAGATTTTTCTAGCAAGATGGAGGAATATATAGAAGAGGGGAAGTGATATCATCACTTAACCTCTCTCTCTCCTTCCCCTACCCCCCCCCACTCAACACCTGGAAAAACATCTGAAGGGCAAAGACTTTGAACTAGGGAAGGGTTTCCCCAGGCTGGAAGGTAGTTCTAACCTGTGTATTAAGGAACTGCACCCTGCTTGTACCATCTGTCAGGGTGAGACATTGTTTGAGTCAACTCTTCCTTAGACTAAAAGTTTAGGATTTAGAATGCATGTTTATTTTTCACTTCCTTAAGGTAACTATTTCTGATCTTTATGTCTATTATAATCACTTAAAATCTATCTTTCTGTAATTAATAAATCTGTTTTATATTTTACCTAAAACAGTGTGTTTTAGTTTAAGGGCTTGGGAAATCTCAGCTCAGGTTAACAAGGGCTGTTGCACAGCCACTACCCTTTTGTCAGAATGGTGAACTGGGAAATGAACTTACACTGGTCAGGCCTCTGACCAGTGCGAGATGGTACAGTTCTCGGGTGGAAGGCTGGCAAGCTGGGGGGAAATAACTGAGGTGGGAGGAAATCTTTTTTTTTTTTTTGATGTTTCATGAGTGACTGGGAAATCATTCATGCATCTCTGCTGGATATGTCCTTTCCTGTGGATGTTTGTGCAAGTGCAGTAAGTTGACATCAAAGCATCACAGTGTGAAAGGCAACCCAGGTTGGAAGAACAGAAGGCTCAGGGTCCCACAGTCCAAGTTGTACCCTGGGAATGCTGTCACAGGTGCAGTGAGCAGGGTAAAATGCACAGCTTGTTGTTCTGAGTCAGATGCACTTCATACACTGGTGTAGAGATTTTAAGTGACACTTAAAGTGTGGTGACTGCAAACAGTTAAAGAGAAGGTTACCAGATTGTTATTTTCTGTTTGCTTATTTTAGGAAAGGGAAATAGGGACAAAAATAGCAGAAAGATGGGTGAGAGTAATACAGTTACAAAGGTAGAGCACTACAGGCTGCCAAGGGAAGAAAAAGAGAAAGAACATCAGCAGATCTTGGAGCTAAATAAACTGAAGATAGGTGGTCAGAAGCAAGATGATGAGTTAGCACATCTGTGGGCCCTAGAGCTGAAAACCATGTAGGAGAAGGAAAGAGAGAGAAAGCAAAGGCACCAACAGGATCTGGCAGACAAGCAAAACCAGAACCTTCCAACACCACTGATTCCCACCTCTCCAAAAATCCACAAATGGGAACAGTTGTGTTCTCCATACAAAGAGACATACAAAGAGATGTTACAGCATATTTCACTACTTTTGAGAGGCTGTGTGATTCATGAGGTTCCTGAGGACAAGAATATCCCCATTTTGGTTGCAAAAATCCTAATCACTGAGTTAAAGTTAACTGATAAAGCTCTAAATATATTCAATTAAATGACAATTCAAGATGCTTTAGATTATTGTAAATTCAAAGAAACAGTTGTAACCCTTCTGCCCTTCAGAGTTGGCAGCAACAAGGGCCAGGTTCACTATCTAGGGGTTCCTGTCGGGGAAACATCACAAACAGAATTCATAGCACAAACCATGAGCAAGAGACCCACCCCCAAGTAAGTTTGGGAGTATCCTTTTTCCCTCAGGGTCTTAAGTCCAGCAACCCAACAGACACCCCCACCCACAGTTTCTGTCCTTAGTCAGTGCAGCCCCCAGAGTTCAGAAGTTCATCTGCAGAGTTTACCTCCCAGCCTGGGTGGGGGAGGAGGGGAACTTACATGCACCGCTGCTTGGGTCATTGGCCGATTGCCATGCCTCTCCGCGACGTTCTGCTACAGTCTTCACTGCCAGCTGCCCCTCTCCGCCACCCATCCTGCTGGCCAATCCTCTCCACTAGCCGCCCTACTAGCAGCTCCTCTCCACCAACTGTCCTGCTAGACACTCACCAATATGTCTTCAATCCCCTCACCCCACTACTTAACACAACTCTCAGTGATTTCAGCTCTTTAGTGATTTCAGCTGTTGCGGGGGGGCAGTGCTGGTGCCCTCAGAACCACTAGCTCACTAATGCTTAGGCTTAGGAATCAGTGATTTCAGCACTGCAGCATATAACAAGACTCCTAATGGAGTCAAAATTAACTCTGTGGAGAGAAGATGAGTCAAAGCCGTATTTGGGGCCTTCAGAGGGCACCCACACTACTGAGTGTAATACCTGTCCACAGCCTCTCTCTCAGTTCACTAGGTTTTGGAACCCATGTTCCTTCCCTAGCGAGTGCTACTTAGTTGAGGGCGAGTCCCTCCATCATAAAATGCCAAGTACAGTTCTACTGTCCTTGATTCCATAACCAGGATAACAATATTTTATTACTCCTGCCCCAATAACAAAGAGACTGGGGATCCCACAGCAGCCAAAGTGACAATTTGGGCAAGCAGTCCCCTTCATGCTAGATGGGATGGCTGTGCCCATGCAAACAAGATCAGCTCCTGAAGTCCTTTTCCACAAATCACCACCAGATGTCAGGGTAGAGCTCATTCTGACTCCACTTACACAGTTTTGAAATGATTTCATATTACCTCTAAAACATATACAGTGAAATTTAGGAATCTTAAGGGAAATGCTGGTATGAGTAATGGGGAATATGTAAAGAGGACGAAAGATTTGATGGGAAAATGGGTGAGGGGAAAAAGGGTTTCAAACTTTGAAGAAATGTTTGACTGTGTTGCTCAGGAGCATTTCCTAAGCAGATGTAAAGATGATGTGAAACAGGGTCTATGGGACAAAAATGTGAAAGCTCTGGATGAGATGGCATCTCTAGCTGATGCTGTTGAGCAGACTCAGGCATGGATTGAGAGTAAACCACAGAAAGAGAGGTTTAAACCTGGTGGGAAGCAGAGTTCCTGTTTTAACTCTGGGAAAAAGAAGGGTGGCTGGAGACAAAGCACTCATCTCCTCAAGGTCATTAGCCCAATATAGCCCCATCCCAATCTTCTGTAAAAACAGAAGATCCGAGAAGGTGCTACCATTGTAACTCCATTGAGCACCTGAAGAATAGATGCCCCAAGTTTAAGGAAAGTAGACCCCCAATAGTCCATATTAGCACGGCTGCCCTTGGTACAGGAGCCCCAGTGATGCTTCAAGCATAGAATCATAGAAGATTAGAGTTGGAAGAGACGTCAGGGTTCATCTAGTCCAACCCCCTGCTCAAAGCGGGACCAACCCAAACTAAATCACCTGAACCAGGGCTTTGTCAAGCCAGGCCTTAAAAACCTCTAAGGATGGAGATTCCACCATCTCTCTAGGTAACCCATTCCAGTGCTTCACCACCCTTATAGTGAAATAATGTTTCCTAATATCCAACCTAGACCTCCCCCACTGCAACTTGAGACCATTACTCCTTGTTCTGTCATCTGCCACCACTGAGAACAGTGCCTAGTTCCCTCATCTTTGGACACTCCCTCCCCCTTTCAGGTAGTTGAAGGCTGCTATCAAATCCCCCCTCATTCTTCTCTTCTGCAGACTAAATAAGCCCAGTTCCCTTAGCCTCTTCTCATAAATCATGTGTTCTAGCCTCCTAATAATTTTTGTTGTCCTCCACTGGACTTTCTCCAATTTGTCCACATTCCAGCAGAGACATCCATGATTTACCAGCTGGGTTTCATGGGGACTGACCCTGGGGAGCCAGATATGGAGCACATGAAGGTTGTTAAAATTTGCCAAAAATGCCGAAAGGTAATAGAGAGTGTCTGGGGTGGAATGACACAGGGGGACAGATTTATCTGGTTAAGCGGAGTGTGGTCCCAGATGCTAGCATATTAACTGGTCAAATGACAGAGGTTGTAGGGTTAGTTAGAACCAGATTCCCTATGCCACTAGCTTGAATTCATATGGCAGGGGAAGATTTGGAAAGTGTTTTGGCTGTGGGGATGATGGAAGGCATCCTAGTTGATGTGTTAGCTGGAAATGATTTTTTTCACAAGGCTAAGACTGTTAGTGTGGTTACCCACAGCAAGAAGAAATATTGTGTTGGGTCCCTGGCAGGAGGTGTTGAAGTCCCAAAACTTGCTGGGGGGAAATGGAGAAAATCTCTTTGATTCCTTTGCACCAGAGACCAGCAGCCTGTCTTCAGATAAGGGAGGGGCTGGGATGAGCTCCTTCATGCCAGAGAAAGACAGTATACGCTCAGGGCCCGGGTGGGGGAAGTGCTGGTGACTGAAGAGGCTGTCCTAGTTGTTAGCTGTCAGGGTTTTGCAGCTGAGGAAAAGATAGAAGCCACTCTGGAGAGCATAAAAAAATGTGTGCTAGAGGAAATTCCAGGAAAGGAAAATGGGGAGAAGATTTTTGAATGGATAGGAAGTTGTAGAGAGACTCCTGTGAGAAAGAACGAAGGCCCTGGGCAGCCCTATAAGCAGTTGGTTGTACCCAGCGAGCACAATGAGGAATTAATGCTGCTAGTCCATGTTGGTCTTTTTGCTGGTCACTTGGAGGTACAGAGAACTTTTGACAGGCTAAAGAGGAATTTCTATTAGTCAGGAATACAGAATGATGTAAGAGATTATTGCAAGTCGTGTGCGGTGTATCAGGAGAGGAAAAACCTGTAGGACAGTTTGTGACAATAAGAAACATGAACAAGTGATCACAGTGCTCTCTTGTATACAGCCAAGAAATCTTCTCCAGAAACCATTACTCAACTCATATGGAGGGGTATGATGTGGAGAAAGAGGAGTGATCAAGATCCAACATTACATTGCTGCACATTTGAAAGATGAATTACTTTTTTAGTGAGTTGCCTGGTATAAAATTATTCAATCAAATGACAACAAACCTTTTTCTTCCATGAGGATTCTGTAGGATTCTTAAAGAAGCACAAGGACTTTATTAAGGTTATTAAAAACAGAGCAAAATATGTAAAAAGTTGGAGTTTGTTTCTGTTTGGCAGGGTTTGAAACAGAACATTCTGTTACATTCAATGGTAAAAGGAAAAAAAGGTGGAACAACATTGCAATTTTGAATATTTAAAGTTTCTGGCTTTGATCTAAAACCCACAAGCTTTTTGCAAAAGTTTTCTGTTGAGGAAAAAAAGCCATTTTTCATCAAAATAAAAAAAGTTTTGAACAAAAAAGTGTCAGCCAGCTCTGTTTAAAATATTGTCTACCATTCTAGTGGTTTTCCAGCAGGATCAAACCTATACCATTGCAATTAAGGGTGCGGAGGAAGAATTTCTCATAGCTGTAGGGGAGTTGATAGCAGTGACTGACAGGTTATAGACTTTACTGTTCAGTCTCTGTTCTGTGCTGGCAAACTTATCTGGAAAAGTTTATAGCAAACCATAAATACTGCTAAGAAACAGGATGCAGTCAAAATACTCAAGCTGGAACTTGATACTTTAATGAATACTGAAAGGGATAAAAACTGAGTACTTCTAAATGTAAGCTTCACTGATATTAACTGGCCTCATGCATGGCTGGGCCTCCTGAACCTTGGACTAGACCTGCCCCCAGGAGTAACTATTAATGAGAATGGTATGATTTCGAGTGGAATTTGCCACCTTTTATGTAAATGTATGTTCCCCTCAGGCCTCAGACCCACAGTCTCAAATGCAGTGTCTCTCAAATAAATTAACCTTGCCTAAACTTTCAAAAACTCAGAGGGCTTAAATAAACCTGTCACTTCTGAGAAGGTGCTAAATATAATGTGGAAGTACCTAATAGTGAATCACCTGGCCCAGATGCTGATTACAAAAAAATTGCTCTTATAATCTTGGACATTTGTCCAATCTGTTTAACCATAATTTATCCTCCAGTTAAACACCTGCTGCCATAAATCTAGCACACCTCTCCCTCATGATGAAAATCAGCCTGTTACTATTGAAGAACACTTTTGCTTTTTAAAATAAATCATACACTGACCTATATACTTTTCTCAAAGCTTCTAACTAAACAAATGTTCTCTAGGATCCTTTCTGTTACTAGTCTGGAACAGATGGATTTCTTACTTGGCAAGTCATCTACTTCTAATGTACTTTATTGCCTGGGCCATGCCAAGGAGTCTCACATTGCATTGCTTGATACAGGAAAAAGTATTTGAAGAAATGGAGTGGGAGAAGTGCCGACCAGATTTGATTTCAACATCTCTCTCTTCTGAACAGCAGCCAATAGTGATTTGTCTGAAATATCTTCTTTATGGAAGCTGCTCCTAAGGTGGTTCGATGTCTTCCCTTCTGTTTGCTTTCATATCATGGGCTGTCATGGTAGTATTTAGATTTAGGACCTAGTTCTGACGTTAGTTATGCTGGTGAAAAAAAATCAGGAGTAACTTTACTGGAGTCAGTACAATTACACTTGTGCGAGATCAGAATCAGGCCTCTGATGAACTAAAGGGATTAAAATCCAGTTAATGAATCTGGTCCATAGATAAATAACATTTTGTTGTATATAACTGACTTGGCCAATTTCATTCCTGATCTGCTGGGCCAGATCTGGTGTGAACTGGTGAAGTTCCATAATTATCATTTATTTCACTGCAGTCTTGCCAATTTAAACCAGCTGAGCATCTAATCCATTATTTCTGCTTTTGCCTCTTTTTAAGTATAATTCCTTTTCTTGCCATTTTCCTTGGGTCTGCCTGGCTGCGAAAATCATGTCAATATGTCAAGAACACCAGGAGCTTGTATAAGGCTTTCATTGATCTCACCCAACCTTTGACTCTGTCAACCACGAGGTTCTGTGGAAAATCATGTCAAAGTTTGGCTGCCCAAGCAAATTTATTACCATTGAAAGACTCCTCCACAACTAGCTGACTGCTTCCATCCTGTGTACTGGCTCTACCTCTGAGCCTATCACAGGGCATTGGCATCCAATATCGGATTGACAGTAACTTCTTTAACCTTTCTTGTCCTGTGCCAGAACTAAAGTAATATCGGCAACAATAACCAAATTCCAGTATGCAGATGGTTGCGCTGTAGCTGCACACTCGAAGAAGGATCTACAAATAGCCCTTAATTGCTTCTCTGAAGCTTACAAAACCCTATGGCTAAATCTGAACATCACAAAACAAAAGTTCTCCATCAGCCAGCACCCTGTCAATCATCAGACCCAGCAAAGAAGATCTACATTTACAAAGAAGAGCTACAAAAAGTAGAATACTTTGCCTGTCTTGGCAGCCATCTCTCACAGAGGGTGACAAGACGTCAAGATTCAGCACAGAATCCACTTTGCCAGCCCTGCCTTTGGCAGACTGTCTCGTTGGGTGTTCTACAATCATGACATCAAAACACACACTAGACTTCTAGTTTATAAAGTGGTGGTAATCCCAACTCTCCTTTATAGCTGTGAGACTTGGCTGACCCATACAAAACACCTGAAAAACCTGGAACACCAGCACCTTCTTCCGAAGACCTTCAACATAAAGTGAGAGGATTGCCACACTAATGTCAGTATCCTCACATAGGCCAACATCTTCAGTGCTGAGGCCCTGATTATCCAGCACCAACTGAGTTGGAGCGGGCACTGTGTGTGCATGCCTGATGTACGCTTAGAAAACAACTGCTGTATACACAACTCACCAAAGGAGAAAGGAAACAAGGATGCCAGAAGAAATGCTTTAAAGACATCCTCAAGATAAATATCAAGAGATGCAGCATCAACACCACACACTGGGAGACAGCAGCCCAGGATAGGGATAACTGGCAAAGACTTATCAAAGAAGAAACGTCCACTTTTGAAGAAAATTGTCTTGCCCTGATTGCAGAAAAACACCAGAAAAGAGGACAGACACCTGTCATTCAGCAATCGTGGCCCAACCCTGACTTCTAACACCAGTGGCGACATCAGCCAATGAGCCTGCAGCTCAAGGACTGAATTCCTCAGTCATCAAAAGAACCATAAAAAATAAAATCCATGAAAGAGATCATCCTCAACCTCGAGGGACTGCCAACAAGTATAAAATAAACATTTCAGAAACACACATCACCCCTTTAATTGCTACGAAGGTAAAAGGAGTTCCCCATTTGTGTGCCCTTTCATTTGAAAAAAGTATCAAATTTTATTTCTTTCATAAAAGCTACTCTATCTTTTCCATCTATTTGTGACTTTAACAAAGTTCAGAACAGGTCTTATTAGTTGGGGGTAAATATTCAATTTGAATGTGTCAAAATGTAGCTATTAAAATGTCAGTGTTGTCTGAATTTTTATACATTTCACAAATATGTTTTTGTATGTACAACTAGGACATTTCTTCTCTAAAGTTACTCACTTGATTTTAGAAAACAGAATTATTTAAGCATGAAATCCTACATTTACCTCAGGACAAAGTGGGAAATAATATTCCCAGACTTAATATTTTGCAAATGAGCTTGCAGTCCAATACATGTGGAAGACAACATTTTCAGTATACCAGGTTTTCCCATAAGTAATTGCATTAAAAAAAACCCCTGAAATAGTCCATTGTTCCTTTTAAAAAATATTTATCAGACTAGAGTACATTGAAGAAAGACCATAGTTCTTTATTTATATAGTGTGGATTACTTGTGGAAGGGAAGTGCTATAATACCCATTTTACAGCTGGGGAACTGAGACTAAGGTCACCCAGGAAAATTGTGACAGAGCAGGGAAGTGAACCCAAGTTTCTCAAGTCCTAAACTAGTACCCTAACCACACACCATGGCACTGCTTCTCTACCTTTGAATAAACTGAGCACATGGGAAGGAAAAATATAAAGACGGCTGATCAAACTCCCACTGAAGACAGTGAAAGACTCCTTTAGACTTCCATGGTATTTGGCTCAGTCCCACTGACAGCTGTAGTAGACAGCAGAGTTAACTTTTTCCAAAACGACACATTTGGTGCACCAAGGATAGCTGAAAGCACCTACATATTATCCTGTTGTTGCATTTCTGTGTAGTGGCCACAGAGATGTGTGATCTCAGACAGGAGAGAAGGTGGTCTCCCTGACTGAGAGGGATGGTTGGGGCATGATGACACATACTGTTAGTGAGGTCTATGCTATGAGGATGACAGCCCTGCCATAGAATGTCTTCGTGTACAATGAGAAAACTCTGGCCTTATAAATTGGAATGGATTGCTAGCCCAGAAGTAAAGTTACCATTGGCATTTGGATATACCCTCATACTTTGATCCTATCTTAAACTTAGAGTAATTTCCTCTAAAGCGCTGTTTCCATTAAGAACCCATCAATTGTAGATATCCCCAAATTATCATCTTTAAGACTGTAGCATGATCGAATGGCCTCCCTCCACCTCAAGAGCAAGGGACCACTACACTGTCCCTGGTGGGCAAAACCAAATCCACCTCACTCTCCTCACCAGAACCAGTACCAGGGTGGGACAGGAAGTATAAAAGAAGAGCCCTAGAGCTTAGTTGGTGCTCTTGGCCATGGGAGGGAGTGGATCTCTTTTCCAGGGAGCAGAGTCCTCTGCAGGATCCCACACAAGCTCCTGAATGGACCAATGCCTTGAAATCAGAGAAAATAGAAGACCCTGAAGAGGGACTGAAGTGGCTGCCACCTGTGAGGTGACGAGACCAAGCCCCCACTTGTCAGAGCCTTAGTGACTAAGTGGGATAGGAAGTAGTTCAGGGGAGCTGGACCTTCAGACAGCTGCACTGCTGGGAAGTGAGGCAGCCTGGTTCAGTGGCTTTCTCTGCTGACCCAGTGGCAGGACTGCCTGTCACTAATAGGTCCCTGGGCTGGAACCTGGTCTAGTAGGATGGGCCTCCCCCACTCTCCTTCCTGCCATCCCACCCCTGGAGTGGCTACAAACTCATTCTAGGCCAAGACTCGTGTTGATTACTGTCTCCCCAAGCCAGATGGCTCTGAGTTAAAGACTGTTTGGGCTCTGTCTCGGCCAGACCTTTCCCCTATAGACAAATTTTTTCTATCTGCACTGGGATTGCTACCTATCCAGTTTTCACCCGGACAGTCTGGGTTTCAGCTTCTGTGTCTGGGTGCCATTTCACAACCCTAAGGTCTGTTTTTCTTGATCTGGGGGCCAAGAGGCAGAGCAGGAGATGGGGCCTCAAGGGTCTGGTTACCAGCCATTAGAAAGATGACAACCCAATTTTTGCCTATAGTGAGACAGAGTAGCCTCCCTCCCCCTCGAGAGCAAGGGACCACTACAAAGACCTTCCTTGACTTATTATCTTGGCCATTTCTAGCACTTACTTATAAAAAATATGTAAATTACTACATTCTGTAGTTATAGGGTTTGATGTGACAGCTTTGTTGCAGCTGGCAAATCCCTTAAGAATAGCCATCTAGGCAAGGCAAATCCGTATCTTCTCTGCCCCATAGAGGGTCTAGCCCCATAACTAGACGTGCCACACGCTTACACACCATCACAGATCAAGCAGCACCTGCTTGTTTTCATAATTACCACAGGCTCGTGCCTATATGCTCCTCCCATTAGGGGGACTTTGCTTATACACAGTACTAAATATATAAATGTTATGAGAGAGAAATGACATACATAGATGTCTTAGAAAGAGAACCACAGTGACTGCTGAAGCACATCACTGAAATCCGTTCAGTAAAGAGGGTTAAGAGTGAGGGTACACATTTTTGCCACCGAATGAGAATTTATGTATTTTTTGTTCTAGCTATACAGATGGTTTAACTATCTATCCTATTGTCACCCCTTCTGAGCCAAGCACATAGCCAAAGCTCAGGGCCCTGGAAGCTATTTCCATCAGGAGGAGAAATTGATGATTGAATCAGAAATCTGTTGCAATCCTATTTATATATCAAGAATGTAAAAAGTCTGTTTCCCTGAACACAGGAGGAAACAGCAATAGTTTCTTTGCTCTTTGCCTCAGCCCCTTTCAGCCAGTACGTGGCCCCAAAGCTCTTCCCTAGCCTTTTCTTCAGGTCACCTTCTTTGTTTCTTCAGGCAGTGTATGGAGCTTCCAGACTGCTTTTTTCACCCTCCTCTATTTTTTTTTCTCTCTCTCTCCCCCCGTCTCTCAAACACGCATGCAGACTTTGGGCTACATGGTTCAGCTTCTACTCAACCTTGTCCATGCACTTGTATTTCAGGTACTACTGCTATTGTTTCTTCCACCTGGTTACAAAGGCTTCTTTATATTTATCCTGAAGAAAAGGTATCTGTTACTCCCAACCCATCACAAGGTTTTTGCCAACCCAAACTATTATTCTGAAAAGTTTTCCCTTATCGAATGTAGTGGGCCAAATTCTGCTCTCAGCCTCCAGGAGTGAGAGTCACATGGGACTCTCAGACATCAAGTTGAGTTCCACTGGATTTACTCTTTTAAAACTGACAGCAGCAATTTGCCAACACTATTTGTTAAGCTATAACTTTGCCATGACCCTTTCTCTGTATTTAATATGCACACTGTAGATATTGTATATCATATAAAACCTCTGTTTCATCCTCCTATCTCTACTATACAGCTCCTAGCTGTTGCTGTCTCCTGTCATAAGCAAAGGAATTCAGATAAAATAAATGACCTGCTTTTTCATCCAGAATTTCCAACTGAACCTTTTTTGAAAGACTGAGAAAAGGTCAGACCACTTGTCCCCCTACTCCTGTATACCCCCATATTTTTCCTCATTTACAAGTACCACTGCCCTTCCTGGTTCTGGCTGGGAGCAGAAACAGAAGTGTTGTAATATATGTGGTGGGGGTGGAATAAGGAGCATCCCTCCATTATCTGCCCTCTTAGCCATCCAGTTCCCTGTGGTCTTTTACATCAAACCTTCTTTAAGTCACAACCAGATAAAAAAAAAGACTACTGCAGCTCTTTAATGCCAACTTGGCAGGCACTTTATGACTACTACCAGTGTTACAGTATCCCAGATTTTTTCATAAGTGTTCAGGAGTAGTCCATGAATCACTTAATGCAGCAAGAGTTTGCCAAAAGGCAAGATCCAAAACAGACTTTTTTTTTTTTTAAATTAAGTTCAATCCCTCTTCCCCGTTATTTCTTTGGAGAGTAGGAGACAGGTCATCACTATAGATCATGCCTTCATTATGAGGTAATTGTTTCCTCCATTTCATTTTGTTCGTATTGACAGTATTTTTCAGGCTATTATAGGTTGACACTAGCTTTGATCATTTTAAAGAAGTCATATGTGGCTTTTGACCATGTCTTCAGTTAGAACATGGTGAATCTTGGCTGTTGGAAGGCAGGGGGAATAATACAATACAGAATTCAAAAAGATGATACTTGAACAAGTTAAAAGTGATTCAAGTGTTTAAGAAAAGTACTCAGGACTTTGAGACTAGAATTTATCATTTTTTATTAGTTCACTTTATAATGGTTTTAGCAACTAGCAAGTATTTTAGCTGTCAAAAACCTGTGAGTTTTGAATGAATAAACAGTAAATAAACCTTGTTTATGACAATTTTTTGGAAATTAAAAAGGTACAGGTATCTAACTGACCAATAGCAGTACAACTACAGCTTCTCTCATTGCCTATGCATTAGCAATGTCTAGTGCACAAATCTCTTGTTAAAGGTTTACAAATACTATTGTGAAGTAAGAACACACAAAATGTTTTTACCTATATTATGCAAATATCATACAGAACATTATCACATGGCTTTACCTATAGAAACTCCAATGGAAAACCACACAAAAAATTACAGACAGATAGATTAAAATTCTGATTTTTAAAAAGCAAATCTGCCACTGTGACACAAAAGCCTTGTCTTCACTAGCTACAAAGATATGTTCTTACCTCATGTTAGCTACCATGTGTTTTCACATGCATTAGCAGGTTAAAGTAAGCCCTAGGCTCCCTCCCTAGAATCTCTACCTGGACCTGCTAACACATGTGAAAGCTACAGACTGCCTTGTGTTCACTTGGATCTTATTTAGTGTTATATGTTAGCCAGCTCAAGATCAAAGACACCTTTTATCCTAGGGAAGGTGCATCCTGACAGGGCTAGACTGTAACTCCAGGCAAGGAGAAAGCTGCCCCACACCAGAAGCACACCAGAAAATAAATTGTGACTCAGTGACACTCATCTCCACAGTGAGATGGGAGCGAAGGAGGAACTACCATATATATTCATTCATAAGCCGAATATTTTTGGTAAAAAATGAAGCATCAAATATTGAGGGTCAGCTTACAAACAGGTCTACACCAAAATTTGATGATTTTAAACTCTATGGAATCACTGAATTGACTATCTAATACTTTGTCATTTTGTTTACCTGAAGTGTCTTCAGGCATGGAGCCCCTGAGCTGAGGGACTCCATGCCTGCAGACACTCCAGGTAAACAAAACGTCCCGATCCACCAGCAGCTGACCCTGACAGGCTGGGAGTCAAAGTTTGCCAACCCATTTATTAATGTCAATACTGCAGCCTTTAAAAGTTGCAAAGGCTTTGTTTAGTGGACTAGATTGGCTTGAAAGGAATACCAAAAGAGTAGTGCTGCAGATCTGTATGACATTTGACCCATGCATTTCACAAAACGCTACACCTTACAAGCCAATCAGAAAAATACAATGAATGATAGTACTATAGCACTGGTGTCAGTTCGCTACTGTGTAATTTGATCTCTTCATGCATTTCTATCAAGGGACCTCGTAAGTCTCAAGCCAATATGAAAAAATAATGTGCAGAATCTATGGAATCGATAATAAAATTTAAATAGACTGTTATTGCCAGAGACATACCAATCTACAGGGCTTCGTTGAAATAAAGAAAAACAATATTAATTTGACAGTGATAAATCAGGTGATTTGCCTGTACAAAATCATACGCAATCTATAATTAATCTATAACTATAGTAAAAATAATCTATTTTCATACTATTATTTAAAATGAACAACAGTGAAATCAAAAGAAAATGGTCTGCTTATCATGCAGCGTTCAAACTTAAAGTTGTTGAATATGCATAAGCGAATATTAATTGCACTGAATGGCTAGGCAGCAGTTCTGCAGAAAAGGACCTAGGGGTTACAGTGGATGAGAAGCTGGATACGAGTCGACAGTATCCAGTATCCTTTTGGCCTGTATAAATAGGGGCATTGCCAGTAGATAGAGGGAAGTGATCATTCCCCTCTATTTGACATTAGTGAGGCCTCATCTGGAGTACTGTGTTCAGTTTTGTGCCCTACACTACAAGAAGGATGTGGAAAAATTGGAAAGAGTCCAGAGGAGGGCAACAAAAATGATTAGGGGGCTGGAGCACATGACTTATGAGGAGAGGCTGAGGGAGCTGGGATTGTTTAGTCTGCAGAAGAGAAGAATTAAGAGGGGATTTGATAGCTGCTTTTAACTACCTGATTGAGGGTTCCAAAGAGGATGGATCTAGACTGTTCGCAGTGGTAGCAGATGACAGAACAAGGAGTAATGGTCTCAAGTTGCAGTGGGGGAGGTTTAGGTTGGATATTGGGAAAAGCTTTTTCACTAGGAGGGTGGTGAAGCACTGGAATGGGTTACCTTGGGAGGTGGTGGAATCTCCTTCCTTAGAGATTTTCAAGTTCAGGCTTGACAAAGCCCTGGCTGGGATGATTTAGTAGATGATTTACAAGGTGTGCTTCATTTCCTGACTTGGAGAAAGATCTTAATAACTGGGTTGTTGAATGTCAACAAAATGGATACATTGTCACTAGAACTGGAATTCGTCTGTGTGCTCTGAAAATGTCAAAAGATGACAAATACACATCAGTAAAGCCGTCAATGTTTGTCGCATCAGCATGTTGGTGTACTCGCTTCATGAACTGCCATGGTCTCTGTCTTCGTCAGCGAACAAAATGCAAAAGCTGCCGAGTGGTCTGGAAGAAAAAATCGAATCTTTCCAAAGGTTTATTATAAAATATCAAAAGGAATATGCATTTGAACTGTCACAAATAGGAAATATGGACGAAACACCCATGACATTCGATCTCCCGAGCAACAGAATGGTAACTGGTATTGGTGAAAAACCAGTTTTAATTAAAACCACTAGCCATGAAAAAATTCATTTTATGGTGGTTTTATCATGTTTGGCAAATGGCTAAAAGCTCCCTCCTGTTATATTTAAAAGAAAAATCTTGCCTAAAAACACGACATTTCCTGCTGGTGTCATCATATGTGCACATGAAAAGGGATGGATGGATGAAAGTGGGACTACTGAATGGCTGAAAAAAAGTGTGGAATAAGAGACCAGGAGCACTTTTCAAGAAACCTGCTATGCTTGTTTGGGACATGTTCAGGGCACACAAGACGGGTGAGGTGAAAAATGTGGCCAAAAATATGAAAACTATTTTGGCTGTAATACCTGGAGGCTTAACTTCAGTTCTACAACTGCTTGATGTCTGCCTGAACAGACCCTTTCAGGACAGGCTACGCAAAATGTGGTCTGAATGGATGTGCTCAAGCATGGCAAAGTTGACAAAAGGCGGGAATCTTATGAAACCCAAAATCAATCTGCTCAAGCAGTGATCAAGGACGTGTGGGTGTCCATTCCCTTGGAAATGATAGAAAAATCATTTCAGAAATGCTGTATCAGCAATGCACTCGACGGGTCAGATGATGATGCCATATTTAATGATGATACAACAAAGGCTGATGATGAGAAGGTATCTGAGTCTGAAGACGACACTGCCGACATCTCCAATGACAATGGAGGTGCAGCTGTGACTGAAGCTGAGCTTAATGAACTGTTTGGTGAATCAGAGACTGAGTTAGACTTGGAAGGATTTTAAGACTTTTTAAAGTCTCATATTGTTCTAACTTACTTGTTTTAAATATCTATTTACTGATTTTAAATACTGACTGTAATTTTGAAGGTGAATACATATTTGTTCAGTTATTATTAAAATAGGTTTTTCATTAGATTGCATTAAAATAATTCTAGCAAAACTTCCTTGTGATGCCAACTTTTAAAATATAGCAGGGGTCAGCAAACTTTGGCTCCTGACGCACCATGGTAAGCTTCTGGTGGATCAGGATGTTTTGTTTACTTGGAGTATTTGCAGGCAAAGAGCCCCTCAGCTCCCAGTGGCCACGGTTTACCCCTCAGCTCCCATTGGCTGGGAATGGCAAACCAAGGTCACTGGGAGCTGAGGGGCTCTGTGCCTGCAGACGCTCCAACTAAACAAAATGTCCAGGCCCACTAGTGGCTTTCCCTAATGGTCCAGGAGTGAAATTTTGCCAACTCCTGAAATATAGGGTCATCTTATGAAAGAGTCATACAGTTTTTGCTATTTTTACCTATCCACCTTGAGGGGTCAGCTTATAAATGAATGGGCTAATGAATGAATATATATGGTAAAGTGACTTCCTTTCCAAAAAGCAACACATTTCCTGTTGTACGTGGTAAGCTAACCCCTTCTCTCTGCCCTTTGCCCGCCCCTCACACTTACTTGCAGCAGGGAGTAGTGGGTGAGTAGCTCTTGTTCTCCCCACTCTAGGTGAAATCATAATCTGAGCAGGGCATAAGTGAAGCTGCCACCGGGGTCTTTGTTCCCTCTTGCTCCTCAGGCAAAAAATCTCCAAGAACAGAGATGCAGTTCACACCTCATCAGGGCATGTATGAGACAAGGTTCAACAAGGACAAGTGCAGAGTCCTGCACTTAGGAAGGAAGAATCCCATGCACTGCTACAGTCTGTAGACTGACTGGCTAAGCTGAAGTTCTGCAGAAAAGGACCTGGGGATTACAGTGGACAAGAAGCTGGATATAAGTCAGCAGCATGTCCTCATTGCCAAGACGGTCAATGGCATATTGGGCTGTATTAGTAGGAGCATTGCCAGCAGATCGAGGGAAGCAATTATTCCCCTCTATTTGGCACTGTTGAGGCCACACCAGGAGTACTGTGTCTAGTTTTGGGCCCCCCACTACAGAAAGGATGTGGACAAATTGGAGTGAGTCCAGCAGAGGGCAATGAAAATGATTAGGGGGCTGGGGCACATGATTTATGAGGAGAGGCTGAGAGAACTGGGGTTATTTAGTCTGCAGAAGAGAAGAGTGAGGGGCGATTTGATAGCAGCCTTCAACTACCTGAAGGGGAGTTCCAAAGAGGATGAAGCTAGGCTGTTCTCAGTGGTGTTAGATGACAGAACAAGAAGAAATGGTCTCAAGTTGCAGTGGGGGAGATTTAGGTTGGATATTAGGAAAAACTTTTTTACTAGGAGAGTGGTGAAGCACTTGAATGGGTTACTTAGGGAGGTGGTGGAATCTCCTTCCTTAGAGGTTTTTAAGGTCAGGCTTGACAAAGCCCTGGCTGGGATGATTTAGTTGGTGATGGTCCTGCTTTGAGCAGGGGATTGGACTAGATGACCTCCTGAAGTCTCTTCCAACTCTAATATTATATTATTCTAAACCCAGCCCAGCCTCACCAGAACAAAGGACGCTGGCCTAGGCAACAACAAAAGAATCTGTTGGACTATCGAGGGAGTCACCTCATTTTCTTGGACTCTCGAGGGAGTCACTCCCCTTTCTTTGGTCAGTTTGGAACTGTGATGAGGTAATGCTCACTTGACTCTGAAGGTGGGGGAGTGGCAAAGCCAAGAGGGAAGAAAGGACATGATAAAAGGGGGAGGCATTTGCCATGCTCTCTCTTTTCCACCTGCACCTACAGACACCACACCAAGCGACTGAAGTGCTGATCAAAAGGGAGAACCTGCCTGAAGAGCAACCAGCCAGCCTGTGGTGAGAAGCATCTAAGTTTGTAAGGGCATTGAAAGTGTTAAGATCAGCTTAGAATGTGTTTTGCTTTTGTTTCATTTAACCAAATCTGACTTGTTACACTTTGACTTATTATCACTTAAAATCTGTGTTTCATAGTTAATAAATCTGTTTGTTTATTCTACCTGAAGCAGTGTGTTTGGTTTGAAGCATCTCAGAGATTCCCCTTGGGGTAACAAGCCTGGTACATACCAATTTCTTTGTTAAATTGATGAACTCATATAAGCTTGCAGCATCCAGCGAGCATAACTGGACACTGGAAGATGGAGGTTCTTAGGATTGTGTCTGGGACTGGAGATATTGGCTATTGTCATTCAGTTGCACAATCCGAGGGGCAGTTTACATGCCAGAGGCTATGCGTGAACAGCCCAGGATTGGGGTTTCTCACAACAGAGTAGGGTAAGGCTGGCTCCCAGAGTCAAGGATTGGAGTGTCTAGCAGATCACCAGTCCAGACAATACCAGAGGGGAATGTCACAGAGGGGATGCTTTCATTCTTAGGCTATGTCTACACTGCATATCTTACAGCTGCAAAGCTGTACTGCTATAAATGTCTCTCTGTAAGGTTTCCCATATAGCTGCTCTTTGCTAGCAGAAGAGAACTCTCCTGCAGGAAAAATAAAACCACCCTTAATGAGCGACAATAGCTTTTTCAGTGGGAGTGTGTCTCCCACTGACAAAGTGCTGTCCACAGTGGTGCTTTTCATCGGTAAAAATTTTGTCTGTCAGGGGACAAGGGGTTACACCCCGAGTAACAAAAGTTTTACCGACAAAAGTGCAATATAGACATAGCCTTATTTTGTAGGAAATTACAGGCACAAGATGGAGTTCAGGTTCACTTAAGCAAGTCACATGCCCTTTGATGCTTCAGTGACTCACAGGAGCAGCCATTACCCATATTTTGGCTAAAGCATCCACAGGAAGGCTCGCTGGGTGGAGACAAGCTTCTTCGGATCCATTGTGAAAGCTAAATGTTCTTTGATGGTCCATCAAGTTAAGTATCTCATTCACAATGTGCTGTCTGGCTTAAATGTTAATTGTACCTGGTAGGTGTTACTCAGGAATACAGTATATATGTAGGGTGCCAGTATACAGTCAATATCAGCAGTGGTGGAGCCTTCCCATAAGTGGGGGGACATGGGGCCCCTGCCTCCTCTGTGGCCCCTTCCACCAGAGGCCCTGTCCCTGGCCAAGCTGGAAGCCATAGTGGGCTGGGAATTGCGGACCGTCCACCTGCTTGGAGGGGTGAAGGGGGCGGGGGGGCTGACAGCAAAGGTTTTTTAAAAAAAAAATGTTGAAAAATAAATAACAACAACAAAAAAACAGATTTCCAATAAAATGAAAACCATAGACGTCCATAGGAGCAGGATCAGACACTTCCCCCTCCCCCCTGAGTTTTGATTATACACAAACAGCCATTTAGCTGAATGTGGTATTTAGATGTGCTTGTGTCATGGTACAATTCCTCACTCTGAACCTTAGCGTCCAAGGGATGGGGTACCAGCATGAATTCCTCTAAGCTCAATTACCAGCTTAGAACCTGTAGCGCTGCCACCAACCAGGAATTCCAGTGCCTGGTACACTCTGGTCCCCACAAAACCTTGCCCGGGGACCCCCAATACCCAGTCCCTCTGGATCTTAACACAAGGAAAGTAAACCCTTTCCCTCACCGTTGCCTCTCCCAGGCTTCCCCTCCCTGGGTTACCCTGGAAGATCACTGTGATTCAAACTCTTTGAATCTTAAAACAGAGAGGACAATTCACCTTCCTCCCTCCTTCTCTTTCCCCCTCCTAGACTCTTCCTGAGAGAAAGTAATCCTGGCACAGAGAGAAATCAGCCTCTCTCTCCCTCTTCCCTCCTTTCTCCCCACCAATTCCCTGGTGAATCCAGACCCAGTCTCCTGGGGTCTCACCATAATAAAAAAACAATCAGGTTCTTAAACAAGAAAAGCTTTTAATTAAAGAAAGAAAAAACAGTAAAAATTATCTTTGTAAATTTTAAAAAGAATGGAATAGGTACAGGGTCTTTCAGCTATAGACACTGGGAATACCCTCCCAGCCTAAGTATACAAGTACAAATTAAAATCCTTTCAGCAAAATACCAATTTGAACTCCTTTCAGCCAAATACACATTTTCAAATAAAGAAAACAAACATAAGCCTAACTCGCTTTATCTACCTAGTACTCACTAGTCTGAACTTATAAGAGCCTGTGTTGAAGAGATTGGAGAGAAACCTGGTTGCACGTCTGATCCCTCTGAGCCCCCAGAGTGAACAACAACCAAAACTAACAGCACACACAAAAACTTCCCTCCCTCAAGATTTGAAAGTATCCTGTCCTCTGATTGGTCCTCTGGTCAGGTGACAGCCAGGCTTACTGAACTTGTTAACCCTTTACAGGCAAAGAGATATAAAGTACTTCTGTGCTATTAACTTTTCTTATCTGTTTATGACAGCTTGTAATTATTAGAACTGGGCACACTGGCTGTTGGGAATCTGAAAGGACAGGAAACAGGTAGGGGGGGAGGACTTCAGGAGGCTGAGTGAGAGTTCCAGAGTGTGCAGCAGCAGCAGCTTGGTAAAGGGGTTTCCACTGTAAAAATAAAGTCCTACTGAAGCTTGTTAGTACCTTGCCTGCTTGATGCTACACTGAATAAGGTATATACATTGTCCATAAGTTTACAAATAAAGGCACTGAATCCATTTTGCAAAACAACAGTGGGTAATGTCTTAACTTAACACACTTTAACTTCAGTCAGGCAAACTAAATTGTCTACAAATGTCAAGTAAAACTTTGTAACTTTGTTCTCCCAGAGCAAGTTATCTGGTTATGTGATTAAACTAGCAAGTAAAATCTTACTCCTTTTTTTCATTATGATTAATCTCTATGGTAACAGATTGGAAAAACCTAACTTGCATGTTTTCCTTATAATTTTGCTAGGCAAGTCTAAAATTGTTTTGGTTTTAATGCACCACATACAAAATGTAATTTAAAGGATTTTAAGCCTGTTTTGCAAAAGGAGTTTGTGGGGAAACTGTTGCACCTAAGTTGACAACCTCGTTAGCAAGTTTCAATACAACATAAAGTAAAATGGCTGAAGTGCCATACAAAGCCTCTATTACAGAGCTTTATAATGGAAATGCTGAGAGAATCTGAGTTACAGCAGCATTACCAATGCTACTGTAATACTGACAGGTCTACTGCTTCTTGCTCCAGGCTAGGATTATAGCTTTACTCAAAGGCTTTCAGTTTGAGAACATTTAACATAAGCCTTCCATGACAAAGTAGTAGAGGAAAGCATCCAGAATTGCACTGGTGAAATCATAATAGTTCAGTGCTTTTAAAAAATGAGATGCAGGCATTCCTAAGGGAACACTGATCTCTTCCAGGACATGCTCAGGCAAGTCCAGCAAGGATGGTGTTTTGATATTGAGGATAGGGGCCACAAACATTACTAGATTAGATTGAGGGAATGCCAAAAAAAAACCCTAACATTAATTCAACATTAAAGATGAGAAATCAAATTCTCATAAGTGAGGAAATCAAGGATTAAGATTGCTCTCCCCTGTTAGCTCAGGCACATTGCATCTCACATAGTTTACTAAGGCAGCCCATAGAAAGTATCATACATTCGAGCTTTACAATTAAGATGGAACACAGGAATAGAACATACTGCAGAGCAGATCTTCAGTTGCCATAAATCATAATATCTCCATTGAAACTGATTCACACCAGCTGAGATGTCCCTATTTTCTATATATTATGTGCACTGAGGATTATTTTTGCAACATTAATTTATCCAAACTTCTGAGTACTTTGTTTCCCCTGCTTAATTCTGAGTTGGATAGGGATTTGGTTTTTGTGGTGTTTGCATTTAATTAGAGTGTTTAAGGCCAAAAAATCTAAAGTTATCTGGCTTGGGATGCAGATGGGAGAAGGGCCATGAGCCTGCCATATCCTTACAAGTAAGCAGCTCCAAAGCAGAGCTAGCATGTAGCAATGTCCGATCTCCAGTGGGACTGTACCCAGTCTTATGCTCATGGGTGTATGGAAATGGAGGCTTCTACCACACACTTAGATGCTTCTGAATAGGCTCATCTGAGCCCTTAGCATAAACTGGAGATGTACCTAGCCAGCACTCACAGTGATATCTTCATTCCTCCTATGTTTTTTCATTGAACAACAGTCTCTAACTTTTCCATGAATCTTCTAGGTGCTTATAACAAGGCAAGCACATGCTTAAATATATATACACACATATGTAATAAATGAAGGAGGGGAGGTAGCTCCCTTTCATGAACACTCAGCCAGCCAGTTAGCTATAAAGTCCCTCTTGGTGGCTGTCCTCTGCTTGCTTTACCTGTAAAGGGTTAAAGAAGTTCCCCAGGTAAAGGAAAAGGAGTGGGCACTGGACCAAAAGAGCCAATGGGAGGCTAAAACTTTTTTAAATGGAAAAAAAAAAACTTCCCCTTTTTCTGTTGTTCTCCAGAGAAGGAGACACAGAGCGGCAATGCTATAAGCAGGAATGTTGTATAAGGCCTGAACCAGGTATGAACATTCATCTTCCATACCTAGAAGAAATCATTGGACAAGAAATGTTTAAACAGACATGATCAGGTTTATTTCTTTATTTTGGCTTGTGGATCTCCTCTGTGCTAACCCCAGATGCTTTTGTTTGCTTGTAACCTTTAAGATGAACCCCCAAGAAAGCTATTTTGGGTTCTTAATTTTTTGGAATTGATCTTTTAAAATGTAGCAAAAGTCTAAGTTCCAAATGTATTTTATTCCTTTTTTGTTTTTAGTAAAATGTACCTTTCTTAAGAACAAGATTGGATTTTTGGTGTTCTAAGAGGTTTGTGCCTATGCTGTTTGATTAGATCGTGGCAACAGTTAATTTCCTTTGTTTTCTTTCTCAACTCTTCCCCGGAGAGGGGTGGGGCATGAAAGGGCTTGAGGGTACCCCACAGGGAGAAATTGCCAAATGCTCCTTCCTGAGTCCAAGGCGGGTTTTTGCATTTGAGTGGCGGTAGCGTTTACCAAGCCAAGGTCAGAAAAAAGCTGTATCCTTGGGAGCTTAATACAAGCCTGGAGTGGTCAGTATTAATTTTTAGAATGCTTGCGGGCCCCCACCTTCTGCACTCAAAGTGACAGAGTGGAGAATCAGCCTTGACAACATATATCAAAAGCCAAACCAAGGCCTTAAGTGATAATGTAGCACTTTTGAATGTCTATTATTGCGCTATGTTTGTGCTTTAATTAGGAACACAGGGAAAATAAATACATGTATCGGGGCTTATGGGAAGTTTGCCCCATTTTCCAAAAGGAAAAAGCTTCCAGTGCATGTTTTAAATTCCAGACCAGCTGTGAAGTGGGGCTGCTGCCACTTCCTCATAAGGCAGTTGGGCGAGTGCCATTCTTAGACTGGTGAAGGTGCATGCCTGCTGCTTTTGTAGCAGAGATGAGGGCCGTAAAATTTCTGCTGCAAGGAGGGAGCTGAGAAGTAAGCTAGGGAGGACACACCATAAATCAGTTATAATTTAAATATATATTCAGCACTTACCCAAGCACTTGATATAATACTATAGATTTCATTTTCCTTCCCTCATTTCATCAAAGATTCTCTTTTTTCCTTTCCCATCCATTTTCTTTTCTCTTCATTATTGCTCTAGAGAAGGAAGGAGAAGTACTCTGCCTTGTATCCTGGGGTCTCCTACCTTTAGCTGTCTCACTTACGTCTGTCTCTGCTTCATTTTGCTTGTCTCCCACCTTTTTCTGTTCTCCCTCACAATCGGCTTCTCCTGAGGATGATTCCATATCTGATAGTCTAAGGCAGTGATTCTCAACCTATTTACCATTGTGGACCACATTTGCAGCTCTCTATGTGTAAGTGTAACGCTAACAGACCCCGGTTACTTCCCCCCAGCACCCAACCCCTCCTCCCTGATCCAGGGACTGTGCCCCAGTATCTAGCCCTCTATTCAGGGACTGTGCCCCAGCCACCAGTTCCCTCACCTAGAGTCTGTCCCCCATGCACCAGCTGCATCCCTCTCCCCATGCCCCAGTCCCCTGTACTCCTCTCCCTATGCCCACTGTTCTCCTGCCACAGCTTAGGTTTGCCAACTTTCTAATTGCACAAATCTGAATACCCCTGTCCTGCTCTTCCCTACCCCTGCCCTGAGGCCCCACCCCTGACCTGCCCCTTCTCAGATGCCCTGACCCCACTTGATCCATCCCCTCCTCCCTCTATCTCTCAATCTCCCCTACCCATACTCACTTTTACCAGGCTGGGGAAGGGGGTTGCGGTGAGGGAGGGGATGAGGACTATGGTTGAGGGTGCAGGCTCCAGGGTGGGGCCAGAAATGAAGGGTGTGGGGCGCGGGAAGGGGCTCCTGGCTGGGGTAGGGGGTTGTCATGCAGGGGGGTGAGGGATCTGGGCTGGGGGTGCAGGTTCTTGGTGAGACCAAAAATGAAGGGTTCAGATTATGGGAGAGGATTCCTGGTTGGGGTGTGGGGGTGTGTGTGCTTCAGCTGGGGTGTGGGCTCTGGGGTGGGACCAGAGATGAGGCGTTTGGGGTGAAGGAGGGGCTCAGGGCTGGGGCAGGGTGTTGGGATGTTGGGTGTGTGTGGGATGCATGCTCCGGGAGGACGTTTGCGTGCGGGAAGGGACTCCAGGCTGGGGCAGGGGGTTGCAGTGCGCAGTCCTGGCAGCACTCCCAGGAAATGTCTGCCAGGTCCCTGAGGCTCCTAGGTGCATGGGTGACCAGGGAGGCTCCACATGCTGCTGTTGTGCCCACAGGTGCCACCCCATTGGTTGCGGTTCCTGGCCAATGTGAGCTGTAGCGCTGATACCAAGGGGCTGCAATGACCTGGTGGCCGCTTCCAGAAACTGCGCAGAACTAGGGCAGGCAGGATGTCCGCCTTAGCCCCGAGCCCCCACTGTGCCACCAACCAGACTTTTAACAGCCCAGTCAGCAGTGCCAACTCAAGCCGCCAGGGTCTCTTTTTTGACCCGGCTTTCCGATTGAAAACTGGCAACCCTACCATAGCTGCACATAGCTCAGCCGAGCAGCCTGCACTGCCCACCTGCCGCTGTGGTCCTAGTGCTGGTAAACTTGCTCCAGGCAGGATAACTAGACCCACAATCTTGCGGAGTGGGAAGGTGCTGAGTACCATGACCTCCTGCCACTGCTGCTGGGCCCAAAATTTGCAGGGAGCTGACATCACTGAGTCTGATCATGCCAGGGGGCTGACACTGGGCCCCATTCTGTGCCACCCCATTTTTACACACACATACCCCCACTGGCTCTGCCCCCAGGGCAGGTGCCCCTCGTGTTCTGCCCTAGTTATAGCCCTGAATATGTCACATGGGCCACAGCTGTGTGCTGATTGGGCTGCAAGCAGTCCACAGGCCGCGGGTTGAGAACCACCAGTCTAAGGTGTCAAAATTCATTTGCTATCCTTTACCCCATTCAATGAAAGATCCTTCATATGAAGATATCAAATTAGTGTCTAACCCTGAAAAATCCATTTCAGGAACTATTTCTGGGGCAGGATATTTGGGGGTCTTTCAGTTTTACATAGCTCTTCTGACTTTATTCAATATAGTTGCTATTTCTTTACCTTAATGCTAAAGCCACATGTATTAATTCAAGGCTTTCTGTAATACTGCACACAACAATAATATGTGCATAAAAAAAGAATTTATCTAGCATTTTCTGCTGGGATGTTTTCCTCATATGTTCTGGTACAGCTGATCACAGTTCATGTATGTATTTGTTTTGCATTCCTTGTTGGAGTTTAGATGGGAAATGGCAGGTATCTGTCCTCTTGTTGCTCAATAAAGAGCTGGATTTGGCAACACAGAGAATGTTGTAATTCAGAGCCATCATTACCAAGACGTTTGAATGTTGTTGATATCAGGTGTATTGTATGCCATACCAAATGACATCTAAAAATATCATGGCTCTAATTTGGGGGCCACAGTGACATCTACTGGAGCCAGTCAGCTTAAGGCACTGTTACAAAGACACGTAGTTAAGCTTACACAGACAGCCCTTTTTTCTTTCAAAATCAAAGGCATAGAAATTGATAATACTAAATTACCTATAATCTTGAAAGTTGAGCTACTCATATAAGAATTCTGCGCTTAAGTCAGGCTGCAGCATGTGGAGTTTGGCTCAAGCTGAAGAATAAATCCCAATGCTTTTGGCATGCTGCTCTCCTACCCAATTGTTTTCCTCACACTGAAGCTTAAAACTCTAATCACTCTTGCAGTGTAATCTGAGATAATGTGCACATATGCTGACATCGTCTTCTGTTCATGTCAATGAAAGTGCCGCTCTAGATCTGAATGGGAAAGCCGCTAGCTTTCTAATATAGTGTTAAATCCTTCCAAGTTTTCCCATCCATGGATATTTTTCCTTCTTCTTCAAAGCACAGAGTGTGTTAAAATTCTCCAAATCTAAACATACCTATTTGAGTCTCTACTGGAGCATGTCAATAGCATATAGGAACTTGGAACCAGGTTTCCGCTGGAGCTGTAATAGGATCGTAACATTACTAATTCTATTCAATAGCTCAATTTCTCTCTCTTTTTTCTAATTGGAGACAAATTTTCTCCCCTTACTATTGTTAACTGATGTGTCTCTTTGTTGAGGCAAGAGCAAACCACAGAGTTTACGTTTCATATGCCCTTGAGTTTTCTGGTTCAAAGCATTCAGGCCATGGCTACACTTACAGTTCTGCAGCGCTGGTAGTTACAGCTGTGTTCGTACAGCTGTGTAGGGCCAGCGCTGCAGTGTGGCCACACTGACAGCTACCAGCGCTGCAGTGTGGCCACATTTGCAGCACTTGCAGCACTGTTGGGAGTGGTGCATTGTGGGCAGCTATCCCACAGAGCACCTCGTCCCATTTTGGCGCTGTGGCTTGTGGGAAGGGGAAGGAAGTGTGCGGGTCTTTCCGCTTCCTGTTCCAATGCCCCGTGATGCTTTGCTACTCATTCCAAGCATTTTGGCGGCATTGTGAGTCTGCAGCGCGATTTCTGAGATTTCTGTTACAAATGGAGCCTGAGCTGCTGAGGACCTTGCTGATGAATGTTGCCAGCACATCACGCATGGCAGTGGAGCTATTCCTTCAGCTGCAAAGTGACAGTGAGGAGTCAGACGATGATATTGAAACGCCTGACGCTCAAGACACTCAATTGCTTGTGGCAGTAACAGATGTGCTCAGCACCGTGGAACGGCGCCTTTGGGCTTGAGAAACCAGCACTGAGTGGTGGGATCACATCGTCCTGCAAGTCTGGGATGACGAGCAGTGGCTGCAGAACTTTCGGATGAGAAAAGCCACTTTCATGGCACTGTGTGCTGAGCTCGCCCCTACCCTGCGGCGCAGGGACACGAGATTGAGAGCTGCCCTGCCAGTGGAGAAGCAGGTGGCTATTGCAATCTGGAAGCTGGCAACTCCAGACAGCTACCGATCGGTGGCGAACCAGTTTGGAGTGGGAAAGTCCACCGTTGGAATGGTGCTGATGCAAGTTTGCACAGCCATTAATCGCACCCTGCTAAGAAGAACTGTGACTCTGGGGAACGTGCAGGACATTGTGGATGGCTTTGCACAAATGGGTTTCCCTAACTGTGAAGGGGCAATAGATGGGACGCATATTCCTATTCTGTCCCCACCCCACCTGGCAGCAGAGTATGTTAATCGCAAGGGGTATTTCTCCGTGGTTCTGCAAGCGCTTGTGAATCACCGTGGGTGTTTCACTGACATTTACTCAGGATGGCCTGGAAAGGTGCATGATGCACGCATCTTTCAGAACAGTGCCCTGTTCAGGAAGCTGAGGGCCGGGACTTTTTTCCCAGACCACAAGATCACAGTAGGGGACGTCGAAATGCCCACTGTTATCCTTGGAGACCCCGCTTACCCCTTAATGCCTTGGCTCATGAAACCGTATACAGGGAAGCTTGACAGGAGCAAGGACCGGTTCAACTACAGGCTGAGCCGGTGCAGAATGACTGTGGAGTGTGCTTTTGGCTGTTTGAAAGCCCGCTGAAGGTGTCTTTATGGGAAGCTACATTTGAGGGAAAGCAGCATCTCCGCTGTTATATCCACGTGATATTTGTGAAGGGAAGGGTGAAAGATTCAGTGAGGAATTGACCTCCGAGGTTTGACGCCTAGAGGCTGAATTTGCACAGCCAGAGAGCAAGGGCTATTAGAGAGGCCCAGGAAAGGGCTTCAAGGATTAGGGATGCCTTAAGGGAGCAATCTGATGCTGAGAGCCAACAGTAATGTTTGGTGCCTTTGCTGTGCTCATTTCTACCTTGGGGTACAGTATTACCACTTTCTGCAATAATAAAAAAGTATTGTAAAAGCCATAAAATCCTTTATTCAAAGTATAGTACATAAAAGGCCAGGGGGGTTAGGGTGGTGGACTGTACATTCAGAGGTTTGAATATGTCCTGTTTGGATTGCTGTTCAATGTCTGCTGCACTTCAGGATTACTATGCTGCAGAGTAATGGGGGTGGAATGCACAGGGTAAGGATTGTAGTTATCAGGGCTGGTAGGTAATCATACAGGTGTTGGGGGCAGCTGGGGATAATAAGAAACTGGCTGCTGGAGAAAGGTGTTTTGTGCAAATACTGGGGAACAAGAAAGAGAGCTTTGGGAGGGTGTAGGTTACCACGGTACAGATCTGCCTGCACGGCTACGAGAGACTCGAAAGAGTCAGTTTGGCGAGCCAGGAGGCTTATCATGTGCTTTGAGGTTTTTTTTGGTAGCCAATTCCTTTCTCCTGCTTTGTGTTTGCCTCCACTCATACATTTTCTCTCTCCATTCCTGCGTCTTCCTACTTTCTCTGTTGTAGTGATTCATAACTGCTTTGATCAATTCTTCTTTTGATTTTCGCGGATTTTTTCTCAAGTTCTGCAAGCGACGTGAGGCCGGTAATCCGGCTGCATTAGTCAAGGTCACTAAAAAAAACATAGATAGAAATATGTAATACACAGAGGCTACATTGTTTATTATCACACAGTGAAGGAGTTTGTAGACTTTTTGTAGTATCATTCCCACATACCTAACATAACACAGAGAGGCCAGGGAAGCAAAGGCATGGCGAGCAATGGGGTGAGTGTTTCTGCCCCGACTTCACCTGGGAGGGAGAACTGACTGATGGGTCACTGGGGTTTATCTGCACTGGGTAGAGGAGGTAGCGGGTGGCCTGCAGAGGGGACAGTAGGGAACATGAAGTTGAGGAACTGCCGGCCTGCGGGGGGCGGAGGGGGCGGAACGTACCACGGTGCTGGCTACCTGCTGGAAGGGGGCTGGGGAGACCGGAACGCACCCCGGTGCTGGCTCCCTGCTGGCAGGGGGGGGGGGACCACGAACCTGGCGCCCTGCACTGAAGTATCCCTAAATTCTCAACAAGGTTTCCTACTGCCAGATATATCACTGCTGCGTGTTACCTGGGAAGAGAGGAGGGTCTTCTACAGCAATGTGGATTCCACCCTGGCCCCTGTGCAGCTTGCCTGTGTGCAGCTATGGTCCTCCCACCCCTCGCTACACAGTGGATCGGACGAGTTAGCCTGACCAGGACAAGGACCACGGTGGCTCTCCCTATAAACTTGCGAAAGCACATTGCCCAGGCTCTGGCTGCAACTTTTCAAGAGATTACCGAGGCCGATTACAGAGACGTGATAGAGCAAATCAATGGGCTATTCCACATTTAGGTATGCATGCAGGCAGCCATAACCCAAACTGTCCTCTCCCAAAACATAAAATCTGCTTACCCCGAGCACGCTCCTCTGCTTCTTCTTCACCAGCAACTTCCCGCTGCTGCGACTGGATAGCCTCCTCCTGGCTTGAGAAGAGCTCCTGGCTGCATGCCTCCTGGGACTCCGGGGTGTCTCCCTCCACCCCAGTAGCCTCACTCTCGGCTTCCTCTACACCCTCCCCCACTTCTCCCTGCTCTGAACTCTCCATCGTGCTCCTAGGATTGGCAGTGGGGTCACACCCAAGTATGGCATCCAGCTCCTTATAAAAACGGCAGGTCGTGGGGCCAGCTCCTGAGCGGCAATTTCCCTCATGGGCTTTGCAGTAAGCACTGCGCAGGTCCTTAATTTTTGCCCTGCACTGCAACACGTCCCGTTCATGGCCCCTTATCAGCAAGGACTGTGATATCTGCCCATAGGTATCATAATTTCTCCAGCTGGAGCGCAGCTGTGCTTGCACAGCTTCCTCACCCCAAACACTGATGAGGTCCTGCAGCTCGGAACTGTTCCATGCTGGGGCTCGTCTGGGGCGTGGAGGCATGGTCGCTGATTGATTGATTGCACTCCACACCTGGCTGAGCAAACAGGAAATGGATTTTTAAAATTCCCAGGGCATTTAAAGGTGGGGTCAGCTGAGCCCAGGGCAGTGGAGTGTGCAGGATTACCAGAGAGGCTTAAAAGGTATGCTGGGATACCTCCTTATACCCCAGAGGTCAATAAAAGCGCTGGTGGGGTCCACACTTGCTGACCAGCGCTCGATCACCAGCGCTGGAATCGCTACACCTGAGGCACGACCGGGTGTACAGCCAGCGCTACAACCAGGGAGTTGCAGCGCTGGCTGTGCTTTGCAAGTGTGGCCACATCCTAAGTTGCAGCGCTGTAACCCCCTCACCAGCGCTGCAACTCTCCAGTGTAGCCATGGCCTCAGTGTGTTCTGAAGTATGTATGATGAGAAAGCAACAGTTCAGAGTCTGAACAGTGGCAAGCAAAGAAACTGAGGTTTCCAAAATAGGATTTTTAAAAGTTAGGAATAGCCGAAAGGAAAAGAGAGAGAAGCTAGTATGCAGTTGCAAATCCTGGGAAGGGAAGTATATGGGGTCTATTGGACGAAGCAGAGTTTGCTGGAGGTCACACAGAAGGTAGGTTATTTTCCTGGTTTACAGAAGGGGGTGGAGGAAGAGATTCCATTGGAGGTCTGAGAAAGGGAAGGAAAAGGTGGGAGAGATAGGCTATGTCTACACTACGAAATTTGGGTAAGTTTTATAGAAGTTGATTTTTAGAAATCAATTTTATACAATCGATTGTGTGTGTCCACACTAAGCGCATTAAGTTGGCAGAGTGCATCCTCACTATCATGCCTATCATCGACTTATGGAGTGGTGCACTGTGGGTAGCTATCCCAATTCCCGCAGTCTCCGCCACCCATTGGAAATCTGGGTTAAGCTCCCAGTGCCGGATAAAACAAAAAACATTGTTATGGGTGGTTTGGGTAGGGTGACCAGATGTCCTGATTTTATAGAGACAGTCCCGATTTTGAGGTCTTTTTCTTATATAGGCTCCTATTACCTCCACTCCCTGTCACAATTTTTCACACTTGCTGTCTGGTCACCCTAAGTTTGGGGTACATTTCGTCAGTCACCTCTCCCTCTGTGAAAGCAATGGCAGACAATCGTTTTGCTCCAGACACCAAGGCAATTAGAAGAGCACAGCAAGGCACTGCACATCAGAGAGGCTTTGAAAACCAGTTTCATGACTGGCCAGGCTTTGGTGTGACAATTGTGTGTGTTTCTCCTTGATGCAAACCCACCCCCTTTGTTTATTTTAATTCCCTCTAAACCAACCACCCTCCCCCCTTTGAAACAAAGTAACTATTATTTTGAAACCATGTATTCTTTATTAATTAAAAAAAATGAGATAACAGACAAGGTAGCCCGGGTGGGCTGGGAAAGGAGGGAAGGACAAGGCCACATTGCTTATTGTAGCCACACTAAAAATCAAATTGTTTGAATGACAGCCTTCTGTTGCTTTGGCCATCCTCTGCAGTGGAGTGGCTGGGTGCCCAGAGCCTCCCTTCCCCCATCCCCTTCGTGTTCTTGGGCGTCTGGGTGAGGAAGCTATGGAACATGGGGATGAGGGTAGGCAGTTATACAGTGGATGCAGCAGGGGTCTGTGCTCTTGTTGGCTTTCTTGCAGCTCCAACAGATGCTTCATCATCCTGTCCATTTGCTCCCCCAACAGATGCTTCATCATGTCCTTTCCTGGCCTCTGCCACTGAATGCCTCCATGCATCAAGCTATGCCCTGTCAATGTGGGAGGACTGCATGATCTTGGAAAACATGTCATCGCGAGTGCATTTTTTTTGCCTTTTAATCTGCAATAACCTCAGGGACAGAGATGATAGGGGGAGCATAGAAACATTCTACACTCTATGATTCTGGGGGGATTGCATGGTCACCTGTGCTACTGAGTTTGCCACGCTGACCAAATAGGAAGTGAAATTCAAAAGTTCCCAGAGCTTTTCCTGTGTACCTGGCTAGTGCATTGGAATTCAAAGTGCTGTCCAAAGCGGTCACAATGGAGCACTCTTGGATAGCTCCTGGAGGCCAATACTGTCAATTTGCATCCTCACTACCCCAAATTCGACCCAGCAAAGTCGATATTAGTGCTATTCCCCTTGCCGGGAGGAGTACAGAAGTCGATTTTAAGATCCCTTTAGGTCAACAGAACAGGGTTGGTTGTGTGGACGCATTCATTTTAAATCAACCTAATGCGGCTAAATTCAACCTAACTCTGTATTGTAGACCAGGCCATAGATACCCTAGAAACTGAAGTTTGAGCACAGACCTCAAAAGTTTCACAATTTTGGCTAAACATCCACAACATTGGTGTTTATATAAATCTTCTTATCTCCTCATTTCTACACCACTCTGCTTTCAAAGGATTGTGCAACACCACTTTCCATGCCACCAACACCATGATGGATTTGCAACTGCTTAAGTCAATGAGAGTTGCTGGCTGTTCAGTAGTTTTGAAAATCAAGTAATTTATATAAGCATCTTTCAAATAAACAAAATTGGAAACACTCCTTTGAAAATTCTTTTCCTAGCTGTCTTCATAACCATATAAATGCTCCTTTGAAGAATATACCCTTTACCACTTAAGACAGTAAGATAATATGTATTTCAAAATACATTTTGATATCAAATTCCACTTTTTTTATTGTTTGTATAACATATTTGGCCAATGAATTAAAAGGGGACAGGAGGGAGAGAAAAATCCAAAAGGTGACCAGAGAGAAAAAAGTTTTTGGCATTGTAGTTATTACATACAGACAAATATTAGACCAGTTCATCATTCCTTTGACTTCAAGGAAACTATGCCAATTTATGGCAGCTGGAGGATTTAGCCCAAGTTTATAGCATTTATAAAATTCTTACAAAATCCTATATTCCTACAAAGGAAAGGAATATTTTTAGTAAATTGTAAATCCTCTTTCTAAACCAGTCTATTCCATTAGTTGCCAATTTAAAAAAAAATACATTTTGAAACTAAAAGAATTCATCCCTTAACTTCAGTGAGACTACTCGTATGCTTAAAATTAATCACATATGTATGTATATTTCTGGATTAGCACCTAAACACAGTTCACTTATCATTTAATGTTACTTGAAGTCTGGCAGAGGAAAAAATTGCTGTCATTTTGTGTAATTTATTCCTTAAGAAGTTAAAATCTTTTCCTTCGAATGGATGTTCCCTTGGCTGTGACAATGAATGTTAACACTCGGACACCTGCAAAAGGGTTTTCTGTTGCTATAGTTTTGTTTAAAAAAATCTGACTCACAACTCGATCACTAGAAAGGCTAAGCAAAAAAAAAAATCAGAATTTCTGTGTGGTGAAACTGGTCAGAGGGAAGAGTATGGTGCATCATGGGACATATAGCTTGTGACCCAGAGCTGTCCCTTGGGTATGTCAAATCGAGGTGACTGCTTGGGCCCTGTGCTTTGGGGGGCCTCATCTGGCCCAACACGGTCACTCCCAGAAGTGACGGATTTGTTACTTCTGCCACAGGTCCCACACCTCCCGAGGGATGGCCCTGCTGTGACTCATATCTCTCTCAATGCCATCCAGTATGGAGGTTACAAGACTATCCTGCTCCTGGTATGTACATTCTGGTTCATCAAAGACTATCATATGAGATCTTAAATGAAAACCAGGGTCGTACTGGGCATTAAAATCTTGAAATAGATGTACAGATACTATGTGAGAAGTATCCATCACTTCTGGTACTAGCCCATCACTTCTGGGACCAACTAGTATTCTTGTCAGCAAATTAAAGTAGTATGGGATGGATGAATGGACTATAAAAAGCTGGATAGAAAGCTGGCTATATTGTCGGGCTCAATGGGTAGTGATCAACAGCTCGATGTCTAGCTGACAGCCGGTATCAAGTGGAGTGCCCCAGGGGTTGGTCCAACATCTTTATTAAGAACCTGGATGATGGGATGTATTGCACTTTCAGGAAGTTCACAGATGATACTAAACTCGGGGGAGAGATAGATATGCTGGAGGGTAGGGGTAGGATACAGTGTGACCTAGACAAACTGGAGGACTGGGCCAAAAGAAATCTGATGAGGTTCAACAAGGACAAGTGCAGAGTCCTGCACTTAGGAAGGAAGAATCCCATGCACTGCTACAGGCTGGAGGCCAACTATCTAAGCAGCAGTTCTGCAGAAAAGGGACCTGGGGATTATAGTGGATGAGAAGCTGGATATGAGTCAGTGGTGTGCCCTTGTTGCAAAGAAGACCAACGGCATATTGGGCTGTATTAGTAGGAGCATTGCCAGCAGATTGAGGGAAGTGATTATTCCCCTCTGTTCGGCACTGGTGAGACCACACGTATAGTACTGTGTACAGTTTTTGTCCCTCCCCCCCACACTGAATGGATGTGGACAAATTGGACAGAGTCCAGCAGAGAATATTATTAGGGGGCTGGGGCACATGACTTATGAGGAGAGGCTGAGGGAACTGAGGTTATTTAGTCTGCAGAAGAGAAGAGTGAGGGGGTATTTGATAGCAGCCTTAAACTACCTGAAGGAGGGTTCCAAAGAGGATCTAGCTAGGCTGTTCTCAGTGGTGGCAGATGACAGAACAAGAAGCAATGGTCTCAAGTTTCACTGGGGAGGTCTAGGTTGGATATTAGGAAACACTATTTCATTAGGACGGTAGTGAAGCACTGGAATAGGCTACTTAGGGAGGTGGTGGAATCTCCATCCTTATTGGTTTTTAAGGCCCGGCTAGACAAAGCCCAGACTAGGATGATTTAGTTGTTGTTGGTCCCGCTTTGAGCAGGAGATTGGACTAGATGACCTCCTGACCCTAATATTCTATGATTCTAAATCATCTATGTATGCTTAAAATATATTTCTAAAATCTATATCAAGGCAGAGTTGACAAACATGTTTCTTCCAGATAAAGGATGTTTATTCATCTATCCCTCTCAGTCCCCACATGTAAATTAAGCATAGTAAGCCAACACAATGGAAGCCCTATTTACATACAAATGGGGGTGGAGAGGGTATGTGAAACCAAAAGATAGGGAACACACAAGAGAATGCGGGGCATCACTGTGACTCTGAGGTATAGACAATGAACTCTATGGAATATAAGGACAAGGCAAGGAAAACATCCCTTTGTCCTTCATCTAGGAAGTAATCTGGCAGTGCATTCATGAAATGGGATCTCAGCCAGACTTGGGTGAAACACTGCAAAGAAGTTAAAGCTTTGTTATGATTGTGTTCTAGGTAACCCTTGTTTCCATTATCTTTATTCACTATCTCTTGAATCCCAAACCTTTAATAAATAAACAAACCATCTTGTTGTTTCCACTATAAATATATCTCAATACTATGGTATTCTCCTGAGTTGAATCACCCAAGCTAGTGTATCATCCAGTTATCATCCAAACTGTTCCCTTGGAGACAGCAGACCTGGTATTACTTAGACTGTTCATTGGATAAGAGTCTTGACACTATAGGAGAATTCTTCAAAGGGGCTTGGGGTTTGGGGTACATCTGTTGTTATCCTGCAGAGCAAAGTAAGGGCTGGCAGAGCCCTGAGGAGATTGTTTGAGTGGCTAACAGGCTGGAGGAGTCAGGGAGTTAGACTCATAGACTTTAAGGTTAGAAGGGAACAGCTGAACACAAACAAGTGTCCGTCTCGCTGAAGATGGAGAGAAGGGGTAACAATGTGACTCACTGTCCTGGGTAGCCCAAGAATTGTCACAGTGGCATAGTCATGGTAGGATTTCCACAGTTTCCTGGCTCATTGAGAATCACATGCCAAGCACCGTCAACTAGATTCTGCAAGATTCACAAGTGAGATGGTTGAGAACAGACAAAGACAAGGTTAATGTTTGTTATTTGTTGTTTGTTTCAGATAAGGAAACTAGAACAAAAAAGTAGAGAAGGATCAACCAGGATACACAGTCAGAAAACAGCCTGATGCACAATCCCAGCAAAACAGCAATGAAGTTAGAGGTGGTCAGAATAGAGATAGAGTGGAAAGGGAACAAAAGCACCAGAAAAGGGAAGAGTAGAGAGAGACAAAGCATGAGAGAAAGCCGACCCAAGAGTCCTAGAAGCAGAAAAGCAAAAGTGGGAGGCAAAGGAAGAAGGATACCAGAGAGCCCTGGAAGCCAAAAGCTGAAGCTGGAAGCTGCACATCAGCAAACCAGGGAGTTGAAAAAGCAGAAGCATGAGGAGACACAGCATGAATGCAGGATGCTGGAGATGTCATTACAAAACCTCCAGGCTGCAAGCAATCCTCCCTAAAAGTCACTGACTGGGACAAGCTGTGCCCTTTAGAGGGATGGATTGTATTGAAGAGTATCTCACCACATCTGAAAGATTGGCAATGCACAAGATCCCAGAAGAAAAGAAAGAGTACCCATGCAGATCTCCAAACTCTTAGGTAAACCTCTGCAAGTATTTAATGAGATGGACATGAGGGAGGCATTGAAATATGATGAGTTTTTAAAAGTGGTATTGCAAAGCTTTCAGACCACCCCCAAGGTGTATTATTTAAGGTTCCGAAATCTGACAAAGCATGATGAGTCACAGAGAATGTGTATAAAATATGTGTGTGTTAGGGTGTCCTCCCCACACTTGCCCTGAAAGGGTGAAGGCAGACCACAGAAGCCAGTTAGCCTATTAGGCGGCAAGATGGGGGAAATTAAGACAGCAAGAGAAGCCTTAATTAGAAGAATTTCACCTGTGCAGGAACAGGTGGGGCTTATATAAACCAGGATGTTGGCAACAGAAGGGGCTGCTGGGAAAGTCTGCAGTCACTCCCTGGGAGAAGGGAGGTGTGTTTGGGATGGAAAACCCAGAGACGAGGGAACTAGGAAGGTAGGACAGGGCTTGGGGAAAGGCAGTAAGGTTTAGAACGGAACAGAACTTGACTGATGGGTAGAGGGTCCCTAAACTGGAACCATAGTAGAGGACAGGCCTGGGTTCCCCTGCCAGCCACTGAGGGAATGGCACTATGAGGCAGTGAATGGGAAGATTGCCCAGGATTGTTGGAGAAACCCTTTGGTATCCTGGAAGGGGAAAACACATGTAGTGATCTGGCCAGAAGGCTAAGTCACAAAGAGGCAGCAGCAGCAGCAGCTTGTGGAGCAAGAGGGGCTGCAGACCCAGAGAGAGGTGTAGAGGATGGTGTGCAAACACTGGAAACGGTGTTGACCTCACAAACTATTCCCCAGAATGACCAGGAGGAGGCACCACCTTAGCAGTGAGTGGACCACCCCATCACAGTGTGATTTAATGAAAAAGAAGGGAAAGGGTGGGGAATTATGGCCCATTATTTGACCTATTTTCATACTAACATTTCCTGAGTATATATACCACAGAAATCAGAGTGGCAGTGTGGGGAATAAAGCTGCCACTGTACATGAAGTAGCTGATATTGCTGATTCCTATGTACAAGCCAGACCATTCAGTGAGTGCAAACCCCAAAGGAAAGGGCAGAAACATGGTGTAAAGGGAGGGCCCCATTTTATCCTTGGGAAAAGGGCAGTGTTGAGTCCAAGCACTCACCACCCCAGAATTGATCCGCTTCTGGTAATCATAATTACAGGCTTCCCTCACAGGAGGATGGTCCAAGAAAGAGAGATTCTTGTGGCTCCACTAAGCACGTGAAAAAAGATTGACCTAAGCAAGGGAAATCCACATATTAACCCCATTCAGGCCAGGTTAACACTGAGGTTACTTTAAACATCCAACCCTCCAAAGGTGCCTGAAGAGACCCTAGTGAATACTGTAGGGCCTGACTTATTGGCGACTGATAATTTATCAAAGGTGCCAAGGATGGAGAGACACTGGTGCTAAAATTTTTCGGGTCAGGAAACATATGATTATGGAAGTTGATGTGCTCCTGGGAGAAAAGATAGAACTCCTTACTCTAGGAAAATTTGAAACCACTGTGCCTTTAGCCCAAATAGAGTTGGAGTGGGAAGGTTTACAAGATATTTCAAATATCGGTATACTGGCTAGCATTCCAGCTAATAAACAAATTGGTAATATCATGTCTTCATGTAAAGCTGTTAATATTGTGACCCATAGTAGAAAGGTATGTCTGAGTTCCCAAAGGTGAACACTGCAGAATGAAAGGCAACTGAGGAAGTGAGGTTTTTTTACCCATGAAAGCTTATGCCCAAATAAATCTGTTAGTCTTTAAGATGCCACCGGGCTCCTTGTTGTTTTTGAGGAAGGAGGAGACACCTTTAGCCCCTATTCAGACAAAAATAATTTAGCATCCTCAGGACTGAGATAGGGGAAGATTTTCCCTTACCTGTAATCACTCTCCTTGCAAGCAAAACCCAAACAAATGTTGCTTTTGAATAGGAAGCCGACTCTTCCCTAGAAAGTATAAAAGTGTCCATACTCAACAAAGTGCCAGATACAGAAAACAGGGGAAGATTCTGTGTAGGAAAGAGAAGATTGTACAGAGAAACTCCTGTGGGGTGAAACAGAAGTCCTGAGGAATCTTACAAACAATTGATTGTGCCTGCTAAGCATTGTGGGAAGTTAAGGTTGTTACCTAAGAACGGCCACCCTGGGTCAGACCAAAGGTCCATCCAGTCCAGTATCCAGTCTTCCAACAGTAGCCAATGCCAGGTGCTTCAGAGGGAATGAACAGAACAGGGAATCATCAAGTGATTACCACAGATATCCTTTTGGAGGTCTCTTTGGATCAGGGAAGACCTACGAGAGATTAAAGAAGAATTTATTGGCCCAATATTCAGAATGAGGTAATGGACTACTGCAGGTCTTGTGACTTATGTCAGAAGTGGAAGAAGCCTGTAGGGCACCACAAGGCTCTCATGCACCTCTTACTGATATTCAACTAAGTATTCTTAGGGTGGCTATGGATATTGTTGGGCCAATTCCCCAGCCAATCCAGAGAGGAAACAAATATGTGTATTGGATAATGGACTTTGCCACTGGAAACTGCCCAGAGGCAATTGCTCTATTTAACATGGAGGAGACTGACACAGTGGTTATGGCTCTGTTCACTATATTCATCCAAATAAGTTTTCCAAAGGAAATCTTATCAGATCATGAATCAAATTTCATGTCCCAGCTCCTAAGTGAGTTATGGAAGATGTGCAAGGTAAAGCAGCTGAGATCTTCGCCATATCACCCAGAGACAAGCAGTTAAGTTGAACGATTAAATGGGAGTGTAAATACTATGTTGAGAATGTATACAACCAAGAGGGAAAGTGACTGCGATGTAATGTCACCGTGTTATTCGCTTATAGGCAGGAACCCCAAGAATCATAGGGTTCGCCACATTTGATCTGCTGTCTGGGAGAAAGGTCAGAGGTCCCCTGGATCTCCTCCAGGGCTCCTGTACTGGTGGTAGTGAGGATAAGGGGCTGGACATTACGAGGGAACACTTCAAAGGGGCCATTGTTAACCTGCAGAGCTATGTAAAGGCTGGCATAGCCCAGAGAAGATGGTTTGGGAGGCTAACAGGCTGGTGGTGTTAGGGAGCTGACACCCAGTTCGGCACCAGCAAGCCTCTCTCTCACTGGAGGCAGGGGAATAACAGTTATAGGGACCCCAAGAACCATCACGTATTCCAGCAAAGAAGCCTTTCCCATAGCAGAAAGTAGAGGCACAAAGCACCTGAACTACAACTCCCCTAAGGTGCTACTTAATCATAGGCAGATGGAGTATAATGTTCAAAGGCCCCTAAACAAATAGTTTTGGTTCACTTTGACAAACCAAAACATCTTGATTCTGGTGAACCAACACAAAACAAAATATTCTGTTTTCATTGTTCCTAATACAAAATTGAATTTTTGGCAGAATCACAATTTTCTTATGGAAAATTTTGATTTTGTAGTAGTTGTATTTTTCTATCAAAAAATCATGTTGACACAAATTACCCAATCAGCTCTAGTTGCTAGCTGTTTGTCTATCCACCTATCTGGTTATTTATATGGCTTTCATCACCTTAATATCTGAGCAACTAGCAGAGCTATTTACAAGTCCAAAGACAACTGAAAAGGTCTGACAGCCTGGCCCCACCTTTTTTTTTTTGTTGTTATTGATTCCCCCTCTGCCTCAATATTTCTGTAGATGGTAGGCAAAAAATGTCCTAAGAGAGAAGATTTGAAATTTCATTTTTGAAATCTTCTCTAATAACAGGCAGAGCAATAAACCCAAGTCTATCTTCTTAAACCTCTTATTTACTTCTAATGCATGAAGTTTGGAGACCCTGGGTTTATTTTCCAGAGTCTCCAACCTCTGATACATAACAATATTGTCTTGAATTGTTGTATTGGCATGGAGCCTACAGGTTTGAAGATCAAATCAAATAAAAACTGTTCTATGAAGAGGTTGGGAAAATTGCTCTTAATTTTTATCTACAGATTTTTTTTTTAAATCTGAGGTAAAATAGTACCAAGTTTTTGATCCATTGCTTTGATAAATGTATTTTATGTGACTTCCTTCAATGATTTTCTAAAAAACACTATATACTACAGGACGTAATTCACACCGCTATAAAACAACGAATAGAGTATAGCAACATTTTTCTTCTTCCAAACATCAAGCTACCAGTGTTCTCCTTAGACCCTACAATAATTGCACTGATAGGCCCTACCAATAATAGAAATATAGAAAAGTCTGGAAAGATTTTTCTATAAAGCAAAGCAATATTTTTGGATGGGTTTATTCAAAATGCCAAATCGTAAACTACTTTGCCTCCTAGACTCAAGGATTCTACTTCATTTTCAACAGTAACTCAAACACACATTTAAGCAAATTAATATATAAAAGCAAACTGACTGCTCTTGGTAATGTGAGGGGAAAGAGGCATTTCCATGACAAAGCCTAATTCCTGTAAAAATATTAAGCACACCATTCATTTAACCCAGTTGACAGCTCTAACACTTCAGGAGTCCAATGATTTGTCAAATGAAAATGCAGCTGTACTAAGCATTTGTCAAGGAGAACTTTAAGAATTCCTGCAGTCTGATATTTTAATATCATAATTTTAACTTGCTGAATGTAGCTCTCACAGTTAGAGGAATGAATTACCTGTCAGCACTTGCACCATCTCTGCTGCATCTATACGTCCTATGTTGTTACTTAGTCCACACTTATATCATGGGTGAACCCCCCTTTTGCTATTTTACAAGAGCAGATGCTTATTCTGCTATGAATTCTAATGTGGTCCCTCTAGTACATTTTGAATGCTTTTGTCCAGGCTATTTGTAAATATCCCACATTTTCACCACATTCACCCAGGAAACTCTTCCGCAGTCTAATTTGTATTGTCAGATTGCTCCTAGGAAGAGGGATTTCCTGTATATTTTAAATATATACTCATCATAACAAATCTTTTGACTTTTTTGGGATAAAGTTACACTGCTAGGGGACAATTTACATAGGTGCCTCCTAGACAACTTAAGTAATTGTAAGCAGAAGTGTATTTATGAAGAACACGCCTCATTATTCAGTTTCATCAAGATTTAATTATCTCTTCATAACCCCAGATATTGTCCATGTAGCTTGGGGGTAAGGCACTTTGATGGGACTATATGGAAACTCAGACCACTGCTGCTTATGTACATAAGAAGAGAGGAATTCAGATTCTGGGACATAAAGAGCAAATTGAGTGTGCTTACAGCATAAACTATCCCATAATCATACATAAGAGCCGTTTGGAAGGACCACCCACCCACCTTTCCTCCCTAGAACACCCTAGCCTTCTAGCACTCCTTCCCTACAATGTCTTAAGCCATCCCTCACATAATACAGACTCCCCCATATACTCCACTGCTTTTCTACATACTTTTGTGCTGTTCCTCTTGGAGAAAGCAGGCTTCATTCTTTACACACATGCAGGAAACATGACCATTCCCTTCCCCTGTGTAGAGACACTCATGAGCCCAGCAGGTGCTGCTACTTCATCTCAGCATCACAATTTACAAATTTCACACACCTCTCTCTGTATAATAGACTAACTTGCCATATGGATCCCCAAATACAAAACTAATAAGGAGAGAATTGTTCCCATACAGTTTCTCATAAAGTTCATATGAATTTCATAATATGTGTGTATTCTTGATTATGAGATACTGAAACCACAAGAGACAAAAATACAGCTAAAGGTTTTGAACCAATTCAAACTGTACTACTTATGAAACAGTTTATGAAATGTTAACTGCAGTGAGTTTAGCAATAAATATTCAAGAATCAACATTCTTCAGTACTTTTCCCTAGATAAGTCCATCTTAAGAACTGCGGTGGTCTTTAATTCAAATAGGATCCACCACCCATAGAGAATGAAATATTAAGATCCCAACACACATAAATTTCACAATGATCAAAGACAATGCCATTCAGTAACACCCAGAATAAATGCTCTTTAAAACATTCTATTTCTACTCTTCCCCCACCAGAGGTATTTTTCTCCTCCTCCCTCTCCCTCTTAGAACATTGATGGGTATCATACAGCAACGTTTCCCACTTTCTATTATTTTTCAGCATCCTCTCTTTTTGTCTTCCCCTCTAGAACTTGGTATTCTAGACAAAGTTCATAATTATAATATTCTTCAAGAAAACTGAGCTAGTATCTCTGTCCTTCAGTTAAAAACTGAGGCAAGCTTGAAGAGGAGATGGTTGAACAATTCAAAGATTTTCCGTAAAAAGCAGTGAAGATAAAAAACCTGGAAATGCCAGCTCAATGTACAAATCAAACTCTCTTCCAAATGAGGCACTTTTATTATATTTACAACATATATTATGAATAGATTCAGTGTGAAATCTGGTCCCATTCAAGTCAATGCCAAAATTCCCATTGACATCAGTAAGGTTGGGATTTTGCCCATAGATTTTGAGACCAGAAGGGCCCATTATGTTCATCTTGTTTGGCCTCCTGCATAGCAAATCTGATTGAAATTCACTGACATTTCTGCATCAAGCCCAAAAATTTAATAAACTGGCACATATTTTTCTGAAAGACATCCTGATTTAAAGACTCCACATGATGGAAAATCTACCACATTCCTTGGTAATCTGTTGCAGTGGTTAATCATCATCACTGTTTAAAAACTTGCACCTTATTTTCAGGTTGAATTTTTTGGTCTTTAACTTTTTCAGACAATTTATCTTGTTATGCCTTTGTCTGGGTGATTAAAGAAACCTCTTACATCAGGTATCTTCTCCCTACTTAGGAATTGCTAGATGGCAATAAGTCACCTCTTAACCTTCTCTTCACTATATTATTTATACTAATGTATAAAATCAAAAATGAAAAATCTCAAAAATGATCCTTTAGCATGGAGGAGTCAGTAGTATGGTGCACAAGAATTTGTGTGATAAAAACTATTAACAGAAACTATGCACTATTCTAAATATTTGCCTTCGTCCCTGGCCCCCCTCCCCCAGGAGATTTAACAAGCCCAGAAAATATTTTGCATGAAAGCTGAAACTGTTAAATGTGCCCCATATTAGCTGAACAGAGGACTGAAGTGTTTTAATCTAACTAAAACCTATGGGCTTAATATAGGAGTACCTGGGTGAAAAATAGTGTCTTGTGGTAAACAGAAAATCAGACTATGATGTAATGGTCCCACTTGGCCTTAAACTATGAAAATCTTTTATTTTAATCTGAGAGCATTATCCACTCCTATAGTGCTCATTGGCAATTTAAAAATGGACAAACCTTGTGCTACAAAAATCGGTTAGTTTCAATATCCAAAACTGGAAACAAAGATGAACAATTCATTTTGCTGCCTTTTTGTTGTCTCTGGATAGATACACATATGTGAAGACTGAGTTTCGTGGTTTCTCTTTCATTTTGTCATGAGTCTTGTGTCAGTTTGTGTGAAATGGAAGTTTGTCCGTCACTATTTCACAGTTGAAGCTTGCCTTCTGAAATATCATCTAAATGACTCAGAAATACATAAATATGTTCTTAATTTACAAAGATTTCACAAAGCAAAACAGAGAACATCTTCATCAACAACTTAGATATTGGCATAGAAAGTATGCTTATTACGTTTGCAGATGATACCAAACTGGGAGGGATTGCAACTGCTTTGGAAGATAGGGTCATAATTCAAAATTATCTGGACACAGGGCTGCCCGGGGGGAGCGGGGACGAGAGTGGGGCAATTTTCCCCTGGCCTCGGGCCCCCCAGGGCCCCTCACAAGAATATAAAAGCAGCAAAGAGTCCTGTGGCACCTTATAGACTAACAGACATATTGGAGCATGTACATGCATCCAACGAAGTGGGTATTCACCCACAAAAGCTCATGCTCCAATACGTCTGTTAGTCTATAAGGTGCCACAGGACTCTTTGCTGCTTTTACAGATCCAGACAAACACGGCTACCCCTCTGATACTTGACACAAGAATATAGTATTCTATAGTATTGCAACTTTTTTTTATGGAAGGGGCCCCTGAAATTGCTTTGCCCGAGGCTCCCTCAATCCTCTGGGCAGCCCTGTCTGGACAAATTGATGAAATTGTCTGAGGTAAAACAGGATGAAGTTTAATAAAGATAAATGCAAAGTGCTCCACTTAGGAAGGAACAATCAGTTTCACACATACAGAATGGGAAGAGACTATCTAGGAAGGAGTATGCCAGAAAGGGATCTAGGGGTTATAGTGGACCACAAGCTAAATATGAGTCAACAGTGTGAGGCTGTTGCAGAAAAAGCAAACACGATTCTGGGATGCATTAACAGGTGTGTTGTGAGTAAGACATGAGAAGTCACTCTTCCTCTCTACTCTGTGCTGGTTAGGCCTCAACTGGAGTATTGTGTCCAATTCTGGGCTCTGCATTTCAAGAAAGATGTGGAGAAATTGGAGAGTGTCCAGAGAACAGCAACAAGAATGATTAAAGGTCTGGAGAACATGACCTATGAAGGAAGGCTGAAAGAATTGGGTTTGTTTAGTTTAGAAAAGAAGACTGAGAGGGGACATGATACCAGTTTTCAGGTATCTAAAAAAGTGTCATAAGGAGGAGGAAGAAAACTTGTTCATCTTAGGCCCTAAGGATATAACAAAAAGCAATGGATTTAAACTGCAGCAAGGGACATTTAGGTTGGACAGTAGGAAAAAGTTCCTAATTGTCAGGGTGATTAAACCCTAGAATAAATTGCCTAGGGAGGTTGTGGAATTTCCATCTCTGGAGATATTTAAGAGTAGGTTAGAAAAATGTCTATCAGGGATGGTCTAGACAGTATTTGGTCCTGCCATGAGGGCAGGGGACTGGGCTCGATGACCTCTCGAGGTCCCTTCCAGTCCTAATCTATGAATCACCATCTTTGCTGCAGTGTTCATGAAGGCCCAACTCCTTGCGGAAACTCACCGCATGACAAGCAATATATGTGAGATGTACAGACTTCCCCTAAAGTTACACACAGGTTACAGTTGGCCATCTAGGTCACACAAGCCCTACCAACGCCACATGAACTCTTGCAAACCTGTGCAGATTACACAGCACTTAAGAAAACCCTCTGGTTTCCATTTTACCCTGTAAGTGATCCTCACAGAGTGTGTATCTCATGAGAACTTAGCTCACAAGGTTCTTTGTGTCTACTGAATGGAAAGACATGTAAATCCTGTTTAATCAACATTCCATTTCTTTTTAGCAATTTCTTTTTCTTCAAGGTAATGGGGAAAGTCAATCAAAATGAATGGGAGAAAATGAGGGAGAAAGAAAGTAAAGGCTGTGAATGAGCAGGTTTTGTTCTGGGATGTCAACATTTCCCTTTGATTTTTCTCAGATAAGATAACTGTATCTTATCTAATGTAAATATTGGCCGCTCTCTGGCTTCTCATTGCAAAATCTAATGGGCACTTAGTAGTTTTGTGATGCTTTTTCATCAGTTTGGCTCTGGTGAATAGTTCCTGTAGCTGTTGCAGAGATTTTCCCCCTGACTTTATAACCTCCACTGTTTGGGGGTTTTTTAAACTCACCATACTTCTCATTCAAAATCATATTTAGATTATTTTGAACTACCTGCCCATTCATGAGCTGACATTTTAAACCTATTATGGATGCCTCTGTTTAGCAACCACATGCTTTAGAAGCAGCAAAGAATCCTGTGGCACCTTATAGACTAACAGACGTTTTGGAGCATGAGCTTTCGTGGGTGAATACCCACTTCCTCAGATGCATGTAATGGAAATATCCAGGGGCAGGTATATATATGTGTGCTAGCAAGCAAGCTAGAGATAACGAGGTCAATTCAATCAGGGAGGATGAGGCCCTGTTCTAGCAGTTGAGGTGTGAAAACCAAGAGAGGAGAAACTGGTTCTGTAATTGGCAAGCCATTCACAGTCTTTGTTCAATCCTGAGCTGATGGTGTCAAATTTGCAGATGAACTGAAGCTCAGCAGTTTCTCTTTGAAGTCTGGTCCTGAAGTTTTTTTGCTGCAGGATGGCCACCTTAAGGTCTGCTATAGTGTGGCCAATCTGGCAATATACAAAAACCTGTAGGAGAGCACTTCAGCCTCCCTGGCCACACTATAGCAGACCTTAAGGTGGCCATCCTGCAGCAAAAAAACTTCAGGACCAGACTTCAAAGAGAAACTGCTGAGCTTCAGTTCATCTGCAAATTTGACACCATCAGCTCAGGATTGAACAAAGACTGTGAATGGCTTGCCAATTACAGAACCAGTTTCTCCTCTCTTGGTTTTCACACCTCAACTGCTAGAACAGGGCCTCATCCTCCCTGATTGAATTGACCTCGTTATCTCTAGCTTGCTTGCTAGCACACATATATATACCTGCCCCTGGATATTTCCATTACATGCATCTGAGGAAGTGGGTATTCACCCACGAAAGCTCATGCTCCAAAACGTCTGTTAGTCTATAAGGTGCCACAGGATTCTTTGCTGCTTTTACAGATCCAGACTAACACGGCTACCCTCTGATACTTGACACCATGCTTTAGAAGAATTTTTAAAAGCTCAGAGGCTCTGTAACTGCCATTAGAAGATATATAGACTCTGATATTCAGTTCAGAAGACTGTACATCTATTCTGTTCCACATACATACTATAGGCATTGTGCTCTCCCAAACCAATTTCTTAGCCCTTGTGACTGATCCTGACACTTCTTGTATATGTGGCTTGTGAATGGCAGAAACTCTCAGGCCCTCACAAGTCTCACATTAATTTTCAGTGAAAACTTCTGAGACCAGGCAGTCTAGTACAAATTTCGCCATAAGACCTCTCACTCATTTTGATTGGGTTTGACAATCAGGAGGCTATCAATGACAATAGAAGGACTCTGGCAACCATACTCGGGTTCCCTGGCATTTTTCTACAAGGCTTGTGAGCTTCCTTTCAGTGACTGACTTGCCTGTCATTTGAATTCTCCTGGAAAAAACAGAAGGGGACTTTTTGCTGCTTCATCCAGTTTTAAGTTTGTGTCCTTTCTTCTTATGCCTGTTTATTACGATCTATTGAGCTTTGTGCTGTGCCTTCCATTTGTTCTGGTATTTTTAATTAAACCCACTGATAATTTTTAAAGCTATAATATGTGTCATATTTCTTGCTCAAATTAGGAATTGATATCACTTTAGTGCAGTAAAAACAACTTCAGTGGCTGCCTCAATGAATGCCAATAGTATGAGACACTTCAAACTATATGGAATGCAAAAAGGCATATCTTTATGTGGCTCTCAGAAGATTCTGTCCAACCTGAGATTCCCCAATTTTGATATTGTTCCATTAGCTGAAAAAAAAAATGCTTTCACGACTTCACACAAACATGATGACACTTCAGCTAGTTGTGGCACACCTTTCCAATCTTACATTTTTAGCAAAAGGGACTGACATACACTTAAAAGTTCACTGTCAAGATGACTTTCCACACAGATAAAAAGTAAAGAGTAAGAGAATATCCAAATTGTTTTGAAAATGTTAGCAATTTAAAAAAAAGAAAATTGTGATGAATCTTCATACTCAGATCCTGAACAGAAAGAAGTGGAGGAAAATTAATGCCAGCCTCCTAACTGCATGGTTCTAACATTAGAAATGGGCAAAACTTCAGAAATGTTGCCTGAGCATTATCTTTTTTACTTATACTTTTTCTTATATAACACTGACTCAAGGAGGATCTAAAAATATAAAGCTATTCTAAAGCCAGACCTAAAGTTATGGAGAAGAAGGAAATCAGATTATGATGGGGAGAGAGCCAGACAGAATGAATGGGGGAAAAAATCTGAGGAATAGGAGGAGTTCATTGTTATGTGTTATGGTATTTAAATATAGCCTACAAACACATTATTGGATACTAAAACATGTAACTGGCAGTCATAATTATCTGATTTAAAATATCTTTCCTTCAATTATTTCATAAGGTGCAGAGAAGAGGAACGCTCAGGGTTTCCAGACAATTACAGCATTTTATAAAATACCCAGCACCTCATGTACGTAGAATATACACTTATAGGTTCAAAATATAAAGCACACAGATTCAGAAACAGGTTAGTTAGCTGCTTATTGAGTGGACATGGCACCTTGGTGACCTAGTCTCTGAAATTTTTCATCAGTTGCAAATCTCAAGAATAATATAAAAATGAAGGAAATATAGAATTTTACAAAAGAACAAAAAACTCTTTGTAGATGTGTTCAGAAAAGTCATATCTGTTTTCTTATTATGAAATGAGGACATAGTAAATAAAGTAAACTCCTGAGTTGTCTTAGAAAGGCTGCATGAAACTGAATGAGATCGTAATAGTATATATGCCCGCAAAAGTATATGTGAAATGATATAAGCAAAGAAAGGAATTTGGAGATTGTCACATTCTGAGTTGCAATCCAGACCCTGCCTGTTATCACCTGCCCTGTAATCCTGGGTGCCTTCCAATGCTCTGCGGCTGTAGCTCCCTTGTCTGGATGCTCCCAGCCAGCATACAAGCACTAATTGGGTGTCTGTGTGATATGCTACACTGGATCTGCAGCTCTGACTCCAGCAGCTTTCTTGTTACATCACAGTCACACTTGGTCTTCCACCATCCTTGGTTATACCTGGGAAGATGATCTAACCCTCTCCCCCTCCCCCCACCCCGATCTTGGATTTTTCCAAAACTCTGAGGTAAAAGTGTAATAGGAATTTGTGGTAAAATCTTGGCCACACTGAAGTCAATGGGAGTTTTGCCACAGATTTCAATGGAGCCAAGATTTCATTCCTATAGCACAGCATAGGAGCAGTTAAAACTTTTCAGAATGCATTTGGGTCAAATTCTGACACCAGTAATGCAATGGTCTGATCCAGACTCCACTGAAGTCAACTGAAAGACTCTCATTGACTTTAGTGGATTTGGGATCAAGCCCTAAATGAAATCAGATTGTGGCCCTTTTTCTGTAAAAAAAAAAATAGAGAGAGATTGAAGTTGGTACTACACTTTTTTAAAAACTACAGACTGCTTTTCTTAGACTGACACGGCATTTAATTTATCATTTGGTGCTGTATATATCATGACTCATTCCACTGGGAATATGGAAAACATTGCTTGGAAATCTGAATTCAGCATCTGACATTAGGAAACTGAAAACCTGAAGTCTAAACTGATCTACATTTAATTGATCAATTTTTTTTTCTTCCTAAACCTACAGTCACTGAGGTTAAACAGTACAATGTGCAGTCTGCGCTTATGTAACTGATTTACATCATGTGAGGTGATGAGACTGTACATATTAAAATTAATCCAAGTTTTCATTAAATTAAAAGCTCTGATAAGGTCAACTATCTAAGAAAGGGTGATTTCACCATCCTTTAAATTAAATTTGAGAGATTCACTTCAGTAAAAAATTCCTATATGGGCGAAGGTCATTGCGCTGATCAAGAGGACTGAAGGTCTTATAGCACTTTGTTTTGATATGGAAATATCTGCAGTTTATAAATGCTTGAAGCCTGGACCACAGAGTGGTATTGAGAAGGCTGACAGTAGTTTATACCATCTCTCCAAATCAGTGTGTGTCACCATTTATGTAGCCCATAATGATGGAAGTAACAATTTAAGAAATTACATCAGTGCCTCCCATAGTGCTGCCAGATCAAAAGGCATGCTATCAAGGTGATTCATTATCTCAGGAAAAATCAAATAATAAAACTACAACATATAAATGTGCCTGAATTTACCTGCCTCCAAAAAACTTGTACTGTAGTCAAAAAGCATATGATTAATAGTAAAGATCAACTCAAATGCCAGAAGCAGGGACGGCTCTAGCCATTTCACCGCCTCAAGCACGGCGGCATGCCGCGGGGGGTGCTCTGCCGCTCGCCAGTCCCGCGGCTCTGGTGGATCTCCCACGGCTCCGGTGGATTTCCCGCAGAGTGCCCCCTGCGGCATGCAGCCCCAAGCATGCACTTGGCGTGCTGGGGCCTGGAGTCAGCCCTGGCCAGAAGGAACACAAAATGTATTCTTTATAGCATAGGTGCTAACATCTCAAGATTCTCAAATGATCTCCTACACATCCACTAAAGGTCAGTGCACTACTTACACCCATTAACAAGAATGCCCTTACAAAAGAAGTACTATACAATTTAACAGGAGAAAAACTAATAGAGCGCTACAGAAATGACACTCAGAAAATCCTACAGAACTTATAGAAGTATATTATTCTGTCTAACTTTATTAAGTTTTACTGGCTTGAATTCTCACAGAAAGGTAAAATAATGTAACTAAGGGCTTGTCTTACATCCCTTACTTATAGCTCTGAAGACACTACCCAAAAAAATGGGAGAGCTTTTCCCATCAGTGTAGGTACTCCATCTCCCATAGAGTGGTAGCTCTGTCAACAGGAGAAGCCCTCAAATTGACATAGTGCTGTCTATACCGCAAGTTCAGTCTGCAAAATTGCTTCACTTGGGTATGGTTTCCACACTCCTGAGTGACACAGTTATACCAACCCTAAGTTTGTAGTGTAGACCAGGGCTAAGCCAGAGTTACTTCTCCACTCATCCAAGGGAACAAGCTTATCTGAACAATCAGAAAACAAATAAACATACACAGTTCAAATATCTAGACAGGTTAAATCTGATGTTGTAAACCAAACTTTATGAAGGCATTAAATGCTTCCTTCATTATATTGGGCTTAATATGTACTTGCAACAAAATCTTTGCAATGAACATGAGTTTAAGAAGAAAGCAAAATAATTAGCTAAATACTATTGAACAACAAATATATTTGAGGAAATCATAATCTGCTGCAGTTCTTCTACAAAAAAGAAAGAGGCTAAATATGTACGATAAATTGTTCTTTGAGAATCATACAATCCTTTCCAATAAGCTTGCATAATTTCTGGATTTCATTATAAATTGTTATTGGATAGTAAAAACCTGATAAAGTAGTCACAGATATGTATGCAGGAATATTTTTCACACCTCTCCCAATCTACATGCATATGACCCTCATCTTTGCAGCTAACTTCAAAGGAGGGAGTAGCATGAGATTGATATCTTGGGTGGACAGATATAATGTTCTGAACAAATTCAGAGAAAGAGTCTCATGTCTTCATATAAATATGCTGAAAACTCTGTTGTTGGGACTGTGCATATTTAGAGTACTAGTACCTGTTCAGGATAGGAGCAAGAGCTTTGTGTGTCAGATCAAAAGGGAAAATCCTCTGTCCTCTCCCACCCCGAGTAGTGGAAACAAACTCTGCAGTTCATTTAGAATTTCATGGAAGGCAATGTTCCTTTATTATCTGGTAGAGAAGAGAAAAGCCCTCAGTGCAGTAGACAATTTTTTTTTGTTCTTCACACTAATCTATTTTGAAACTCTCAGAGCTGAGTCTGCTAAATTAAATGCCACTGCAGGATACATCTAGGAATCAGTCTAATCATTATGTTGAGATGAGGGTGCATGAACTCTGTTTTGGAATTGGGATAGTACCTAAGATTAACTGTGTCGCTGGTAGATTATTTTCTCATTGATAGAAATGGTTTAAGTAAACTAAGGGTAGTTGTTCATTTCCTGCTGATAGGTAAGTTTTAAACCCAAAGCATTTATTGAGGCTTACTTACCTTGCATAGCTGTTGTAAGCTTACTTAATTAGTTAATTATTGTTGCAAAGCACTGAGAACCTGATGAATAATACAGAATAATGAACAACAGCAATACAACAATACGAACCTTTGATGTAGCACTTTTTAATCTCAGGATGTCAAACTATTTGCAAAGGAGCATAAGGATGATTACCTGCATTTTGCAAAAGAGGGAAAACTGAGAAGTTAAGATGAGCATTTTCAAAAATGTCTACTAATTTTGGGTGCCCAACTTGATGTTTATATCTCAGGTTGGATATTGAAAAAACAGGCACTCAAAATTGGTAATTACATTTGAAAAGTTAGACTTAAGTACATGCCCGCTTCCCCACTGTCAGTCAGTGACAGAACTCAGACTAGAACCCAGGTGACCTGACACCAATTCCAATGTCCCATCCACTGGACTCAGCAAACTGCTAACCATTGAACACACCATTTCATCCCAACCAAATACATGTAGTTATGTTATTTCTGAGTTTAGAAAGAAAATCTATTAAGAGCTACATTTTGAATAGAATGTCTCATGGGAAGTGTAGAGCATATCATTAGGTTAGGGAAATAGAAAAATGTATATGTACACCCACTAAACTTGCTTTGCTTAGAAAGATTGATTATTTGTCATCATGAAAGCATTAATCAACAGAGTGCATGCCTTTCAAGTCAAACAATAAAAGGTGAACACCTTGGTTCAGCACCTGAGAGAGGTAACTGGTTACTAACTAAACCTGGTTTCAACAGTAGCAACAAGAAGAAGTGAAGGGGCTGTTGTGTCCTGTCAATAGCTTCTTGAGGGAAAGGAGTCTTAAACTATTGCTAACATGAGATTCGTCCAAAGGAAAAGAGAAGCTAAAAAGACAGAAAAAAATAAGAGAAAAACCAATCAGTAAACACGACAACCTGGTTAGAATATGCCTAGCTTGTTATCATTTGCTAGGAAAAAGCATGGTGGAGGAAGAGTCTGAGGATAGAGCTAATGGAAAATGATTCCACTGGAAAATTTTCAATAGGAAATGCTGATTTAACTAAATAAAGACCTTTCATGGAAATGCATTAGTTTGGTAGAAATTTTCAATGGGAAATGATCAATATGTTTCCTTTCAATAAGGTTGAAATATTTCATTAACACTGAAACATCATTTTTATTTTAATGTTATAAATTATAACAACATTATTTAATATGTCAAAACAAAACCTTTTAACCAAGTCAGAATATTTAATTTCACAAAAAAGAGGCATAATTATATTCTATGGAAAGTGAAAGTGCATTGAAAAAATATTCTTCCTAAAGTATAGTTGTAGCCAGAGAAGTCATACTAGGTACAACTGAAAAAGCAAAATTTACCATGGTGGTATTTGTATTGTTCCCAAAATAGCATGAGATTATCTTAACAAAATAAGATTTTAGAAAATAATAAATGTTTGATTCTTTTTTTCTTAGAGCACATGACTCCAGGAGCTGGGAGTTTAGGAAAAGTACCAAGTATTAGAAGACTCATGATGCAATCACCAGAACTGGCAACACTGTAGCACTCTAGTGTCCTACACAGAATATTGTGATTGTTTTTTCCTTCTCCCACAAGCTGCCTTGCAGAAGGCAAAAGTTAGGCTGAGGCTGGGAATGGAAAGTAAAAGGTGTTCTTGGGTATAGGGATGCCTGGGAGACAGGCATTTTAGTTGCAGGCTTTGGCTGCATCAGATAATTGTTGGGTTTAAGGAAACTGTGGTCTTACATCATTTGTTTGGATAACCTCATGTTACAATATCAAAGTATAATCAAATACTGTGGTAAAATATTTGTGGGTATTATACGATTATAAATCTAGCAATTATACAAAAAGAGTTATATACCATGGGAACAGAAATATACCAAGTGACTTATGTCCAAGCAAACCCGTTTGAATTTTACATTTCAGACATCCAATACTCAAAGCAAAGCTCACAACCAGCAGTTCACATGCAATCCATAGACTAGGGGTAGGTAACCTATGCACGCATGCCAAAGGCGGAATGTGAGCTGATTTTCAGTGGCACTCCCACTGCCTGGGTCCTGGCCACCCATCTGAGGGGGCTCTGCATTTTAACTTAATTTTAAATGAAGTTTCTTAAACATTTTAAAAACCTTATTTACTTTACATACAACAATAGTTTAGTTATATATTATAGACTTATAAAAAGAGACCTTCTAAAAATGTTAAAAATGTATTACTGGCACACAAAACCTTAAATTAGAGTGAATAAATGAAGACTTGGCACACCACTTCTGAGAGGTTGCCGACCCCTGCCATAGATATGTTTGTATAAGCTATTTGTTGAATAAATTCAAATAACTGACAAATTTGGGGAAATTATTACTTATCCACCAACAGTAAAAAAATGGAAGATAGGGCTAAATACAATTAATAAATTCATCATTGCAAATACATCATTCAGTACGAGATACAGCTAAAGATATCAGCTATATTTGATTTATACCACAGTTGTGTAAGTAAGTGGAGAGAACACAGTGTCTGAAAACGTTAGAGCTGCTCCTTGCCAAATCTTGCAGGATACAATTTTCTCTGGGTGTCCAGCCTCTATCTGCAATATATCATTGAATACAGCCATAGAGATATACTAGAATAGCCTACACAGTTGTAAATCCAAGGATTTACTGTCTAAAATGAGATTAAACATAATTTTACATAATATAGTTACACTGAGATGAAATACATCATTCAGAAGTTCAAATGCCCTGGGCAAGCTTCAACAGCGACATGAAATTTAAGGCGATCAGGAACGACAACACATGCATTTCCCTTTTTAAAACACTTTAAAGTGTTATTTAAAGCACACAGAACCAGACCTAAACTGCATAACAGTATTCTCATGTATCTATGAGCCATGTCCTTCCTCACTTCTCCCCTTTAAGAGGCATGTTCTATCTAGCATTGATGAAAAGTTTTCCACTGAAACAATTATGGAAAGAAAATTGGGATTTCAACTATACAAAATTTTTCTCAAAGAGTATCAGCTTTCTACTGAAAATTTAGACTTTTCGTTGGAAAGAAAAAACCACCCAAAATTTGAACATTTTAATTCAGAAATCTGTGGTGTCTCTTGAGTTGCAGTTCAGGAGCCTCTTGCTCCCATTCTCCTCTTTGAGCTGGACTCCCTTGCAAAACTACATCTCCCATGGGCCTCATATGAAGCACTGTGGTAGCTCTGCCAGGGGCATGAACAAGGTGCATCATCATGACAGATGAGGTCTAGCCCAGGAGACCTACACGTAGAGGAAAATGGGGGCATGAGACACCTGAACTACAACTCCCATCAGGCACAGCTGGTGGCTCAGGCAAGCGAATTTTAATATCAAACCAAGCCAAAACAAAAATATTTCAATTTGGTTCCACAAATCAAAATGAAATATTTCCATTGAGAAATATCGAAACAGCTCATTTAGATCTAAATTTTCTGGATCAAAAGATTTTCGTTTTCAACTGAAAAGTTTTTGTTTTTTAATTAAAAGTCAAAATTGTCACCAAGGACAGATGATGGGGGGGAGAAGAATCCCATTTTTGAACTGATATTAGTTGTATCTTCTCTAGTTTGTCCAGTTCTTCACTTAGGCCCCAATCCTGCAGTCAGATCTGCACAGGTGGATCCCTGCAATGACACCAAGCCCCACAGGCTTCAGCAGGGTCCTTTGCACATGGATCTGATTGCAAGACTGGGACCTTAGATCATAAACTCATCAGGACAGGAACCCGCCTTTGAGTTTCTTGATAGGCACCTAGCACTCTTGTGGGATGGGAGGGGGAAATGTATAAACAATAGTAGCAACACTTAATCAGTCTGAACTTTTCTTGAACTTTCCTAAAAGAGTCCTGTCATAATTTTTCCATCTCCATAAGAATATGTGAATTACTATTCAACCAAACCTATGATCTAGTCCAGTACCTTGCCCTGACCATGGCATTTACATAGAAAATTAACAGTAAGGGCTGTAACAGAGTGTTCTGAATCAGGAGCTGGCTCAGCACCCTGTCACTTAAATCCCCACCAATATGGATTAATTTGGAACCAATTGAAAGGTGAATTAACTGAGTAGAGCTAGAGCTGAGGGGCTAATTTGAAGGGGAAGCAACCCCAGCAGCTGGGAGCATATAAATTTAGAGGGAAAATGTGCTGGGGAGGAGAGCTGTCAGGCTGAAGGAAGGCAGAGGTATGCCGGACTGCCTGGTTCTAGTTCTGTTCCTTTCCCAGAAGCTGAATGAGGGACTGTAAATATATGTCAATACAGATGCTCCCTGAGCTATGTAAACCCAACGTACGCAAATCCGAGTTTAGGGAAAAAGTTCCATAAGCTAGAAATAGAAGGAGGTTTTGTTTGTTTGAGGTTTTTTTGCGTAATGGTCAGAGATACGTTTCCGACTTACGCAAAATCCGAGTTACGCAAGGCATTCCAGAATGGAATGCTTGCGTAAGACGGGGGGAGTCTGTAGAATTACATGCAGTGGCCTGCTTGAACCAACCAACAAAACACTGGTGGTGGAGGAGACCTGAAGTGAAATATTCTGTAATTAAGGTCCGAAAGGACTCATAGGGGACTACCCCATGAGAGGGATAGACATATTGTTTAAATGTGTGATTTCTGTTATTTCAGAATAGTGGTACACAACAAATAAAGGTACTGTTATCAGTACAGTAAAGGTCCAAATAATTTTAACTTTTTTTCAACCTCCTTAGTATTGCATAAGGGAAAAAGTCTATAGTCCCATCACCAGCTAGAACTTTAACCACTCAGTCTCCGCTGATTTAAAACAAGAATTTATTTAGCACAAGAGAGAAAGTTCTCTCAAAACTCCAACTCCTCTTCAAGGGGTATTCTTTTGGTAGCAGGTAAAATGTCATGTTATGTAGAACCAGTAGGCTTTCACTTTGTTTGTCTACATATTTTGCTCCTAAACCACATATACATAAACTTTGTTCAATAAACTGGAGAATTTAGACAATATTCCCCTTGTTCTCTCTGCACAGAGTAGTAAAAAACCTACTCTAGCCTCAAGATTAGTTTTTTCAGACTTATCTTCTATCATCTCAAAAGAACAAAAAACAAAATATTTGAAATAAGGCTTGGAAAAGTGTAAATGAATCATCAGTATGTTGCACTGTACACTGAACCTTTTGTACATTTGTGATGGGTCCCCCCTTTGGAGTACCACCTGGGACTGGGGTACCACCGAGCCTGCCTGATCCATTATCCTGGGCTCCCTTCCACCCTGTAATGCTGTGACAAGCTGCAGACTTGCTCCCGGCTTGATGCTTTATGCACCGGAAGCTTGAGATCTCCAGTCCCATCTGGATCACCCTGAATATGAACACTGGACTATAACCTATGGACTAATTCTGAAAGAACTCTCTGCAACTGCAAAGCTCACCATCTCTACTATGAATCTGATCTCAGAACTGTACTCACGTCTGTATGTATACTGATCTTTCAACCAATGATCTCTCTTTTCTTTTTTAATACATTTTAGTTTAGTTACTAAGAATTGTCTGGAAGTGTGTATTTGGGTAAGATCTGAAATATTCGTTAACCTGGGAGGTAATGTGTCTGATCATTTGAGATTGGTAGAATTTCTTCTATGGTGAATAAGATTTTCAGTAATCCTCACCATATTTGATTTGGGTATCTGGGTGGAGGCCTAAGGCTGGGTTGCTATAAGAGAACTATGTTATTGTCTTCTGGGTAAACAGTAAGGTAATATAGAGGCTGTTTTGAGCCTAGCTTGGTGGATCTAAGTACTGGAATGAACACCAGCTTTGGGGATTGTCTGCCCCATTCTTTGCTGTTTGCCTTAATTGAGTAACATCAGTGTGGCTCCCCTGGCACCCCGGTCACAACATTAATCTGTTTTTGTTTCATTTTTTTTAAAGGGATGGATGAACCAGTTTGGACCAACTCGAAATCTTGAACAAAATCTGAACTTTCTTATTTGTGAGTGTTTGGAAAAATATAGTTAATCTTAAAAGAAAGAAACAAACAAACAAAAGATGTTAGCACTTTGGAAGTTTAGCACCCATCACTGATATTTATTATTACATACAATGAAGAGGGATAGCATGCGTTATTTATTGAGTCAACTGTTTTTGATAATGTGATATCTCCATTGGAAAAATAATAGCAATTTATACAGGTAGGATCAAGTCAAAAGTTGAAACCCAAATCCAAAGGTTCCCCCAAGTCACAAGGTTTATTAGAGCTGGAAGAAATTTCTCATCTAAAACTTATTTTTCACTAAAAAATGTAATTTGAAATTGACGAAAACATTTAGCAAATTTGTGATGATTTGGGCAAATTATTTGTTTGAGTTGGGGGGGAAAATCCCAAATAAAACAGTTCCAAAATGAAACTTTTTTTTTTTGGTGCTAGATTTACAAGAGGACTTACAGACCTAACTCCAACATTTAGGAATCATGCAAATAGCCACTAAATATTTAATTATTTATATCATAGATCAGCAACCTTTGGCATGTGGCCCACCAGGGTAAGCACTCTGGCAGGCTGGGCCCGTTTGTTTACCTGCCATGTCCGCAGGTTCGGCCGATCACGGCTCCCATTGACTTGGAGCAGTGAACTGTGGCCAGTGGGAGCCGCGATCGGCCGAACCTGCGGACGCGGCAGGTAAACAAATTTGCTTGGCCTGCCAGACCGGGCGGGCCACGTGCCAAAGGTTGCCAATCTCTGATTTATACAGAGTGGAACTGCTTCAGCAGGAGAGATTGAGAGAGCCCTATCCCAGACAGGGTTTATAAATTATTTATAAATAATAAATTGCCTAAGATGGAGGAGACCTAGGATCAAGTCCTTGCTCCAAAGCAGGAATTCAAAGCTGTGTCTTCCACATCTCAAGAGAATGCTCTAATCACTGAGCCATTTAGCATAAGCCCCCGCCCCTCACCTCCTCTTCCTCTATTTTGTGAATGTGTCTAAAGGTTGACGTTAGATACCTAAGTCCTCTTTTGAATATAACCCTTCATTTCCAATTTTTTTTTTAAAGTCAAGAAAAAAAAACTTTCCCTAATCAAAATATTTTAAACAAACAAAACATTTTGTTTGACCAAAATGATTTTTCCTGACTTTGATTGACTAAAAATCCCACAAGCCCCAAAACTGATTTGTGTAAACCCAAAAAATTTGCAGGGTGATTTTTTGGAGTTGCCAGCACCCCAAAAAGACTACTATTTGCACAGCTGTTATAGTCAGATCAGATGATCAAGTGTACCAATTTTGACCCAAATCTAGCTATTCATATTTTCATATGTAATTTATGCCACCTCTTAATTATCATATAGCTATTATATTTTGGTGCAATATTATAAATAATAATCCCATGTTCTGACTTTGTGTAAAGAATGTTTCGTATTATTTCACAACACACTTCATTTCAAAGAGATATAAAATGTTTACAGTATGATTACTAAGATAAAACTTCACTCATTTGTGTAAGCAGCTTCAGCTAGATCAAACTTCAAAACATTGAAATTACTGTACCTTTAAGGTATCTAGCCTTACAATAATACTGAATTTAATGTTTGGTATGAATCATTTTGTAGCCCTATTAAAAGCTTGAAATAGAAAAGCAGATATCCTGTATTTTTAATCAGAATAATTTGTTGAGGCTCCACACAACATATGAAAATAGCAACTTCTAAATATGCTCTCTAAATGGATGAATTGTCAAAAACCAAGCTAGTTTAGCATGAATATGTGCTGGCTGTTAAAATACTAATAGTACTAGTAACACTGGTCTACAATTTTTGAGAAGTCGTCTGCTTCAGAGATAAAATGTGATATTTATTATGTATTTTGATGTGATGAATTCAAATATGACAAACAAACAACTGATTGGCTACTGTTTCTAAGATATTTAAGTTTTTACATTTTATGTCTATGTATATTGTGTAGATAGTAGAGTTTTAATCATAAATTGTAAACCTCGGTCGTTTCATGTGTTTATGGTTGCTTTACATGATATTATTTCACCTGTCCTGTTTATGTAACACTTTAAAAATCAGCAAAAGGGTTATAGAAATAAAATTTATTATGAAACAAAAGGCAAAAAACTATTATGTACATAGGTTATTACTATTCAGTGTCTACTTGGCGCTTCTTGGCTTGTGTCTTGTATTCATTAAATGGAGCATCTCTTGTCACTGTCCAGCAATAGTCTGCAAGCATTGATGGGCTCCATTTGCCCTGATAGCCTGCCAGGAGATTCCACTGCCGTAGTCTGGAGCCCAACAGCTGTGCCTTACTCTTGGGTAGTTCCAAATCCCTGACAAGGTCATTCAGTTCACCTTGTGTTATGAGGTGTGTTTCAGAGGAGGAGGATGGGAGAAAATGTGGGTCCTGTGACATTGGTGGTTCAGGACCAGAAGTTTCATCCTCTTCCTCTTCCTCGTCTGACTCAAGTGAGAATGATTCTGGTGCATCAGGAACCGGCAGTCCTTCTCCGTGGGGTACTGGGCGTATAGCTGATGGAATTTTTGGATAATGCACAGTCCACTTTTTCTTCTTTGACACACCTTTCCCAACTGGAGGCACCATGCAGAAGTAACAATTGCTGCTATGATCTGTTGGCTCTCTCCAAATCATTGGCACTGCAAAAGGCATAGATTTCCTTTTCCTGTTCAACCACTGGCCAAGATTTGTTGCACAAGTGTTGCAGCGTATGTGTGGGGCCCACCTCTTGTCCTGATCTCCAATTTTGCAGCCAAAAGAAAGGTGATAGGCTTTCTTAACCATAGTGGTTATGCTGCGTTTTTGTGATGCAAAAGTCACTTCATCACAAACATAGCAGAAGTATTTGCACTGTTCACACAAGTACGAGGCATCTCTGCTCACTTTGGCTAAACAGAAATGTGTCCCTTTGCAAAATCAAACATTGACAAATAAGAGAGCACGACACTGTATGATTTCTAGAGCTGATATAGGGCAATTTGTTCAGCAGAGTGATGTAAGCTTCATTATGATTGCATCATCCACGACTTCTAGGAATAACATGATGCAATTCATATCATGTATGACGCAATATCAGCTTCAGATTGCATCATTCTTTGTTTTGCCTAAAAAGCAAGTACTGTCCAAACCCAGTCATAGATTTATTCATAGATCCAGTCAAAGATTTATTTTAATCATTTCTGGTTTAAATTGAGATCCTTTCCCTTTATAACTCACTTATCCTCCGCCATTCCCAAGTTAAGGGTCGTATATACTGACCCAATAGCATATCTTGAAAACTAGAGCCAATCAACAATTTCAAGTATCATTTTCATTCTTAGTGACCCAGAATTAGTAAAGCTGGACTACATTTATTTCAGAAGCATTTTGGCTGTAGAGCAGCCAAATTATTCAAATATTTACACCTATCTCCAAAACAAATTCTGCAAAATCCATATTTGTATCTGCAAATCAGTATGTCCACAAGCAATTTGTTAGCCAATGTATATAGTTTACACACACATACATTAATAGGTATAATATGGGGTGTGTGTTGTATCATGATTATTCTCACTCACTTATGCAATGTATTCCACAATACCTTGTGACAGTACAACTCGGCATTTGACATAGGTAGATAGGAAACCTGTCAGAGGCAAAACACAGTAATGTACAGGAATGTGTTCGTGACCCAACTAGTTTGGAATGCTGTGTTTGAAAACGAGATAACAGGGATACACCATAGTACCAGAAAACAAGGTAATGGAGAAATACAGTCTTGGGTGACATATAAAGTTCTGTCTAACCAGAAAACAAAACATCCTCTATATGTGGTTTTAGGGGTATACTATGGGAAGCACATCTTCTGTGTAAGGTAAACTGACTCACTGCAAGAATTTGCTTCCTGGAAAGGATGTGTGATGTGTTATTGTTCTTTCCTATGCCATATTTCTTTGACTTTAGACAATAGATTTGGCAGAGTTTGGTCATTTAGTCTCTTGAACATTCTTAATATTGAACCACAAGCATAATGGATCAAAATTCTTGACTGGCATGGGCGTATGCCAAGTATTCAGTTTTGGAAAACTGAGTCTGTATGTTTGACTTAAATGTGTAAAATTTGGCATATTGAAATATCACCTAATTATTATTTGTATAACCATGGACCCCATTTGTCAAGGGACTATATGAACACAGAACAAAAAGACCATCCTTATCTCTTCTTTTCCTGACTTGGTTTGCTTAAGAACCCACCCACTGTAGACCACCACACAAAAAGATATAACTTTTTATTGTCTTTCTTTGCATATTTCAGTGAGCAAACTTTAAATGGTGCTTCAGTAAGGCATTTGACATGGTTCCACATGGGGAATTATTAGTTAAATTGGAAAAGATGGGGATCAATATGAAAATTGAAAGGTGGATAAGGAACTGGTTAAAGGGGAGACTACAACGAGTCGTACTGAAGGGTGAACTGTCAGGCTGGAAGGTGGTTACTAGTGGAGTTCCTCAAGGATCGGTTTTGGGACCAATCTTATTTAACCTTTTTATTACTGACCTTGGCACAAAAAAGTGGAATGTGCTAATAAAGTTTGTGGATGACCCAAAGCTGGGGGGTATTCCTAACACAGAGAAGGACCGGGATATCATAGAGGAAGATCTGGATGACCTTGTAAACTGGAGTAATAGTAATAGGATGAAATTTAATAGTGAAAAGTGCACGGTCATGCACTTAGGGATTAATAATAAGAATTTTAGATATACATTGGGGACACATCAGTTGGAAGAAACCGAGGAGAAGGACCTTGCAGTATTGGTTGACCACAGGATGACTATGAGCAGCCAATGTGATATGGCCGTTAAAAAAGCTAATGCGGTTTTAGGATGCATCAGGCAAGGTATTTCCAGCAAAGATAAGGAGGTGTTGGTACCGTTATATAAGGCACTGGTGAGACCTCACCTGGAATACTGTGTACAGTTCTGGTCTTCCATATTCAAGAAGGATGAATTCAAACTGGAACAGGTTCAGAGATGGGCTACTAGGATGATCTGAGGAATGGAAAACCTGTCATATGAAAGGAGACTCAAAGAGCTTGGTTTGTTTAGTCTAGCCAAAAGAAGGCTGAGGGGGGATATGTTTGCTCTTTATAAATATATCAGAGGGAATAATATTAGGGAGGGAGAGGAATTATTTAAGCTTAGTACCAATGTAGACACAAGAACAAATGGGTATAAACTGGACACTAGCAAGTTTAGACTTGAAATTAGACAAAAGTTTCTAGAGGAGTGAAGTTCTGGAACAGCCTTCCAAGGGGGATAGTGGGGGCAAAAGACATATCTGGCTTTAAGACTAAGCTTGATAAGTTTATGGAAGGGATGGTATGATGGGACAGTTTAATTTTGGCAATTGATCTTTGATTATCAGCAGATAAGTATGCCCAGTGGTCGGTGATGGGATGTTGGATGGGATGGGATCTGAGTTACTGCAGAGAATTCTTTCCTGAGTGCTGGCTGGTGAGTCTTGCCCACATGCTCAGGGTTTAGCTGATTGCCATATTTGGGGTTGGGAAGGAATTTTCCTACAGGGCAGATTGGCAGAGGCCCTGGAGGTTTTTCGCCTTCCTCTGCAGCATGGGGCATGGGTCACTTCCTGGTGGATTCTCTGCAGCTTGAGGTCTTCAAACCACAATTTGAAGACTTCAATAAGTCAGACATAGGTTAGGGGGTTGTTTTAGAAGTGGATGGGTAGGGTTCTGTGGCCTGCTTTGTGCAGGAAGTTAGACTAGATGATCACATTGGTCCCTTCTGACCTTAAAGTCTATGAGTCTATGAGACCTCATTTTGATCTCATTTAGACTAGGTTAAAATGAATAACTGCACTGCAGAACATGGAGTAATGCCAGTGTAAAACCAATGTACTTCTGATCAGAATCAAGTTCATAATATTTGCATAATAGTCTACCTTTGTAACAGGAAACCTGTGTTCTGTTGGCCCAATTTTTGTGCCTATACAGAGACATGTTATTTGAGCTCTGCTGAGTTACTGTGGCAGATATATCTCAATAATTCCACTTGGATCTGAGAGGGAGGAGAGTAGCTCTCTGAGCACTGCAATCTAGTGTAGTGGCTGTGCTGTCACAAAAGTGGAACAGACAAATATGGGAAGAGGCTGAAGCTCAAATTTGTGTTACTTTGTTAGTAAACCAAAGTCTCAAAAGGGGGGATTTTGAGCACAAAGCCTATTCAGTGCACAGCGTCTTTGTTTCTGTGAAGAGTGGAAATACCACCTTCTCCAACCCACAAAAGATAGTGTCACCAATAATTCCTACAGACAGCCTTAGAAACTTTGTGAGCTGACAGGATCTTTTATGGGACACAATTGAAATGAATGTACGGTTTTCATTCACTCATTGCTAGGGCTAACATTTCTTTGCATTTATTTTCGTATATATTTTGAACAGTCCAGAAAGAGATGTTTACAATTATGAGTTGTTTTTAATTACCTACATCCAGTGTATTATCTCATGGGTTAATTAGCTATAGGGCTCAGGACAAATATTTGGGAACCAGTCAATATAAAAACTAATTGCAGCAGAGGAGTCATCTGTTTAAAAACAAAGAAAACCCAACAACACTCTAATGTAATTATGAGAGACTACTCTGATGTCCACAAGAGAAGACTAAACAAATGTACTAAAACTCAGGGCAATTTTCCAGACTGCCAAAAGATATTTTATACATAATACGTCTCCACAACTCATAAGATTTACAGCGCATTCCAAAATATGAAGCTGTTAATAGAGTCAATAGATCAGTCCTTGTTTTACAAGTACCAAATATTTTTCAAGAGTCTTTTTCCTAACAGCCCTTTGACTTTATAACAACTGCAACTAATGGTGACCAGAGTCGTGCTCCCTAATGCCTCATACTTTGCACCAAGAAAGATGTACCCTCAGGGTATGTCTACACTGCAGTTAGCTGACTCGGGCTCTTGGGGCTCCAGCTGTGGGCTGTTTAATTGCAGTGTAGACCCTCCTACCTTGCAGGATCCCAGAGCCTGGGCTGCTGCCCAAGCTCAAACATTTACACCACAATTAAAGTACCGCATAGCCCGATCCCCAGGAGCCTGAGTGAGCTTACATTGGCCAGCCACAGGTTTTTCATTGCGGTATAGACATACTCTCAGTGTTTAAAAGGAACAAGCAAGCAAAAAGATCTATTTTGTGGTGGTCTCTTCTAGCTACCCATCAAATAATATTTTGTTCCTTCATTTAAATTTCAAATTTTATCCAAATCATAGTTACAGGAAAGGAAGACAAAAGTCCATCACTTTTCATGTACTGAACCATCACAAAGGTTTGATTGGCTCAGTGTCAGACCCTGTAAAACACTTCAGTCTGGTCTTCTTAAGAAGACTGGAGGTAGCAGTGATTGACAAAGAGTTTTTATTCTTTCATTTTGATGAGTTCTATAAAAAGAAAAACTAGCAATGAAAGAAACAGGCCAAAACTGACACTCTAGTGCTTTCATAATCTGAGTGTTCTCAATGTTTTTATAAGCAATCTTGACTGAAAGAAATTTCTATTGAACTGATGGACTTTTCTAATTAATACAGTGAAAGAGAGAGCTGAATCTGAATTGACAGCATTTGATGGGTATCTCACTGTCATATGTCCATGTGTCTTTGCTGGGCTTCTTTCTCAGCCTCAGTTTCTCTGATCCTCTGCCCCACCATCATTCTTTCATGCTTTCATTGTTTATAGGCTTCCAGGTGTCTCAACCAAGCCATTTCTGCTGCTGCATCATCTCAGGCATGTGGGTGCTCAGACCCTGCCTTTTGATCAATGTCCATAGAATCATAGAATATTAGGGTTGGAAGAGACCTCAGGAGGTCATCTAGTCCAATCCCCTACTCAAAGCAGGACCAACACCAACTAAATCATCCCAGCCAGGGCTTTGTCAAGCCTGACCTTAAAAACCTCTAAGGATGGAGATTCCACTACCTCCCTAGGTAACTCATTCAAGTGCTTCACCACCCTCCTAGTGAAATAGTGTTTCCTAATACCCACCTAGACGTCCCCCACTGCAATTTGAGGCCATTGTTTCTTGTTCTGTCATCTGCCACCACTGAGAACAGCCTAGCTACGTATCAGAGGGTAGCCGTGTTAGTCCGGATCTGTAAAAGCAGCAAAGAATCCTGTGGCACCTTATAGACTAACAGACGTTTTGGAGCATGAGCTTTCGTGGGTGAATACCCACTTCCTCAGATGCATGTAATGGAAATATCCAGGGGCAGGTATATATATGTGTGCTAGCTACATCCTCTTTGGAACCCCCATTTCAGGTAGTTGAAGGCTGCTATCAAATCCCCACTCACTCTTCTCTTCTGCAGACGAAATAATCCCAGTTCCCTCAGCCTCTCCTCATAAGTCATGTGCCCCAGACCCCTAAACATTTTCATTGCCCTCCGCTGAACTCTCTCCTATTTGTCCACATCCCTTCTGTAGTGGGGGGACCAAAACTGGACACAATATTCGGCACTGGTGAGGCCACATCTGGAGTAACGAGGATTAATCACTTTCCTCAGTCTGCAGGCTTTGTTTCTACTAAAACAGCCCAATATGCTGTTGGCCTTCTTCACAAGAAGTGCACACTGTTGACTCATATCCAGCTTCTCATCCACCATAATCCTCAGGTCCTTTTCATCAGAACTGCTGCTTCGATAGTAAGTCCCCAACCTGTAGCGGTGCATGGGACTCTTCCTTCCTAAGTGCAGGACTCTGCACTTGTCCTTGTTGAACCTCATCAGATTTCTTTTGGCCCAATCCTCCAATTTGTCTAGGTCACTCTGTATCTTACCCCTACCCTCCAGCATATCTATCTCTTCCCCACATTTTAGTATCATCTGAGAACTTGCTGAGAGTGCAATTCATCCCATCATCCAAATCATTAATAAAGCTGTTGAACAAAACTGGCCCCAGGACCAACCCCTGAGGTACTCCACTTCATACCGGCTGCCCGCTAGACATCAAGCTGTTGATCATTACCCATTGAGCCCAACAATCTAGCCAGCTTTCTATCCACCTTGTAGTCCATTCATCCATACTTTTTTAACCTGCTGGCAAGAATACTGTGGAATACATCTGGACCCATGGACTTGTGCATGTCCAGCTTTTCTGAATAGTCCTTAACCTGTTCTTTCAGCGCATAGGGCTGCTCACCTCCTCCTCATACTGTGTTGCCCAGTGCAGCAGTCTGGGAGCTGACCTTGTCTGTGAAGACCGAGGCAAAAAAAGCATGGAGTACTTTGGCTTTTTCCACATCGTCTGTCATTATGTTGCCTCCCCCATTCAGTAAGGGTCCCACACTTACCCGGACCTTCTTCTCATTTCTAACATACCTCTAGAAACCCTTGTTGCTAACATAGCTGTAGAAAAAAAGAAAAGCTCTCAGTTCCTGATTTGAGGTTGTCTTCTTAAAGTATAACTCCATTTGGGAGCACAAATGCCCAAAGTCTTTGCTCTCAAGACCCTCGTATGATTGTGATTCACTCAGTGTAACTAATCTTTAATTCTTACATCTCTCAATATCAAATTTAAGCTTTTAGTAGTGTTAAATTATGATCTTTAAGCCCAACTGACCTGTGGAATGTGAATTCTGTCATGACTACACCAATTATCATGCTGTCTGAGTGAATCACAACTGTGAGTGCCAATCACAGGTCAGTAAAAAGCAACAAAGAGTCCTGTGGCACCTTATAGACTAACAGATGTATTGGAGCATAAGCTTTCATGGGTGAATACCCACTTCGTCAGACGCATGTAATGGAAATTTCCAAAGGCAGGTATAAATATGCAGGCCAGAATCAGTCTGGAGATAACAAGGTTAGTTCAGTCAGGGAGGATGAGGCCCTCTTCTAGCAGTTGAGGTGTGAACACCAAAGGAGGAGAAACTGCCTTTGTAGTTGAGTAGCCATTCACGGTCTTTGTTTAATCGTGAACTGATGGTGTCAATTTTGCAAATGAACTGAAGCTCTGCAGTTTCTCTTTGAAGTCTGGTCCTGAAGGTTTTTTGCTGTAGGATGGCTACCTTAAAATCTGCTATTGTGTGGCCAAGAAGGCCAGACAATCTTAGGTCAGAATGTCAGACAACTGAACAGGCATCCCAAACTGGTGCTATATTCTATAATTGGATTTCACCAAGCCAGTAACAAATGTGAATTCCTGGATCAATATATCAGTCCAGCCATGGAGTCACAGACAATTCCCTTAGGCTCTCCAGCCAATCTTGCCACCCAGACAAACCAAATTTTGTGATTAAAAGGTTATTAAAACCAAAAGTCACACCACATCAGGTTTCTCCCAGTCCCAAAGGACCAGTCACTTACCCCAGATCAACTGATACTCCAGATCTTGTACCAAAGACAATGCTGAAAGCCAATTCTATTGCAAACTAACTACAGGTTTATTAGCTAAGAAAAAAAGAAAGTTATTGAGAGGTTAAAGCAGATAAAATATAATAACAGGTGAGTTAAAGTTTGTAAATCCAAAGTGATAGCAGAGACGCAGTAATCTGCCAGTTTCCCAAAAGACTTTTCAGGACTACCCAGAATAACTCTGGAGATCTCAATCTTCTTGTTCAGTTATTCTACACTGTTAGAACCCAAAGAGTCCAGAGATTATGGATTTCTTCTTGAATCCATATTTATAGCTTTTCCACACTAGAAAGCAAGCTGTTAGTGTCTTCACCCCCATGTGTTTTTTTCTTTGATGACAGATAGTGAGGCATGCACTTGACCTCCGTCATCATGCACAGTGACCACTTACTTTGAAATTAACATTTTCTGTTAAAGTTCTTAAGTCCTTCATTAGCATTTCACAAGATTTGTTTGATGGGTGATTTAGTTACAGGATTATACACAAATGCAAATTGGCATTTCACTAGTTTTCATGAATTGAACACCTGAATACATTCTCATACTATCACACACTTTAATCCGGGGTTATCTAATTACAGGGACATGCATAATGTAAACAAAATTATATGCAATGTAAATGTAATAGCATACAACCAGTTACAGATAAGTTAATACAATAACATTAGCACCTCTTTTGATCTCTCTTAGCAAACAGAAACAGTAAAAGCTGTTTTATCTGGCACTTCGCCAACCAGAAAGATCTCTAAATTTCTGATCTTCATTAAAATTCCAGTTCATAGTCTAGTTGGTGTGGGGCCAGCAGGGGGTTAGGGCGCAGGAATGGGTGTGGAGCACAGGCTCTGGGAGGGAGTTCGGGTGTGGGAGGAGATGCAGGGTGCCGAATCCGGGGGTGCTCACCTCAGGCAGTTCCTTGCAAGTAGCAACCTGTCCCGGCTGCTCCTAGATGAAGGTGCAGCACACAGCTTTGCATACTGCCCCCATCCTGCCCTGAACACTCACTCTGCAGATCTCAAACTCCCTTAACCATGATCATCACATTACAGTGACTGTAGAGTCAGCAGACAACCAGAAAGTCACCACCTTTTGCAGGTTTACTGCAGCAATGTCTCTTTTCCAATTCAGCGTGGATTTATTCAGGCAACAGGTGTGGACCTGATAAGCAGCAGCTTCCATCCCAGAATGACATCTGCAAAAAGTATTGCTTGCTTCCCCAAAGACCATTTTAAATGAGGTGAAATTGCTAGACAACACTGGGATTGGGTAAGGAAAGTGTACTGCTTTTCCTAATGAGCATGCCTTATTGTCTATAAGTAATATGATCGTTGTGGAAAATAGAAAGCAAATGGACTAGAAGGGCTTCCCAAGTGTTTCTTATGTTGTAACTGAATTCATATTGCATGTGAGCTTTCTGAAAACACTTTTTAACTTGCATTTGGAGCTGACTCACCATGCTTGGTGTGGGATCACGACTCCATTAAAATACATTGCAAAGCCTCCAAATCATTACCCCTTGGAACTGAGAAGGTCTGGATCTAAAGCTCAATGTCAGCTTTTATTCTCTAGCCCACCCCTAGTTAAAAACATGTTTTGATACTATCGCTATTATTTGTATTTCAGTAGTGTCTTAAGGCTTCAGAACTGATCAGACATTTCACCAATAACAGTCTTTGTATAATAGCTACATCTTCTAGATTAGTTTAAGGTTGTTCTTTAAATGTCTGATTTTTTAATCTAGTTTTTTTTTATGAGCAAATTACAGTCTTTATTTACAGTCTTCCCAGACTTAACTTTTTGAGTCATTAAATGGTAATATTTTTGCTGTGTAGCTTTCGTAATGTCTATATTATCTAGCAAACAATTCCATATTGCCCCAGGTATTGTGTGTAATATATCTACCCAAATTAGACTGTAAACTGTTCTGGGCATAGACTGATTTAAACTATGCATTCTGTAAAGGTTCGTGAGCATCTATGCTCCTAAATAAAAATATTTAAAAAGTGGTTAAGATCTCTGGGTTTTTGGTTTTTTATATCGCATGCTCTAGGTGCACAGTGTCCCCCAACACCTTGCTGCAGCACTGGATCAATATGGAATCAGAGAGAAGCATGCCACATGCTGAATCATTAACAACATTTCTGCAGCACTGAGATGCTACTTAGAGGAGGACTCCCTTCAAACTACAGATGTTGTCAGATTCCATATCACCAGATGGTACAGATACAGATGTAAAGCCCTACAGTTATAAACTATTAAACAGATTTTCAAAAGTCCTGTGGCAAAGTACCTTCTTCTCCTCAGCAGGCTCAGTCCTTTTTAGCCTTGGAGAAACAGGCTTGGGCAAAGCAAATCCTTATCGGTAGCGCAGGGTCCAGCTATTCCTTTCCCCAGTCAGTCCCTTGTGCTTGTTTTCCTTTCCTTCTAGGGAGGGAGTGCAGTCTTCCTTCCTGGAAGGGTTCAGTGTCTTGCTGCACCCAGCTTACTGGTAGCTTCCCTGCTTCTTTCACCCCACCACTTCCACGCAGAGGAGGGTTTAAAAAGGTCACAAGCAGTTGGAGCCACCTGAACCTAATTAGTTCCCTAGTAATTAGTTCACCTCCTTTTCCAGCTGAACCTTATTTCCCCGTGGTTCTCGCTCCTTAGTGGATTGGGAGAGGCCTTTTAACCCCCAGGGACTAATTACTACCCCTGCCTTTGTAGCTGTTTGTCTTGGGCTTACCACATTATTCCTCTCCCAACCCCGGCTAAACACTATGGGGTTGGGCTATTCGGGTCGGAAAGCAGTGCACTCTCAACAGGCCATCCACATTGCCATGTTGAGTTCCAGACCTATGTTGTACTGTGAAGTGGAAGGGTTGAAGTGATAGGAACCATCTTGTTACTCTCGCGTTTTTGTCCTTGTTTTGGTGCATCCACTGCAAAGGGGCATTGTCCGTGACAAGGGTAAACCTCCATCCAAGTACATTGTAGCAGAGGCTTTCTGCGGCCCATTTTACCTCCAGGCATTCCTTTTCCACTATGGCATATTTCCGTTCCCTAGGCAGGAGCTTCCTACTGAGGAAGAGGATGGGGTGTTCGTCATCTCTGACCATTTGTGAAAGTACTGCCCCCAACCCTACTTCAGAGGTGTCGGTTTGTAGGATAAACTCCTTCCCCTAGTCTGGGGCTACTAGTACGGGGTATGTGCAGAGGGCCGTCCTCAGATCTGCAAAAGCGCCTTCAGCTGCAGCAGATCATTTTACTATGTCTGGACCCTGAGCTTTCGTTAGGTCCATTTATAGGCATGCCCTGGTAGCAAAGTGGGGAATGAACCGCCTATAGTACCCCACTAGTCCTAGGAATGCTCTGACCTGTTTTTTCCGAGGTGGTCGGGGCCACTTCTGTATAGCTTCTAACTTGTTGAGTTGGGGCTTCACCACACCCCTCCCCACTATATACCCGAGGTACTCGGCCTCGGCTAACCCGATCAAACATTTGGAGGGATTCACAGTCAGTCCTGCCTTCCTCAGGGTGTCCAGGACCGCTTCCACCTTCTCCAAGTTCGTCTGCTAGTCGGGGCTATATATGATGACCTCATCGAGATAGGCTGCCATGTACTTGCCATGGGGTTGGAACAGTTTGTCCATTAGCCTTTGGAAAGTAGCGGGAGTCCCATGCAACCCAAAGGGAAGAACAGTGTACTGCTACAGACCTTCTGGAGTTGCAAAGGCTGTCTTCTCTTTGTCGGCCTTGGCTAGGGTGATCTGCCAATAGCCCTTGGTCAGGTCAAGGGTAGACATAAACCGTGCTTTTCCCAATCTGTCAATCAGCTCATCTATCCTGGGTATAGGGTACGCATCAAATTGGGACACCTCATTCAGCTTGAGGAAGTCATTGCAGAACTTCATACTACCGTCAGGCTTAGGCACTAAAACCATGGGACTTGACCATTGGCTATGAGATTCTTCCATGATTCCTAAGGTCAGCATTTTCCTGACCTCTGTTCTAATCTCTTCTCTTTTGGCCTCTGGGATCCGATATGGCATGATGTTCACCTTCACTACAGGCTCTGTGAGGATGTGATGGTGAACTTCAGTGGTCTTGCCTGGCTTTTCCAAGGACACATCCTAGTTGTGTTTGATGAGGCTGATCACTTCCAACCATTGTTCCAGAGTCAACTCCGGGGATATCCCCACCTGGTCAGACTGGTTGCTTTAAGGGGATGGTGCCCCTAGTGCAACCACCGGAGCTTCTCTATCCTGCCAAGGTTTCAGCAGATTTATATGGTAGATCTGCTCCAGCTTCTGGTGACCTGGCTGTCGGACCTTATAGTCGACTTCTCCTATAGCTTCTATTATCTTGTATGGCCCCTGCCACCTGGCCAGGAGCTTGCTCTTCACCGTGGGTATGAGCAGCATCACCCAGTCCTCCACCTGGAACTTCCGGGTTGCTGCTTGGCAATTGTAGTATGTCTTTTGTGCGCCTTGGACCTTCTCCATGTGTTCACCGCCAAGGGGGGTGACTTGGGCTAGTCTGTCTTTCATCTGCAACACATGTTCAACAATGTTTCTCCCAGGGTTTGGATTTTCTTCCCAGTCTTCGTTAGCCAGGTCTAGTATGCCCCTGGGGTGACGACCATATAACAGCTCAAAGGGGGAGAATCCAGTGGAAGCCTGAGGAACCTCCTATACGGCAAACAGCAAGTAAGAAAGCAGGGCATCCCAGTCTTTCCCATCACAACTAACCACTTTCTGTAACATGTTCTTCAATGTCCTATTAAAGCATTCGACAAGGCCATCAGTCTGGGGATGGTAGACCAATGTCCTGAGGGTCTGTATGTGAAGCATTGTACATACATCCTTCATCAGCTTAGACACAAAGGGGGTCCCTTGGTCCATCAGGATCTCCTTAGATATCCTTATTCTGGAAAATCTCAACTAATTCTTTGGTCTTGGACATAGTTTTCCGTAGGGGTACGGTCTCGGGGTATCGGGTGGCATAATCTAGTACTACTAGAATGTACTGATGGCCCCGGGCTGACTTCTCCAATGGCCCTACTAGGTCCATAGCTATTCGCTCAAATGGGGTCTCAATAATTGGCAGATGTACCAAAGGGTCCCTTAAGTCTGATCGAGGCCCATGTATGTGGCATTCCAGACAGGATGTACAATATCGCCGGACTGCCACATAAATGCTGGGAAAAAAAAACCTCTGTAAAATCCGATCAAGGGTCTTATCTACCCCTAGATGGCCCCCAAACAGATGGCTGTGGGCCAGATCCATTACGGCCCTCTGATGCTTCCGTGGGACCAAGAGTTGTTTTACGACTTGCTCTTGGACATAGACTACTCTGTATAACAGATTGTTCTTAATCACATAATATGGCCCTGGGCCCTTAACTTTCCCCTCCACAGGGACCCCATTTACCTCGACTACTTCTTTGAGAATATTGTTGTATATGGGATCATTTGCCTGATCCTGACCAAAATTCCCAAGTGCAGTCCACATTTGTCTAAACTCAGGGGGGTCTACCTCCGTCTCCCCCTTGGGGAAAGCCCCTGGGGAACCAGGTCTGGGGATAGGGTTGTTGATCACCAACCCAGTCCTGCTGTCAGTTGCGCTCCCTCTTTCCCCTACAAGCGTAGACTTCTGGTACTGGGTCAGGATCCTTGTCCCCCTCCTTTTATCTGCCCTCCGTTCCCTCCGAGTCTTTCTGGACTTCCCCAGCAGGGAGCACAATTTCTGGCTAAATTCATGGAAAACTGGATCCCAGGGTGTCATAAACAGATAGCTAAGGGTTAATGTCTCTTTCACCTGAAGCACCTGACCAGAGGACCAATCACGAAACAGGATTTTTTTTCAACTCTGGGTGGAGGGAAGTTTGTGTCTGAGCCTTTGTCTGTCTGCCTGCTTTTCTCTCAGCTTTGAGAAGTGATTTCTGTTTTCTAATCTTCTGTTTCCAAGTTGTCAGGACAAAGAGATCAAATAGTGAGTTATATGATTTCTTTTCTTTGGTATTTACATGTCTATAGTTGCTGGAGTGCTTTGATTTGTATTCTTTTTGGATAAGGCTGTTTATTCAATATTCTTTTAAGCAATTGACCCTGTATTTGTCACCTTAATACAGAGAGACCATTTTTATGTATTTTTCTTTCTTTTTATATAAAGCTTTCTTTTTGAGACCTGTTGGAGTTTTCTTTACTGGGAAACTTCAGGGAAATTGAGTCTGTACTCACCAGGGAATTGGTGGGAGGAAGAAGTCAGAGGGAGATCTGTGTGTGTTAGATTTATTCGCCTGATTTTGCATTCCCTCTGGGTGAGGGGGGAAAGAGAGATTAACTCTCGGTAATTCTGTTCTCCAGGACTGGAAAACGGGGAGGAGGGAGCCCCTCTGTTTAGATTCACAGAGCTTGTGTCTGTGTATCTCTCCAGGAGCACCTGGAGGGGGGAAGGGAAAAAGGATTATTTCCCTTTGTTGTGAGACTCAAGGGATTTGGGTCTTGGGGTCCCCAGGGAAGGTTTTTCAGGGGGACCAGAGTGCCCCAAAACACTCTAATTTTTTGGGTGGTGGCAGCAAGTACCAGGTCCAAGCTGGTAACTAAGCTTGGAGGTTTTCATGCTAACCCCCATATTTTGGACGCTAAGGTCCAAATCTGGGACTAAGGTTATCTGACACAGGGTCATTCTTTTCTTCTACCTCCTCCCCGGGGAGTAGGCTATCAAACCCTGGGAAGTCTCATCTGATAAGGACTGGGTAGGGGAGTTTCGGAACTACTCCCACCGTCAACTTAGTGGGGTTTCTGAGAATTTCTGTTTTTACAGGGATGGTAGGATAATAGTTGACATCCCCATGCACACAGGATATTCCCAAGCACTTGACCCAAGATAGTTGGTCCTGCCTGCCCAGCTTCCCTGAAACTCACATGATCGCACTTCCCAAGTCTACTAACGCTGTGGTCTCTATACCATTCATCTTAACGGGTCTAGTGTATCTATGAGGGATCATTGCAAGCCTAGTGTATCTATGAGGGACCACGACTAGACCTATTAAATCACATGGTCTCCCTGTATCTCCCAGTTCGCATTGCATAGGCTCTTCAAGATTCAGGCATTGGGCAGCAATATGCCCCAATTCGCCACAGGCATAACATTGGTACCCCGTTTGGGGCAGCCCCCTATTTTTCAGGCTATTGGGCTTTATTCTCCGAGTCTTTCTCCCCAAGTCCTCAAGTGTCTCCGGGACTGCCGGCTTCTCTTCTGCCTCCTTCCTCACCTCCATTGTGCGGCCTGGTGATAGGGTAAACCAGGGCCTCGGCACAGAGACTGGTCTCCAATTCTGGCACCTTCCCTCCCCGGTGGTCCGAGAAAGTTCTTGGGCTGCTAACTGTCTCTCTATGAGGGCCACTAGTTCATCATAGGAGTGGTCATTTTGGCAGACCCATCCTCATATGTCCGGCAGTAACCCCCTCATGTACCTATCCAACACCAGGATTTCCACTACCTTCTTCAGCCCGTGGGTCTCAGGGCGGAGCCACTTCTGGCCGAGGTGGATCAAGTCAAATAGCTGGGACCTCAGCGCTTTGTTGTCCTGGTATTTCCACTTGTGGAAGCGCTGGGCCCTTATGGCCGGCGTCACGCCTGACCTTGTCAGGATTTTCACCTTCAGCTGGGGGTAATCCATAGCTGCTTCTGTGGTCATGTTGAAATAGGCCACCTGGGCCTCCCTGCACAGAAATGGAGCCAGGATACCTGCCTACTGGTCTTGGAGCCAGGCCTTCCACAGTGCCGTCCTCTCAAATACAAGGAGATATGCCTCTATATCATCATCCATTGTCATCATCTGTAAATAGCTGCTTGCTCACAGCGGTCAGGTCCCCTGGGGCCCGTGCGTCAGCGTGGTCAGGGCTTTCAACTGGTTCACTACTTCATTCAGGGTGGCTCGATCTTGGGCCGCCTGGTTCATCAGTGTCATAGGTCTCACCCCCACTCTGAACTTTAGGGTATAGATTTGGGGACCTATATGGACACTTCTAAGCTTAATTACCAGCTTAGATCTGGTCTTGCTGCCACCATCCAGAATTTCTGAGTACCTGGATCACTCCCTTTCCCCTCAAAACCTTCCCCTCCCTGGATAGCCTTGAGAGACTCCTCCACCAATTCCCTGGTGAGTTCAGATCCAATTCCCTTGGATCTCAAAAACAAGGAAGAATTACTCCTTTCCCCTCCCTTTTTCCCTCAACCAATCCCTGGTGAGTCCAGATCCAATTTCCTTGGATCTAAAAAAACAGGGAAAAAATCAATTAGGTTCTTAAAAAGAAGGCATTTAATTAAAGAAAAGAAAGGTAAAAAATAAAAAACCCTCTAGGGGACAGCATATCAGCTAATCTCATAGACAATAGATTGAAAACACAGGATGTTCCCCTGGGCAAAAATCTTAATACACACAAGAATACCCAACTTGATAATTTCCTTAATGGCACCAAGACAAGTCACAAAAGAAAATAAACACAAACCTATTTATTCCTTTCTAAAACTTACTACTCTGATAAGAGGCTGGTTCCTTGATTTTTTTCACTCTGGCTGAAACTGACTAAACAAAGGAAACTTCCCTCCATCCTTTTGAAACATCTTGTTCCCCCATTGGTTCCTCCGGTCAGGTGTCAGCCAGGCTAGGTGAACTTCTTAACCCTTTACAGGCAAGAGGCATTAATGCTTAATTATCTGTTTATGACAATCAGTAATTGGTTTGTCTCCTGTTGGACATGTATTGACTTTTGCTGGGCCACCATCTGTACCCTGGTAGCCTCTTGCTGGGCCGCAGTGGCCTGTATCAACACCTTCACTACGTCCTCCATATTTTTATTTATTTATGTATTTATTGTGATTTACCCTGCCCTGAGATGGCTTTTTCACAGAGCCTCACTCACTATACCCCATCCCACTTCTCACACCACGTGTGGCAAAGTACCTTCTTCTCTTCAGCAGGCTCAGTCCTTTTTAGCTTTGGAGAAACAGGCTTGAGCAAGGCAAATCCTTACGAGTAGCACAGGATCCGGCTATTCCTTTTCCCAGTCAGTCCTTTAGGCTTGTTTTTCTTCCCTTCTGGGGAGGGAGAGCAGCCTTCCTTCCTGGAAGGGTTCAGTGTCTTGCTGCACCCAGCCTACTGGCAGCTTTCCTGCTTCTCTCACCCCACCATTTCCACTCAGGGGAGGGTTTAAAAAGGTCACAAGCATTTGGAGCCAGCTGAACCTAATTAGTTCCCTAGTAACCCCTTTTCCAGTTGAACCTTATTTCCCTGTGGTTCTCTCTCCTCAGTGGATTGGGAGAGGCCTTTTAACCCCCAGGGACTAATTACTACCCCTGCCTTTGTAGCTGTTTCTCCTGAGTTTACCACAATCCTTAATACTGTTCTTAGTGGGAGCTGCTAGGTCCTGAGTGCTTTTAAATATCTAACCCTATAGCAATTTGCATTGTATGAGGGGATTTTCAAACAGGCTCAGTATTGATTTAATACTGCTCCCATTGAAGTCAATGGTAAACTTGCACTGAATTCACTGGGAGCAGAACTAGATCAATACTGAACAGTTTTGAAAATCCATCCCAAAGTCTTTTCATAACCAGTGTACTGTTTGGGGTGAGTAGAGCAGTTTATTGTCAAAAGAGCTCAGCCCTCCATTGGGGCACTTAAATAGATCACGTTTGGATGCTGAAAGCCCTTTTGTGATACTAAAATCCAAGTTTTCAATGGAAGCTGCTGAATGCTGAAAACTAATGGGGGCTGAGCACTTGAAAAGCTAGCTTTAGACTTTTGTGTGGGTTGCTGCAACTAACTATATGGATTTGATGCGTATATGCATGCTGGAATTTGAGACTCAAACACTTCAGTGGGGGGAGAAAATAGCCCTCCAGTTCACAAAAAGTATCACTCTCTTTGAGATGAATCTTGCCTACCTCTACAGAATTCATGTGAAAATATACTTTGACATGTCATCAGTTACAAATTACTTTAATGACTTGTTTGCTAAATTTGACTCCTACCTACAAAAGTGGTTTAGTTCATTCATTTGCAGAATACCTTGACATAAATATCAAAGCCATTTTAAGAGCTGTGAAAGTGTCATCCACCATAGCACTTAAAAGCAAATTAAATGTGGGGGTGGGGAAAAGGAGAAGGATGTAATCGTTTCTATATTCAACTCTATAGAAAGGTAGAATACTGAGTCATCTGAGATGCATATTCAAAGTAATCCAGTATTACTTTCAATTAAATGTGCTAAATATTTTAAACTATGCTGTTAGTAACTTAAGGCTTAATCTTGGGCATAACAACTACAGCTGGTCCAGAGATATTGAAGCACTGTATCTGCTACTCCGTATTATGAGAGGCAGCATCTTCAACCCTGTTAGGACTTTTTCTCATGGTTCCCTGGCTGACTGTTGCTTTGAAGTAGCATACATTGAACACCATAGGCATTTACATTTCTCTCCTAGTTGACTTACTTGTGGAGGAACCCACCCCCTCCTGAGACATTTCGGAGGCACAGATCATAAGGAGCGACGGTGGTGAAGCACAGCTGCACAAAGGATGAATAATGTGTCTCCACCCTACATAGCTGGGCTTTAGAGAATGTGGACAGGGAAGGCCTCTTTGTGTCTCAGCAGGGCATGTGTTCCTCTGAAAGCTAGAGACTCAAAGGGCCAGTGTTGCCCAAAGATCTCTCTACGGGTAACAGCTCTAAATATGTGCTCAAACAAGGAAACATGGATAGGGAGCACTGTGTAAAATGAAGACACTGCATCTCACCAAAAAGGACAATAGTAGGGGAAGAGGATCAAGAGAAGAGAGCTGCTTCCACCTTCAAGGAACTCTTTCTTTCTGTCTTTCTTTCTTTCATCAAACTGATAAAATCTTGCTTCTGTTCCCCTTTTCTCCCACAGAGAGGACCACAGAAGTGGACTGCTATTATAGTAACTTTCACCTAGGTATTTCCCTACATCCTCCGTGAACTCCCACACCCTCTCCCTAGTGCTCAGCTAGTTACATGCAGTGTTGCCAATTTAGTTGTTTTCCAAACCCCCCACCCTGAAAATTTGAACACGCCTTCAAATTTCAATTCCTGGGGAAAGTACCTCCTGCATTCCCTCAATAGTGGGGATAGGTAGAGGAGCAGGAATAGAAGATTCACTGTTTGGTGTGTGGGAGGTCTGGACTCATTCCACCTCACAAAGCTACCAGCTACCTGAGAACTCTTAGCAATTTAATTTGCTCACCTGTCCAGCATCTGTCAGGCTGTGCATGCTTGAGTTCTGTTGGGTATTACTTAATGTGTCTTGATGGGGAGAAGGGAAACTCAGCCCAAGGACCAATGGGGCCCTCATTTGCAGAGGTTCCTGGTGTTACATGATATGTTGTCATTATGGCTAAAAGCAATGTAAAAAAGCAAGTAGAGAATTGAGACCGGGCCAATTTAATGCTAGACACTATACACTACTAGCTATAATTAGGTTTATTGCTGAGAGCAAGTTCTGCAAGGAGATAGCAAAAAGGTGCAATACAATGTCTAGCACCAGAGTCAACAATGATGGCTTCTGAGTGGCAGCAGGAACCCAGTTTTCAAAAGCCAGTCTCCTTTTTCCCATATGCAAAATTATGTGTGCAGAGCATTGCACCAACAAACATGCACACTGCAGATATTTTTACATCTTCATTTTAATCTAGCATCTGTGTGCAAAAGTGTCTGCATTTGCACCCATAAAACACTGCTTCCAATGGATTTTTTTTCTGGTGCAAATTTGCATATAGGCAGGTGTTTACCATTACAAAGTGAAGATGCAACCCTATGTGAATAAGAGCCATGAGCCTGGTCATCTATGGGGATTGAACCTAAAACTCACAGAGGTTAAACATTAGCACCTTACAGCTTGAGCTAAATGCTGGAAGCTTCAACAGAGTTTTATTCTCTGCTGATTTGTGGGGGGGACACAGAGCATACACTGACCTATGGGCTACGCGTGCATAAAGGGGAATGTACAATATGCACAGAACAATGAGTTATGTGTGCACGGAACTTTGCAAATATGTGCGAAGAGACTAATTAGAAGCCATGCATCTAGAGCAATTTTTGCGAGCATCACTGTAATGCAGGGGAGTAAGCAACAGGTCTATCATATCAGATACTTGATTTCTATTTCCAGCTCTGACACAAGCTTCATATGTGATCTTGAACAAATCAATGCAGGGGAATTTTCAAAGGGAATGATCTGGGCATTCAGATGCTGTTCTGCTCTGAAAATTGGGGGAATTTTTATGACTGAGGCTGGGTAGTGGCAGAATTTAGAAAATGTGGCTACCGATACCTTAATACACCTGCCTTTAACTGCATTTTAAGCCACTGGAATTTTGCAACTGCTACCTCAAACAATAATGGCACAGCAAGGACTAGGTAGTTGTTACCAGTTCCCATGCTGTGGGCCCAAAGCATGGAATAGAGGAATGTTAACTCATAGATAACAGGAGGAACCCACACTGACACAGCAAAAATACATCAGAAATGCAAATAGCACTCAGATAGGTATGGCTAATCCCTCACCTCACTCATGAGTCTGCTTGGGTGGGCACAGGGGAAATGCGGAAGAAAGGAAATGAACAGCAGATAAAGGACTATTGCAGTGAACTTTCAGCCAAATATCAGAGGGGTAGCTGTGTTTGTCACTTTTTACAGATCCAGACTAAGAGTCCTGTGGCACCTTATAGACTAACAGACAGGTGCAGCTCCAGGCACCAGCGCTCCAAGCGCATGCCTGGGGCAGCAAGCTGCGGGGGGCGCTCTGCTGGTTGCCGCTAGGGCAGCAGGCAGGGTACATTTGGTGGCTTACCTGCAGAAGGTCCACTGGTCCCAGGGCTTAGGTGGATCTCCTGCAGGCATGCCTGCAGAAGGTCTGCTGGTCCTGCGGCTTCAGCGGACCATCCGTGCTTGGGGCGACAAAATGTCTAGAGCCACCCCTGCTAACAGACGTATTGAAGCATAAGTTTTCGTGGGTGAATACCCACTTCATCAGATGCATCAGCCAAATGTAACTTTAGCACTCCCATGGCCAAGGTGGAGTCTGCTCTGCAGGCAGCTCTGGCCAAGAAAAGGTGTGAGCAGGAACGCAGCAAGAAAAATCCCTTCCACCCCAGGGCACCTATTCCAAAACCCAAAGCGAACACATACCCATTCGAAGAGTACAATGAATATAGGAAAGGGAAATATTTATTTACAGAGGGGTGAAAGGAGACAGACCAGAGGAGGAAAGATAAGGAGAGTGGTACAACAGGGCTAAGTTCAACACAAGGACCCAGTGGTAGCACAGTGAGAAAGGGCAGACACTGAGCAGTGCGTCTGCATACAGAGTTCAGGAGTCCTGGGCAAAATCCCAGTCTGTGGTGAGTCTTGGGTGCTCTTGTGGCACTTTATAGACTAACAGACGTTTTGGAGCATGAGCTTTCGTGGGTGAATACCCACTTCGTTAGATGTATTCACCCACAAAAGCGCCTGCTCCAAAACGTCTGTTAGTCTATAAGGTGCCACAGGATTCTTTGCTGCTTTTACATATCCAGACTAATAGGGCTACCCCTCTGATACTTGGGTGCTCTTGTTCATCTCTGGCCCCAAATCAGTAAACTTTCCCCAACAAACCCCTCTGGTGCCTTCTTCTGCCACTCTCTCAAAGCCACACAGAGCAACGACCTTCCCACTTAACTAGCTAACAGCCTCCCTTTTTATTCCCAGTGCAAAGTCATAAGTCCCAGTACTCACGTCTCCATGCATCTCTGGGCAGCAGGGATACTGGGTCCAGCTTTGGTATGTCCTTCTTGGATAATTCCTCCCTGGCACAGTGCTCCTCCTGGCTCCTGTCCTGGGGTGTCCCTGGCCGCTCTGTCAGGCTTTAGGCTGATTCTCAGCTGCTTCACTATGTGAGGGTCTACTTGCTGCAGCCCTTCTGTCTGGAGCTTCAGACACATACAAACATACTATCACTCTCTCCATGCTCCCCAAAAGAGCACTTCCTCTTCCTGGAAATATCAGCACTTCATCACCCTCAGAACAAAGATTTAAAAGGGCCATGCTCCCTAAACCCCAAAGGGGTTACACAAACAAAAGAATATAAAAAAGGCCAAACCAGGTCAGACCAATGGCCCATCTAGCCCAGTATCCTGTTTTCTGACAGTGGCCAGATGCCCCAGAGGGAATGAACAGAACAGGCAATCATCAAGTGATCCATCCACTCCCAGCTTCTAGCAAACAGAGCCTAGGGACACTTCAGAGCATGGTTTTTCATCCCTGTCCATCCTGACTAATAGCCATTGATGGACCTATCCTCCATGAATTTATCTAGATCTTTTTTTAACCCTGTTATATTCTTGGCCTTCACAACAACCCCTGGCAAAGACTTCCACAGGTTGACTGTGTGTTGTGTGAAGGAATACTTCCTTTTGTTTGTTTTAAACCTGATGCCGTTAATTTCATTTGTTGACCCCTAGTTATTGTGTTACAAGGAGTAAATAATGCTTCCTTGTTTACTTTCTCCATGCCAGCCATGATTTTACAGACTTCTTCTCATATCCTCCCTTAGTCGTCTCTTTTCCAGGCTGAATGTATTTCCATGATGCATTTTTATATCAAACACAAGGTCAGTCTGGAACCACCCTTTGCAGCCACATCCCAAGGAACCAAACCTCAGGCTGATGCTGGGACCCAGTCGCCACAATATGGTACATTCTTCACTCTGGAATGAAAGGAGGGAAAGAGCTGCTGTCTGTGAAAGTGCTAGGTGCTGAGATTGCTCCCCCTCTAGCTCCAAGCACAGATAGGAAGCTCAATACCTAGGGACACCACTTGCCAAGAATTCTCCTGATGCAGGACAGCTCAGCGGATTCAAAGGGCCTGGGGTCTTCGGCGGCAATTTTGGCAGTGGGTCCTGCAGTGGAAAGACCCCCCGCCATGGGTCTTCGGGGCACTTCTGCGGTGGGTCCCGGGAGGGAAGGAGCCCCCGCTGCCGAATTGCCACAGAAGACCCGAAGCGGAAGAAGCTCTGGGGACCCCGGAGCAAGTGAAGGACCCCGCGCCAGGGGCCCCGAAAAACTCTAGTGGGAGCCTGGGGCAAATTGCCCCACTTGCCCCCCACTCCACTCTGGGCAGCCCTGTCCTGATGTTCCCCATGTCCACAAGAAGCACTCCTTTCACACTGGGCAATGAGTCACTGGCCAGCTTTGCTCTTGAGCTGTTTGCTCAAATTCTACCATGCTGTGGCTGGCACATTCCTTTCAGAGTGTTCTAGCAGAGTCAAGGAAAGGAGGGCTCTAGCTGATGCACTGAAAGAGCAGCTGGCCCCCCAGATTTTAGAAAAAAATCCTTCTCTATAGGAAGAATTGGACTAAAAGCAAATTGAAGATCTATTATTTGATATACTAAATAGTGACCATGCCAGTCCCACATCCATGCAAGCACAGTGCGCCATCCCCCAAGGCCAAACCAGGCATTCACAGCCTGAATCTCCAGGATGTGCTAGAAAGGAAGCCTAACATTGCTACACGTACTGCAGGACACTCTGAAGTGCCACATTCCTGCTGTGTCTCATAGACACGCACACAAACCAGGCACAGAGACTGAGATCGACAATATAGCTAAGCTAAATGAAACAGCATCAATACTTTGTTTACTTTACGTGTTCTTAGATAATTTATCCTACATCCCTCTTCAGTCAATGTCTACGCCAGACAGTGTGCTTAAGACTACACTGATTATGATGCATATGGGTGTAGGTAATTTTCAAAAGCATTAATCTAGGCCATATCCAAAGTAGTTTAAGACACCAGTTAACGGCATTCAGTGAGGGCTGTGTCTGTCAAATTTCATCCTTCCACACCCAGCCATTTTGCTAGATCTCTTCAAAACAGTGTTGCAAGGTTTCATTTTTTTAAATACTGGGGAAGTGTCTCACACACACACACACACACACACACACACACACACACACACACACACACACACACACACACACCATACTCCCAAGTCAAATTATTTGTACTCAAATGTTGAAACCTATGTGTCACATGCATGTGGCAATCAAAACCTGAAAGATGAACATTACACAAAGTTATGAGTGACTGAAAATAAGGGATTAGAACAGAAGTGCTTAAGTAAACAACTTCAAAAGAGTTATGACTAGGGGGATTAGAAAGAACAATTTAAAAGAGAGAAAGTGAGATTTTCATTGTCATTGTCTGTCTTCAATTACAAGGATTGTAAAACTGAACTGAAAGGGCCTGTGGGCCTAGAAGAATAACCTGGTCATGGCATTCTGAATCTCCACCAGCCAAGAAGGTTAAAATAAATCTCCTTCTGTGAAGGGGAGCAAGAAAGAAAAGGAACTTCTGATGGAACAGACCAATAAACTCCACCAGTTTTTCTATATCACTGGAGTCTTCTTGAAGAGGATTTTTTTCCAAAAAAGACATATTGCAAGTAATGAACAATCTCCTACACTCAATCACTGCTTTGAGATACCACCAGACAGGTTTTAAAACATTAGCCAAGACTAGTTTTCTGTGCTGTGCCTGCAAAACTGTGTTTTGAAGAAACAAGTAAGTAGAAAGAGAAGAAAGGCCTGCCTGACACTGAAGACAGTTTGTACCTAATGTGTTGGAGAAAAAGTTCAAAAGCAGTTCATCCCTCTGAACATATAATATGACCACTATAATGTAGTTATAGACAGCAAGACTTATGACTATAGGCCAGGCAAGGGATGTGTGCACGGAGGACAGCTATTGCTTGCATACTCAGTTTTTTAAAACATTTCCAGGCAAGAAATGAAGATACAGCTTGCGCCTTAATGCCCTAATTCAGCAAAACACATCACGCTGTCTTAAACATTCATTTAAAGTTAAGCATGTCGTTAAGTGCTGTGTTGAACCAGACACTAGAAGCAAGTTTATTGCTTTTCTCTACTGGATTTTGAAAATTCAGAATTCCCTCATGCATCCTAGCCATCATTCCTAAGATGTGTACCAATTTCTTCATGAAAAAACTGCAATATATACAAAAAGCAGAAAAGAACTCTTCAGTCTGGCCACTGTCTATATAGAGATAGGTCATATTTGGGTGTCAGGAAGTAAAAAACTAGCAGAGGTTTTTAAATCCCTGGCTCAAGTCTGCCAAACAAAAGATAAACGAAAGCAACATCTGGGTGAGCAGCAGTGAAGAAAAATAAGTAAATGAGGAGGGAGGGGATACCCAAGCAGCAGAAAGGTCCCTCGCCTGGAGCCCTTCAAACATGTTCTAATCTCAGAATTTACAGCCAGGTATCAGTAGCATGACCAGATATTGAGGCTCAGTGGTGGTGGTGTTTCACTGTGTGGGAACCCACACAGCTCTGTATGGCTTTAATGCTTGTCTCTCTCACCAACAAAAGTTGATCCAGTGAAGATATCACCTCACCCACCTTGTCTCTCTAATATCCTGCAATCAACACAGATATTACTGCACCGCATACACACATGTACTGTTACAGCACACCTGCCATCATCAGCGAGGAACAGGGGAACCAGAAAGCAGCAGCATTACTCATAGGAATGATGCCAAAAATAAAGCAGCAGCAGCATCAAGATGGAGTGCTGCTGCTGCTGTGGAGGATGCATACTCTACTCTTGCTGCTCTGGAGCCAGTTATGCCCTGCTGCATGCTGCTTACCCCACCTTCCTCAGTATTCAGGGGTAGGTCTAATTCAAGGAGCATACCATATTTAATTATTTACTGTTGCTGAGTTGTAGGAAGAGGAAGGGAGGGGTATCTGATTATTTAAAGTTTTTTAAACAAATAATAGTCAATTATTTCAAGCTTTAGAAAAAAATATGTTAAAGTTTCTATATATATATTTTAAGAGGCCTATTGCAGATCTGTGCCCAGAAGGGGGCTATGGAACAGTGATGTTTTCTTATCAAGGAGTTCAGACTCATATTTAGTGAAGAAAGTGAGATATTCCTGCCATCTACTACTGTGAGCTCTGCAGAGAACTGGATTCCTTTTTGGCCTGGGCATCTTCACCAGAACACGTAACTATATTCCATTTGCATGGCTATCTGTCGACAGTTGCACTGTTGCCTTCAGTGGGGCTGCACAGGTGGAACCAAGGGAATCATCTGAAGATGATAGATGTGACAGGCTTTAATAAGGGCAGCATTTGGCCTGCAGAATCTTCATTACTGTTCACAATGTAAAGAAGAAGAATAAAAAAAAAAAAGGTTGACTTTCAGATTGCAGGCTGTTTGCGGGGCTAGTAGAAGAAAGAGTTTTTACTTGTGAACTTAGCAAATTTTTTATGGTGTCAATTATTTCCATATTTGTGGGACACTCATGGACCTATTACTAGTAAGTCACTTTGCAAAATAGAAGCATATTTTAAAGGAAAATTACATCCGACTAAAAAGGGCAAAGATGAGATTTTTCCCTCCTATGCCAGGTAGCCCATAGTCAACGACTGTAGCAAGTTACAAGATACCAGCTCAATAGAAATAAGGAAATTGCATCTGTCATGCCATTACAAGCGTGTGTTTTATATTTGACAGATGTAGCTATAGGAAAAGTAATTATTAACAGCAATATTGTAACTCCCTTAAGAATACACAAGAATGGGGTTTTCAAGTATGCTGACTTCAGTGACAGCTGTATGTACTCAGCTCTTTTGAAAATCAGGCCCATTAAGTGCCTTAGCAATCTGATGTCTCTGCTAAAGTCAAGTTCTGCCAGTGACATGCTACAGGATGCTCCCAGCACCTCATTAAATATTCTTCAGCAAGATAGAAGGAAGATTTGGCAGTAGGTTCAAATGTTAGGTGTTTCACAGTAACTTGCCTTAGCTCTATGTATGCTCAATAACAGAGGGCACTTTTGGAAGTGTGGCTCAGTGCTGTGTGTGGCTGTTATGAGCAGGGTTTCACTGAATAGACTGCTTTGGAGGTTCCTACAGCCTAAGACACCAAAGTAGCTACTCTATGCAGAAGCTTCATTTGCAAGAGCCCTCCTTTTAAATTAAGAGCTTTAAAAGGGTGCAAAGATACACAGAGTTGGGATGAAGGGAAATTTATTCTACACTGATGGGGTTTTATTGGGGTGGGATGCCGGGGGTGAGATTTGAGTGGTACAAACCTCTCCTGAGCATTGAGGTGCTTTCCCTGTCTATGGTGAGCATTAGTCTTCCCTGCCATGGACTTTAATATCTAGTGTTCTTAAAACTTCACCTTTGCAGTGTGGCAGATTGCACCAGATACAAGGTATTTAAAAAAAATACATTTCCCAGTGGACGGTATCTCTAGAACCTACCACACAGTCTTCACCCTCCCACACCCTCTGAAATTATAGATGGTGAGCAATATCTCAATGTATTGATTACATTCATTATATGAGTTTGCCAAGTGATGTTGCCTCCCTTCTTTTCAATGATAGAAAATATTATATAAATTGGAAATAAAATCCCCATTCCCTCCAAAAAACTCCCCTCTGCAAGAACCCCATACATATATGTTTTGTCACAGGCTAAGGGGAGAAATCTTGAAAGGAGAAGACCCTTGTTAAAAGGTTGGCAGCAGATCACTAGGTGTCATAAACAGATAGCTAAGGGTTAATGTCTCTTTCACCTGAAACACCTGACCAGAGAACCAATCAGGAAACCGGATGTTTTCAACTTTGGGTGGAGGGAATTGTGTGTCTGGGGTCTTTGTTTTCTGTCTGCCAGCTTTCTCTGAGCTTTGGAGAAGTAGTTCTGCTTTCTAATCTTTTGTTTCTAAGTGTAAGGACAAAGAGATCAGATAGTAAGTTATATGGTTTCTTTTCTTTGGTATTTGCATGAATATAAGTGCTGGAGTGCTTTGATTTGTATTCTTTTTGAATAAGGCTGTTTATTCAATATTCTTTTAAGAAATTGCCCTGTATTGTGTCATCTTAATACAGAGAGACCATTTGTATTTTTTCTTTCTTTTTTTATATAAAGCTTTCTTTTAAGACCTGTTGGAGTTTTTCTTTACTTCAGGGAAATTGAGTCTGTACTCACCAGGGAATTGGTGGGAGGAAGAAATCAGGGGAGATCGGTGTGTGTTGAATTGGCTAGCCTGATTTTGCATTCCCTCTGGGGGAATAGGAAAGTCCTTTTTGTTTCCAGGATTGGGAACGGAGAGGGTTATTTTCACAGAGCTTGTGTCTGTGTATCTCTCCAGGAGCACCTGGAGGGGGGAAGGGAAAAAGGATTATTTCCCTTTGTTGTGAGACTCAAGGGATTTGGGTCTTGGGGTCCCCAGGGAAGGTTTTTCAGTGGGACCAGAGTGCCCCAAATCACTCTAATTTTTTGGGTGGTGACAGCAGGTACCAGGTCCAAGCTGGTAGCTAAGCTTGGAGGTTTTCATGCTAACTCCCATATTTTGGACGCTAAGGTCCAGATCTGGGACTAAGGTTATAACACTAGGTTTTGCTTATCATTGCATGATACTGTCACTGATAAGATGTGGAATTGTCATAACTATTTGTATATGAGAAAGAACACATCCATTCCATTTTAATCTGTCCTAAATCTGAATAATAATATCCAATGTTATTATTTATCAGTTGCTTCATGAACCTATCACCCTTAGCACCCTTTGTTTTTAACTTTCATTCTCAAAAATGCAAATCATAGAAGACTAGAGTTGGAAGAGACCTCAGGAGGTCATCTAGTCCAACCCCCTGCTCAAAGCAGGACCAACACCAACTAAATCGTCCCAGCTAGAGCTTTGTGAAGCTGGGCCTTAAAAACCTCTAAGGATGGAGACTCCACCACCTCCCTAGGTAACCCATTCCAGTGCTTTACCACCCTCCTGGTGAAATAGTATTTTCTAATATCCAACCTAGACCTCCCCCACTGCAACATGAGACCATTGCTCCTTGTTCTGTCATCTGCCACCACTGAGAACAGCCAAGCTCCATTTTCCTTGGAACCACCCCCTTCAGGTAGTTGAAGGCTGCTATCAAATTCCCCCTCATTCTTCTCTTCTGCAGACTAAATAACCCCAGTTCCCTCAGCCTCTCCTTGTAAGTCATGTGCTCCAGCCCCCTGATATTTTCATTGCCCTCTGCTGGACTCTCTCCAGTTTGTCCAAATGCAGTAACTCAGGTGAGCAGTTTTACCTAAGGAACTAAAAGAGTAGGTGGAATGTTGTTTGTTTACTATAGAAGGAACTGAGGATATGTCTACACAGCAGTTAAAAACCTGTGGTTGGCCCCTGCCAGCTGACTTAAACTTGAAGGGCTCAGGCTGCAGGATTGTTTAATTGCATGGTAAGCATCTGGGAACTGGGGTTCAAGCTGGAGCCCCAGCTCTAGGACCCTGTGAGATGGGAGAATTCCAGAGTTCCGGCTGCCACCCAAACCTGCAGCCCACACCACAATTAAACAGCCCCTCAGCCCACGACTGGCAAACCCAAATCAGCTGACACAAGCAAGCTGCTGGTGTCTACTTGCAATGTAAACACACCCTGATAGTCCGGGGCCTATGTCTTGTTAAATAAATTGGGATACTAAAAGTTTGCAAAAAGTTTCTGATGTTGAGAGAAATCATTGAATTCTGCAATTTCACTTGTTAGGTTTTTCTTTTCTTTTTTTTTCTGTTATTGGACTGAGCCCCTCAACATATTTTCTACACCAGCAGAGGAGCTAAAGGACAAAAGATAAAGTGAGCATGTCACAGCAAGTGGATTTATCTTGAATCAATTATGATGATATTAGCAGAACTGAGCTCTCCTATAAGTAACAAATAGAAGAGAGGTGGACACACAGCTTACATCGAAACAGATGCTAAGGGTTACCCTTCTAAAAACTTCTTTGGGTGGGATACTGCTGTTTATATATGGGGAATAATGCCTAAAATAATACAGTTTCATTTTTCCCCACTATAGCGCTATCAGTTGAGATATGCACCTACACTATATCTTCTATCACAGAGTATCAATGCATTTTATAAATTAAAAGCCTCAGAACACTTCTATCTGGTACATATAGTAGGTCTTACTAGACATATTTTTCAGATCAGTAAACTAAGGCACAGAGGTTAGGTGATATGGGAGGCACTGTTACCCAGTGGATAGGGCACTGAACTGGCACTCAGGAGAGGGGGCTTTATTCCTGGCTCTGTCCTGGCCTATTGGGTGACCTTGGGCAAGTCACTTCATCTCCCTATCTGTAAGATGGGGCTAAAGGACACTCAGCTCCTTTGTAAAACAATTTGAGATATATGGATAAAAAATGCCTCCAGAGCGCTAGGTATTGCCATCCTAGATTATTAATTATTGGATTGTCTTCAGGCTTGAAAACCAGCTCCCTGATTTAGTGGGCAGATCATACTATGTCTCCATTGCTTTGCATTCACATCTCATTCCTATCCACCAGCTTTCCCACTACACTATCAAACAATGAAAAATTCATGTTATGCTTCTCCCTCCTTACAAATATATTACAGATGCTGAAACATGTAAACAAAAAGGAATGAAATGAAGTGAATTTCAGAGTTACAGTTTTAACTTGATTTTGTGATTCCATGAAATCAGCAAAGACTGAATCAGTCCTTAGCAAGCAACAGAACAGGGACAAAAAACACAACTCTGCATATTAAAACCAGGAATAGTTTAAATATTTAAAGATTCTTAAGATAGTGTCCCTGCCTGCAGGTATATGGGATCTTGGGGAGCAATTACCACACAGGTGGGGTGCCAATTAATTTCTTTATTAAAGGGAAAAGGAAGTGGTGGGAATTTAACAATGAAATGCGATCGGATGGGGTGTATAAGGTGTTTACAATAGACAATGATGCGGGGGGGGGGTTCTTCTTATTGAACAGTGTAGGGAGTTTTAACAGTGGGGTTCAGCACAATAGGATACAGTACAGTCAATAAGCAACTTAACTTTATATAGGAACAACTCTAGATACAGTGTGGAATGCAAAACGTACCCAAAAGAAAATGCAAAATAAAATGGTAGCTTCTATATAAAAATGGTATACAAAGTATATTAGAGAAATGGAGGCAACTAATGGGGTGTTATAACCATAAGTAAAATGTGAGTCACAGTGCAATAATACAATATGGGTGATAAGTGAAATTATGCAATGTAGAAAATTACTGACTTAATTTGTGAGGCTGTGATAGCAAGAGTGTACCTAAAAGCTGGGTCAAGAAACAGGAGGGGGGAGGGGAGTGAGTGATTAGTGGTATCTGAGGAGAGGAGAGTGCAGCTGCAAGCAGCGAGAGACTCTGAAGCCCAGAGCAGCAGTCTTCAGGAGCCTGCGGGCTGGAGGTACGGGAGACAAGAGCAGCTGGAGCGCACTTAAGGGGAGTCTGGGAGCAGCAAGAGGGGAGGGCGCTGAACGTGTAAGCGATGGGAAGGCACGTGGAGAATGGGGGAGACGGCTGAGGGAAGAAACAGGCTGCAGCAGCGGAGAGCACTTCAGGGAAGAAACAGGCTGCAGCAGCGGAGAGCACTTCAGGGAAGTTGCGGAGCAGCGGGGTGAAGACAAACGGAGCAGTGTGATGGTGATCTTCGGTAGGGGAGGGGCAGCAGAGGAGCGAGGTCATAAACACAGGGGATACAGGGAGAGGCAGCAGAGAGGTGTAAAGAAGGGCTAGAGGGACACCCAAAAAAAAAGGAAAGAAGCGGCAAAGGGTTTGGGAATTTACACAAGGGGGGGAGCAGCAAGGGGTTACACCAGGGAGACACGGAGAAGTACACAGAGGGGGAGATTGGAGCGGGGGAGAAACAGACACGGGAAAGTTCAGAGAGAGATTGGGACAGCGGGAAGATGAACTCAAGCAGTAAAAACCTTATCTATCCTCTAACTTAATCAAACTTATATAAATTACAAGTAGCTTATACAAAGTAATAAAACAGGTATAGAATACAAGCAGGCAATGGCTTTTTTAAATCTATCTTAATCAAGGACTAGGCAAAACAACAAATATCACAATTTTAAGCAAACTATAACAAGCAACTATACAGAGCAACAAAACAGCAAACTACAACAAGGCAGGTGAAGCTTACAAGCTCTACAGTCTTAGCAAACTATGACTTATTAAACTAAAAAGCAAAACCTATGGTGCACCTTAATGCTATGGGGAAATTACAGAGGGCAGAGTGGTGTGTGCCCAGGATACAGCTCCCAAGGCAGCCCCCAAGGAAGCCAAGGGATGGTGGCTGCAGCAGTGGATACAGCTGAAAGCAGGGAGCAGAGCTTAGCAGTGGCACAAGCTTATTTTTAGCAGCAAAGCGCTGGGGAGTTTAAGAGAGGTTTTAAGACATAGACCAAGGTTTAGCTTGAGTCTGTGTGCTAGGGAAACAGAGCCAGCAGCTAAAGTAATAAAATAAAAGTATGGAAAGTTTCACAGAGGGATTCTTACCAGTCCCTAAGGCAGCAGCAAAGGCAGAAGCAGCAGCAACATCAGAAGAAGCAAGGAGGGCTCAGTACGGTCTCGATAATCAGGAGATCTCTCAGGCAGCAATTCGTTCTTCGTGGGGGAGTGGGGGGTTAAAAACTGGGGGTAAGCTCAAAAATAAAATGAGAGCGGAGAAAGGATCCCCCAAAACCCCTGGCTGATCAGACCAGGCAGCAATGCAGGAACCTTTCTAATGTTTGTTTAAAAAATGTCTGTTTTTAAAGGCAAACTTAGGCAGTTTCCCGCCAGTAATCCTGATAGGCTCCCTCTGTCACAGGGGAGGAGGCACAGGGAAAAACTGCAGGTGAGCACAGAGACATGCCTGGGCAGAGTCCTGTGCAATAGGTGACTCAAAAGCACATGAGGCCTATGACTCATGCCCAGGATCTTAAAAACACAATAGATCTTGCAGCTCTGCACGTTGCCTGCCCTATACCAAGCCCAGGTTCAACAAGGTGATAACAGGACTAACCCTTTGAACAGGGCAATGGTCCCACTTAGCACGCAGCACAAGTGGCCATCCCTTTGAGAAGGGCAGTGGCTCTTGGTAAACAACTTAAGGGGCCCTCCCTTTGAGAAGGGCAGTGGCCCTGGTAAATAACAGCAAGGGAGGGGCTGCCACAGAAGGAGAACAAAAACAAAATGGAGTATGGGGACAGCTGTAAGAAACAAACTGGAGTAGGGGGATAGCTGTAACAGAGAGAGAGTTCTCAGATAAAACATTATACCAAGGCAGGTAGATTATGAGATGCTGTACTAAAGAGGCCATCACTAAACCTATTAGTAGGATCAGCCAAAAGCACTGCACACAGGGGAGGACTCTTGCTCAGTTTGGTGTTGGTCTATTCCTTCTGTGCCTTTATTCCTTCATGGGGCCCTCAGTGCATAGAATGCTAAATCCTTGCATAAAGGCAAGCACCTCACCCCTTTTTCTGTCGTTTAGAGTGTAAGCTCTTCTAGGCAAGCACTCTATTTCATACCATTCTGCAAAGTGGCTAGCTATTGATGGTGAGCTACAAAGAACAGTATCTCCTCTTGTTGATTAAGAAATATCATTAATAGTATCTAGCCTCATCTGATGCCCTTTGGGTAGATGAATGGTAATGTAGGGCTTTGTGGGTAAGCCAGGGAGATGATGGAAACCTCAATTCTATGGAGAGAAAAATATACTTGTAGGTTATCTGTTATTTATTATTTGAGCTTCCTATGAGAACTGTAGTCCAATAGTATACCAGTAAATATGAGGAAAGTAGCAATATTTAAACCTAGCTATCTAGGGGCAGCATACATTACAAGAGAGGGACTTAGTAGTAGTGGGAAGATATGCAAGTAGGTAAGTGTATGAATTTATAAATTTGTTGAGTGACAGGGAATTTTCTATCTAATCAACCTTCATTTGCTTTATCACATGAATCCTACAAATCATAGCAATGCTTTCAATTTCAGCCTGCCTTCTGCATGGAAACCCAGGGCTCATGTGAAAGGGAGCAAGAGAGAACACAGTTCACGAGCCAGCTTCTAAAGACTCATGAAGATATGTTGATACCGCTTAGGGGTTTATTAACATTACTGGAAGTTACTTATGTGCATCCAGGGAAAACAGACTCTTTAATTATGTTATGCAAAAGGTAATAGATGTTAAAAATGATCGCTATATGAAATCATTTTGGAAAAAAAACTTTTATCTTTGATTTTTGATTTTACTAAAGAATTTAGCTGTCTTCTACTCTTTGTAAAAGAGCCCTTTATGGGCTTTGCCATTCTTAGAGAAGTAGCAGTTGAAGGTGTATAGTAGATTATAATTTCATTTAAGTGACTCAGTTCCTTTTTACATTGTATGTGACAACAGTGAATTAGCATTCTATGAGACAAGAAGATTTCTCCATTTTAAGTGTTTGAACATCCTTTGCAGCCTTCTGCCTTCCTTCCCCCGCCACTCTACCCCTAATTCTCATGGTATAAGGGCTTGGCTACACTTACAAGTTAGGGCACATTAAAGCAGCCCCAAGCATCCTAAATCCTGACACTGGCAAGGCACTTAGAGTGCCTAGACTCTGCAGCTGGAGTGCTCCTGGTAATCCACCTCCATGAGAAGCATAATGCTTGCTGCTCCTTGGCTGAAATGCCCCAGCATCAGTGTGAATGAGGTGTTGCATTACTGCACTGCAATTGGCCTCTGGAAACGTCCCATAATCCCCTTAAGTCAAGTGGCTACTCTTGTCATTGTTTTGAACTCAGTTGTAGGAATGTGGACATGCCCTTTCAAAACTCTGTTTCTGACAGCTGGTATGCTTATCTGCTCTGGGACAAAGCAAGCCATTAGTGTGGAATGTTGCTGCTGTGAGTGTGTGAGACAGAGAGGCGGGGGACGGGGGGTCTGCAGCTGTCTGACCTTACAAGACAGCATGCTGACATGCTCTCATCCCCCTGAAAACCCACTCTCTCTCCCCCCACATACACACAACACACTCCCTGTCACACTCCACCCCACCCCACCCCATTTGAAAAGCACGTTGCAACCACTTGCACACTGGTATAGCTACCACAATGCACTGCTCTCTGTGGCATTGCAAGAGCTGCTAATGTGGCCACGCCAGTGTGCTTGAATCTGACAGTGTGGACACACTGGAGCGCTTTCCTTACTGCGCTCTCCAAGGGTTGAATTAATTCACAGTGCTCTACATCTGCAAGCATATCCATGCCCTAAGGAGTAAAAAGTATTGATTTAAGACCAATACCTCTATAGGTCATAGTAGATGAGGATTGTGTGGAGGGAAACAATTGGGTAGTTTGGCAGATATCTGGAAACATAAGTGTGGCATTTTTATTCACCTTTTGGAGTACAAAAATTGCAGTGTAGACATCCAGGTTCAGGCTGAAGTCAGGGCTCTGGGACTCCCTCCCCTACCCTCTGCAACATTTCACCATCCATGGGACATAGAATCATAGAACCATAGAAGATTAGGGTTGGAAGAGACCTCAGGAGGTCATCTAGTCTTAACTCCTTGGTCAAAGCAGGACCAACACCAACTAAATTATTCCAGTCAGGGCTTTGTCAAGCCAAGTCTTTAAAACCTCTAAGGATGGAGATTCCACCACCTCCCTAGGTAACCCATTCCAGTGCTTCACCACTAGTGAAATAGTTTTTCCTAATATCCAGCCTAGACCTCCCGCACTGCAACTTGAGATCACTGCTCTTTGTTCTGCCATCTACCACCACCTGAAAATAGCTGAGCTCCATCCTCTTTGGAACCCCCTTTCAGGTAGTTGCCTTTCACAACATGTGGTGACTTCATCCAGTGTGCTAAACAAATCAATAACAATCACGTGGATGAAACCAATCACTGTGCTCTTGAATGAACTCATAGGAAAATGATAAGATAAAAACACCACATCACCTGTAGGTGAACACTTTTCATGAAGTGACCACTTTATATCTGACCTCTCAGTCCTCATCCTCAAAAGAATCCTGCACAACATCTTCAAAATAAGAGGCTGGGAGCTTAAATTCATAGGTTTTCTAGACACTGAAGATCACTTTTAATAAAGATACTGGGTTTCTGGCTTATTACAACAATCTATAATCCACAAAACCATTTTTGTCCTATTGCTACATGAGTGATCATGTGCCATTTCATTTTGAATGGTCCCTTAGAATATGTGCTAACTACTTACGCTAAACTATCTGTTTGATCTTGTATTTAGCTGTGACACTCTTAGTACCCTTTCCAGACCTAAACAAGAGCTCTGTGTAGCTTAGAAGCTTGTCTCTTTCACCAACAGAAGTTGGTCCAATAAAAGATATTACTTCACCCACTTTGTCTTGAGTTAAGGTGATGAAACTAACACCGACGGTCATAAACCACTATAATTATTTCGCTTTTACATGTTCATACAATGCTTCTTCTGTCGGTGGGTGTCATGGTATAAATCCCCACTCTGAACCTTAGCGTCCAGAAGATGGGGTACCAGCATGAATTCCTCTAAGCTTAATTACCAGCTTAGAACCTGTAGCGCTGCCACCAACCAGGAATTCCAGTGCCTGGTACACTCTGGTCCCTCCACAACCTTGCCTGGGGACCCCCAATACCCAGTCCCTCTGGATCTTAACGCAAGGAAAGTAAACCCTTTCCCTCACCGTTGTCTCTCCCAGGCTTCCCCTCCCTGGGTCACCCTGGAAGATTCCTGCGCTTCAAACTCCTTGAATCCTAAAACAGAGAGGAAAATTCACCTTTCCCCCTCCTTTTCTCTCCCCCTCCCAGACTGTCCCTGAGAGAGAAAGTAATCCTAACACAGAGAGAAATTAACCTTTCTCCCCCCTTCCCTCCTTTCTCCCCACCAATTCCCTGGCAGATCCAGACCCCGTCCCCTGGGGTCTCACACCAGAATAAAAAAAAATCAGGTTCTTAAACAAGAAACTTTTAATTAAGGAAAGAAAAAACAGTAAAAATTATCTTTGTAAATTTAAAAAATGGAATAGGTACATGGTCTTTCAGCTATAGACACTGGGAATACCCTCCCAGCCTAAGTATACAAGTACAATTTAAAATCTTTTCAGCAAAATACCAATTTAAACTCCTTTCAGCCAAATACACATTTGAACTCCTTCCAACCAAATACACATTTGCAAATAAAGAAAACAACCATAAGCCTAACTCGCTTTATCTACCTAGTACTCACTATTCTGGACATATACGAGCCTGTATTGGAGAGAAACCTGGTTGCACGTCTGGTCCCTCTGAGCCCCCAGAGTGAACAACAACCAAACACTAACAGCACACACAAAAACTTCCCTCCCTCACGATTTGAAAGTATCCTGTCTTCTGATTGGTCCTCTGGTCAGGTGACAGCCAGGCTCACTGTTCTTGTTAACCGTTTCCAGGCAAAAGAGATATGAAGCACTTTTGTTCTATTAACTCTTACGTATCTGTTTATGACAGTGGGGCACATCCACAGTTCGTGCTCTATCATCAACAGTGAGAGCAGTGCACTGTGAGTAGCTATCCCACTGTGCAGCCCGCCACCTTCTGCAGCTAGGAATTGTGGGAAGGCGTAGTGGATCACAGTGCATCATGGGTATGGGCTCAATGTCCATCGTTCTGTCCCATTATTCCATGGGCTTCCAACTATGTTTCATGCCATTTTTCAACAGCCCTCTTTACTGTGCACCCACCATCTCTGCATGAAAGGATGGATCCTGCACTGCTGTCTACTCTTGTAGTCACTTTTATGAACATATCATGGCTGATCATGCAGTATATCATGAGGTTCAAATCTGAACAGGAATCGGTTGTGCCTTCCCTGCTGTGTGCCATGGAAAGAAACAACCCCAGATTACTTTGGGCATTCACTGAGCAGTTGCAAACAGTAGACTGTCACTTTTGGGCTCAGAAAACAAGCACTAAGCAGTGGGATCGCATCATTATGCAGGTCTGGGATGATGAGCAGTGGCTGGAGAACTTTCGGATGTGCAAAACCACCTTCCTGGAACTGTGTGGAACTTGCCGCAGCACTGCGGCACAAGGACACCAAAATGAGAGCTGGCCTTCTGGTAGAGAACTGTGTGGTGATTGCTGTGTGTAAGCTGGCGACTCCAGACTGCTGCCAGTCAATCATGAATCAGTTTAGAGTCAGGAAGCCCACGGTAGGAGTTTCATTCACACTAGTGTGCAGGGCCATTAATCACATCCTGCTACAAAGGACTGTGACACTTGGAAATGTGTGTGAAATAGTGGATGGCTTTGCAGCAATGGGATTGCCTAACTGTGATAGATGGAACACCTATTCCAGTTTTTACCCTGGACCATCTTGTGATGGAATACATCAATAGGAAGGTGTACTTCTGTATGGTATTGCAGGTGCTTGTGGATCATCAAGCACAAGAAACAATAAAGAGAAGCATGATTGTTAGTGCACTCATGGCATCAAATCATAATAGTAAAATACATCTATTTCTTACCTGTCTTTTGGCAAACACACAACTTGGCAAATGATCTAAATATGGTGAGTTTGGCATTCAAGATGGGTCAAAGGGTCTAGGTGGTTTCTTAAGGGGATAATTGCAAGTGATTAGGGACAATATGGTAAATTCTGCTGCCATTTTCCACAGGCAGGTTTCACTGAAGCCAATATCTCACTCCTGAGGATAAGCAAGGATACATGCATGCGGTTTCAGACTGGGTCCATCTAACTTTGCTGCAAAAAGGCTGAGGTGGTTTTATTTTGTCGGAAAAGCAGGAGAGTTTTGTCAGGGGGGAGGAGCACTGTAGTGCATACACCTCCACTGTTTTGTCAGTGAAAGCTGACTTTTGTCAACAAAACACTGTATTGTAGACAAGGCCTAATATCCTGGGACCAATATGGCTGCAACAACACCGCATACATTTAGTGAAGTATTTTAAGGACAACCATCTAAATAGGCTAGGGGATTCATTGCTACGAGGGGGGTTTTGCAGATTCTGGTGAATTTAAACATTACAGGCAACCTATGAAAATTCTGCTCACCAGCTACTAGGTTGGATAACTCTCTTTAAGATAGGTAACATTAATGTCTTCATTATCAGCAGCATCATGGCAAAGGACAAGCGAAGATATTTTGTGACGGAGTTGGGTTATCCTATTTGTTCCCATACATTGCAGGTGCAAATGTGGCAAATACTACCTAAAACTTGTGCACGTGGATGTGGTAGAATTTGCACATGTAGGCACTGGACTATTATGAGCAGTGTGCACAGGCTTGATAGCTTGCAGCTTGAAAATAGCCATTTATACCTGTCCATATGCATTCCTGTCCATACGCATTCAACTTTGCACAAGACACTGGTTTCTGAAAACAGAAGTTTAGCTTATATCTCAGTATATGAGGTGGGTAAGGGTATGTCTAAACTGGCAAGTTTTTATGCCACAAGTTATACCACTTTTATTAAAATGCTTGAATTAAACTGCTGTTGCATGTCCACACTGTGCTCCTTGTGATCTTGGAGCGCATCCACATTAGCAGCTCTTGTAACGGCAAAGACAGCAGTACATTGTGGTAGCTACCCCACTGTGCAACTGGCTGCAGGGTGCTTTAGGATGAGTGAGCAATGGCTCATGGATGGGGCAGGCACAGCACCACATGATGCAGGTTTCCCAATCCCAGTATTCCATGGGCATCCTAGTACATTGCCAGCTGCTTTTCAACTGAACTGTGTGCGGGGAGGGGAGGAGAGAGTGTGTGATAAAGAATGTGTGTGTGTATGGAGGATGAGAGAGACATGATGGGGTGACACTGAGTGTGTCAGCATATTGTCTTGTAAGTTGAGACAGAGTCAAGAGGCAACCAGTCCAGAGGTAGAGGGAGGGGGAACCCCAATATCAGTCCTCGCCTCCCTCCCTGGGCTCTCTGCACAGCAATCTCTCTCTCTCTCTCTCGCACACACACACAGCATCAGAAACGGTGCTTTGAAAGGGGAGGAACACATCTCCAGGGCAGCCGAGTTTAAAACAATAAGCAAAGCAGTCACTTGAGACATTATGGGACAGCTCTGGAGGCCAATTAGTGCAGAAAGCAATCAAGTGTCTACACTGGCAATAGAGCACTTGAGCTTCTGCACAAATAGCCTTATGACTCTCGTTGAAGTGGTTTTTTTGGAGCGCTGCACCTGAGGAGTTTCTGTGCACAAAATGGCTTGGCAGTGTGTAAACATCTGCAGTTTGAGCACAAAAAGCTGCTTTACTGCACAGAAACTTGCCAGTGTAGACTAGCCCAAAGTAATCCCTCACCATCTCAGGTAAAAGACAAAAATCTAGGAGCACAAGTTGCTTTTTGTTGACTCAATGTCAAACCAGTTTTCTATCTATATGACAGTATAATGTACTTTCAGAAATGCAGTATTCAGGATATATTTAATTTTGCATGTCAGCAAGACTGCTGTTGGCTTAATTATATTGTTATTACTGTTTTAATTTTTTGATGTATTAGTACAACGGTCTCCAAACCTTTTTGATCACACACCCCTATCAGTAAAAAAATTTTGAGCATGCACCCCGTGCCACGCCGGCTCTACCATTTTTGCCAAAGCTGCTCGGACTCCCGCCCCAACTGATGAAGCAAAAAAAGAGCAGCAAAGTCTCTCAGCTTTCAACTATTTCAACATCATTTTAGATGTAATTTTCTTTAGCAGTAGCTAAACTCTACTGAGCTACATCTATCTACCAAGAACCCTGCGGGCATGTTGTTGGTGAAGGATTTTTGTTGCTGAGCTGTTAAATAATTAGAAGGTAAAAGCCAAGTGGAAATTAACTTCAGTTCAGTCAGCCCATTATAATACTGCAGTTATATCTAGAAAGTTGTCACATGTTGATTAACCAGAATTGTTTAGAATTCAGTTCTGATGAGGTAGTCAGAACTTGGGGACAGCTAAACAAAGTAATTGGATTTTTGTATGTCCCTCACATTCATTTAGCAGAAGAAGAAAAAAAGCTAAAGGCTGCTAATATGAGAATGTTTACATATGCCTCTTAGAATTAATGAGAGCCCTCACCAACAATTTATATGGATGACAAAATCATAGCACAGTCAGCTTGTCAACAGCAATAACAGCCAAAAAGAAGCTACTCTGGCGGGCCGTGGGCCAAAGGTTGACGATCTCTGATCTAGACACTGTTCCTGTATCTGGTCTTTTAGGCACACTGCCAGGGTACTGACTACCACATCTGTCACCTCTTCTCTGGATATAGGATCATGTGGGCCAATACTCCAATCCCCATGTGACACTGCACCCCATATTCTTCATAGTGAGATTATTATGATATGGTTATAGCATATTATAATACATTTTATGCAAGATGGGTCATGTAAGATGTCATTGAAAATGTTATGATTTGCTGAATATGATTATCTCATTTGTATGCATTTATCATTTTTTAATCTGAAGTTATAAATATAACTATGTATCTGTACTTCAAATATAGTTACACCTGGGTAATGCCCAATAGACAAGATGCTTTCAGTCTAAATAGCTGGTTGGGAAGAACCTGTTCTGGGCACTGAGCCATTAGGGAAAACAATGGGCCTTAGGGGAAGTAGGGTTGCCAGCTTTCTAAACAGAATACCCTTGCCCCGTCCCCTGACCTGCCTCTTCCCCGAGGCCCCACCCCGTCCCGCCTCTTCTCTGAGACTCCATCCCCGCTCACTCCATCCTCCCTCCGGTCTGTTGCTGGTTGTCCTCCACCTCATTCACTCACTCATTTTCACCAGGCTGGAGCAAGGGTTTGAAGTGTGGGAGGGGGCTCCAGGCTGAGACAAGGGATTGGGGTGCCGGGCGATGCGAGCTCCAGGACAGAGTTTGGGTGCAGGAGGGAGCTCAGGGCTGGGGCAGGAGCTTAGAGTGTGGGAGAAGATGTGGAGTGCGGACTCCAGGCTGTGCTTATCTCAGGGGGCTTCCTGGCAGTGGCAATATAGCCCTCTGGCTCCTAGATGGAGGTGTGGCCAGGTGGTTTTGCACAGTACATGCTCACTGCCTCTGCCCACAGGCACTACCGCCACAGCTCCCATTGGCTGTGGTTCCCAGCCGATGGGAGCTGTGGAGCTGATGCTTGGGATTGGGGCAGGGCATGGAGCCCCCCTGGCTGTCCCTCCACCTAACAGATGAGGGACAGATTGCCACTTCAGGGGAGCCTTGTGGAGCTGGGTAGGGAGCCTGTCATCCCTGCCAACTGGGCTTTTAATGGCCCAGTCAACAGTGCTGACTGGAGCCGCCAGGGTCCCTTTTTAACTGGGCATCCAGGTTGACAACCAGACACCTGGCAACCCTAAGGAGAAGCTTATCTCCCACCTAGTAAGCCTTCCTGAGAACGCTATGGACAGCCTATGAGTGAGAGCTACTATAATTCTACAAGGACATGTGACCAGGCCACATGATGCTGGACTCCATCTTGTATGTTTCCAGACTGGTCTGGGAAACAAGCTTTGGAACAAAGGGTTCCCAGCATATGCAAAAGCTATATAAGGCAAAGAGTGACAACATCTGTTGTTCTTTACTCCCCACACAAGTGAACTCCTGGAAACACCAGAGAAACAAAGACTGAACTGGGGGAAGTGCTGGACCCAGGCTAAAGGGATGTCTAGCCTGTGTATGAAACATCTGGGGATTCCATGCTGTAAAGCAAGTGCAGTTTGCTCCTTAAGAATCTGCAACCTGGTTTTATCATTTCTCAGGGTGAGAATCTGTTAATTCATATCCAATGTATATTAAGCTTAGTTTGTGTTTTGTTTGTTTGCTAGGTGATCTGCTTTCATCTGTTTGCTATCAGTTATAATCACTTAAAATCTATCTTTTCTAGTTAGTAAACTTATTTTTGTTTTAATCTAAACCAGTGAGCTTTGACTAGGGGTCAGCAATATGTCCGTGGTAAAAATTTTGAGGTCCATGGTAATTTTTCAAGAAATGTTGAATGACTGAATGACATAACCCCTCCAATGTCCATCACTAAGTCCCATAATTTTGTCAAGTGTCCGTCACACAACAGGGTGATGCTGACCCCTGGCTGTGACTGGAGCACTTGAGGATCATCTTTGCTTGGTTACAAGTGTGCATTGTTCTCTTCACATTGAGGGAGAGGCAGACCGGGTATAAAACCCATATACTGACTAGATTTGAGCAGGGCAGGATGGTACTGCTCTGAGTTCCCAGACTGGGAAGCTGATGGTTAGAGAGCCTCCATGTAACTGCAGCTGGCTGTGTTCCTATCTGTATGAATGCTGGTAAAAGTGCAGGCTGGAGAGCTTTGCAGCTTCTCATAGCAGCACAGTGTGAGAGGGAGCCCAGACTGGTGGGTCAGGGGGCTCAGTGGTACCCCAGTTCCAGGTCGCATCCTGGGGGGAACCTGTCATACCACACATCCCCCAAATGTTTCCTCAGCCGTCTCCAGAGCTCCATCCTCATGGAAACTCTGGGTTACTGTTTCACCCTGTGACACTGCACTTCATATTCTTCATAGTTGTATGATTATTATATGATTATTACATAATTATGATGCAATTTGTACAAGATGAGTCCTGTGAGGTGTCATTGGAAAAGTTATGATTTGCTGAATATGATTGTCCTATTTGTTTGCATGTATCATCTTTGTATCTACAGTTATTAATATTGACTATATATCTGTACTTCAAATGTAGCTACACCTGGGTGACACCCACTAGGCAAGATGCTTTCAGTCTAGATAGGTGGTTGTGAAGGTCCTATTCAAGGTAATGGGCCATTAGGGAAAACAATAGGCTGTGGGAGAAGCTTATTCCCCACCTGATGAGCCTTCCTCAGAACGCTCCAGACAGCCTGTAAGTAATGGCTGCTGTGATTCAACCAGGGCCTGTGACCAGAGCACATGACACTGGATCTCCAGTTTGGGTACCTGTATTTTTCCACAAACTGGTCTGGGGACCAAGCTTTGAAACAAAGGGATCTCACCATATTTAAAAGCTATATAAGCCAGTGAGTGATGTCATTGGTGGTTTGTCACTTCCCCCTAACTCAATACCAGAGAGAAGCTCCCAAAAAAAAAGACTTGGAATGGGGAAGGGGATCCTAAGCTACAAACCAAATGAACTCACTCCTCAGAATCTGCAAGCCTTCTTGTATCACCAGCCAGGGTGAGAATTTGCTAATTCATATCCAATCTTTCTAGTATTTTAGGCTTAGTTTGCTATTTTGTTTATTTATTAGGTAATCTGCTTTCATCTGTTTGCTATCACTTATAATCACTTAACGTCTATCTTTTGTAGTTAATAAACTTGGTTTTTGCTTTATCTAAACCAGTGTGCCTTTGACTAAAGTGTCTGGGGATTCTCCTCTTCACATTGAGAGAGGGGCAAACTTTATTAATGTGCTTACACTGTACAGATCCATGTGCAGTGCAAGATGATAATTTGGGGTTTATATTACAGTTTGTTTGATTCCTGGGGGGATTCTTCATGACTGCACCTGCAGAAAATGCCTCTCCTCACTCCAGAATTCCTGTGACTTCCTACAAAAAATGGCAAGGAAGCAAAGGGAAGCTGCACGAAGGAGAGGGTCAACCATGTGCGCAGTTGGAGAAGGGGGGATTACCCCCCTCCAAACGGAGGTGAGGCATAGGGGGACACCTGGGGTTACATGCCACTGCCTCCCCTCTCATTTCTGTAAGCACAGAGCTGCCCAGTTGAAGGAGGCTGCCTCTCGGCTCCCGACTCTTCAGCTGAACACTGCAGTGCCAGCCGTGCTCCCCTTCTGTGTGCTGGGAACCTTTCTGTTTTCTGTGCACCAGTGAATGCCCATGGTGGAGCAAGAGACAGTGGGAGAAGGAAGGGAGGTGGAATAGGGGAGGCGGGGGGGGATGGAGAAGAAAAGATGATAGGGAAATTGTGTGGGGAAATGGGAGCCCCTTTGGTGGCGGCGGCAGCAGCAGCAGCAACAGCAGTGGGGTTCCCCCATTAAGCAGGCCCATTGAACCCTCACCCTGACAGACCCCTACCCCCTACACCTGGATACCCCTGATGAGCTCCCCACACCCAGATCCCCACCCCACTGATCCCCAACCAGCTGCACCTCAATTTCCACCCCATCAAGCCCCACTCCCTCAGCACCCAGATCCCCCTGCTGAGCCCCAACCACCAACTTCACCTGGATCCCCTGCAGAGTCCCATTGCCCCTGCACCCAGAACCCCCAATGACTCTGTGCATCCAGATCTCTCACTGAGCCACCTGCACCCAGATTATCCCACACAGAAACCTCTCACTCCACACCTGAATCCCCTGACACTATGCCCCAGGGTGTTTCTGGGGCAGGCCCAGCCTTTGCACAGTGTCAGGGTCAGGTGCAGCCTCATTGCCAAGTCCCTGCACTGGGAGAAGATAGAGGCTTCAGTGTGATCTCAACCTCAATGCAACCAGTGGTCTGTGCTCCCCACTACCATGCTGGAGCCACATATATTTATATAAAATTTGCAGAATCTTGCAGAATTTTAAAATATTGTGTGCATAATTTTTAATGTTTTGGTGCAAAATTCTCTCAGAAGTATTTGTTTCAATGTTAACAAAAGATCTCTAGTTACTCCAAAACCAGAGCAGGAGGAGCCTCCTTGTAGCTTTTAGCCCTCTGGCTAGGGCACTCACCTAGGATGTGAGGGAACACTGATTCAAGTCCCTGCTCTACAGCAGAGACCTGAACCACAATGTCCTCCCTCCCAAACCCCAGGTTATAGAATATTCTCTAAGTTTCTCCTCTTGAAGCTGTTCCACTTTGTATAAAATACTTAAATAATCATTCAGCCAGACACATTCAGGCTATGTCTATAAATAGCTAGGAGGAGCAATTCTCAGTTTGGGTAGATGTACACACGCAGGCTCTGCTTGAGCTAGCACACTAACATTAGTAGTGTGCTCATTGTGGCACAGGAAGCAGCTTGGGCTAGCAACCCACGTGCAATCCCACCTAAGCCCCTCAGTACATACTCATCTGTCTAACCCAAGCTTTCCCCCATGCAGCCACCATGACACTGCTATTTTTAGGCCACAGCTTGAACATATCTACCCAAGATGGGAATTACACCTCCTTGCTGTTGTGTAGATGTACCCTTAGTGAGAGTGACTCAGATCCAGTTGTTAGGGCATGCACGTGGGGGGGGACACCTGCATTCCAGTCTCAGTTCCACTGAATATGTAAGGATTAGGGTCAATAGGGATCCCCAGGCTTGGGTGATGGTTGGAACTGGTAGGACTTCCTGCCAGGAGGGTTCCTTAACCTAGGGTCAGGTTACAGAGGGCTGGGACCCCAGGCTAGGTTCAGGAATGTTAGGGCTGCAAGGTATCTGCTACCATTTCATTGAAAGACCACGAAACATACATGGAAGAATCATATTAGGAAAGTAGTCCTTGGAAGAAATTGCTGTTACTATAGATCTTATGTCATCATTAATGTGAGGCAAAGAGGTCCATCCAATTTCAAATGTGAGGGGATGTGGTTCATAATGCAATCTCTATTAAGATATGAAAAAAAATTGGGAACTCTCCCAGCACATAAGCAATGCCTGCACCTGCAAATTGTCACTCATTTCAGAGTTATCTAGTAGTCTGACTCATTTTCAGTCTCACTGCATTTGGGACAATCTTAAAGCAAATGGCAGCAAAATAAATGATGCAAGCTGAACTGTTTCAAAAGCCAAGCAATGTATATATGTTACTTAAGGAAGAGTTACAGATGGTATCTAAGTTTTGAAGAGGTCAACTTGAATAAAAAGTATTTATGTCAGTGCTGTCTGCAATAGTTATCTTAGGAGTCTAGCCTACACTGGTTGATTATGGTATGAATATGCTCAAGTTCCTTCAATTACTCTACTTCTAAAACTAATGACTCATATAAATTAAATATGATGAAGGGGGCAGATTTGATAATTTATGCATCTAGTACAAGGACCATTTCCAGTTAGGATTATTATTAAGTAGGTTCAGGGGTGGCCCTAGACTAGCTGCCAGCAAGTGGAGCCCTAGGCGAACCATGCAATCAGTGTCCCCCACAACCAAGTCCCAAGGGCAGATCTAGGCTGAGGTTTTTGGTAAACTGGGAAACATTTTGCCCCTTTTTTCCTTTTAATGTTTTATAAGCTTTTTTTTTTTTTTAAAAGAGTCTTAATTATTTGGTTTGTCCATCCATCTATCTGTCCAACCAATGTTTCTGAGATCAGATAAAATAGAGACACGAAATTTTCAGAATAGATTTCTACATGACAGCTAGATGATTTCAGTCTGATTTCAAATAAAAATATGTTAATTATTTTTATTATTACAAATCCAAAAACATCCATTATGCTATCCGGCTTTAACTTCCATTACCACCATATCCAACAGAGAAAGAAATAAGAAAACTCTTCAGTGAACTTTAACCTGGATTTACAAAACACTCCAAATAATAAACACTCTGGGCTCTTAAAAGATGACTTTTCTTGCTTTAAGTTTTGAAAATTCAGTCACTAGTTCTTTTAGATCCAGTTTTCCAGCTATTTCATGCTCTATTGACATTCTGGCAAGTCCAACAAGTCTCTCTTGCACCATTGTTGAACAGAGATATGAATGTTTTTTGTCAATTTTAACTTTGAGAAGCTATGTTCCCCACTAGTTACGGAAACTGGCAAAGTTAAAAGAATGCGTAGAGCTATAAAAATGTTTGGAAAACTATCTGAGTTTATTTTCACAAACAAACTTCAGTACTTCTTCAGTAGTGGAATGTTTCTTAAGTCATCTTGAAAAAGCCTGAAGCTCACTACATAGCATCAATGTCTTTTGAATTTTCATGAGTCAATGCTGACTCCAGTTTTATACAAAATTCTCTTACCTGTTTTGCTGATGTCTTTTGCATGCTGTGGATATCATATAGAAAGCCAAATACTGACTCTAGCTGCTGCATCTGTTGAAATCTTTTCTCAACTGAGTGACTAGCAGTATCAAGGACTGCAAAGTAGAAATTCACTTTGAACCTTTGTTTTGGGTTCTGAATGGGCGTGTCTCGTCCTTCATACAAAAACTGCTGTTTCTTTTGCTGAATGTGAACTGGCTCTGGTTCAGAAAGTCAGATTCTCTTGAGCTTGCTGGAGAAACAACCAGTGTTCTTTCAAATCCTTCATCGCTTCTGAATTCCTCCAGAATATTTTTAGTTTGCTGAAGTTTTTGAATAGCAGAATATATGTTAAAGTTCTTTTCTTGAAGCTGCTTACTAGTGAGGTTAATCTCAAAAAGGATGTTATACCACAAAATGAGTGAAATCACAAATTTGAACTTGGAAAGGCCATTTGCAAAAGCTACTGCATCTGAACGTGCCATATTGCCAGATGATCCAGTAAAGATATTATCATCAGAAATTTCAATTAGGACATCATAAGTGTTTCCAAGTTCATAGAGAAGAGGCTTCAAAGCATCAATGCGACTCTCCCATCTTGTCTGACTATGTGGTTTCACAGTTAGAGAATTCACATGGCGAGTCAAAATCTCCCAATGGTGTATTGAGCCTGAGAAAAACACAAACACGTTGTGCCAAGTCAAAGAAACTGCTTGCCTCCAAACAGCCTCTAGCACCACCGACAATCAAGTTCAGAGAATGCGCACTGCAAGGAATGAAAAAGGCCCTAGGATTGATTTCCATCATTTTCCTTTGCACATCATTGTTTTTACCCTTCATATTACTTCCATTAACATAGCGTTGGCCATGTAAGTTTTCAACAGATAATGACATTGTTTCAAGGTCTTGTAGAATAGTTTCAGTCAAATTCTCCAGTCGTCTCCTTCAGTGGTATGAAACCCCCCAAAAATGTTCCTTTATGAGCACTTCAACATTATCTTCATCTGCAGACTTTTCCATATGCACAAAATGAATGATTGTCATTTGTCCAACATGTCTCACACCTGGTGTAACAATCCAGTATTATTGAAAAGTATTTTGCAGAATGGGCAGCTTCTACAATTATCCTTTTTATGGCCTTTGCTAGGATTTGAATCAGTCCATTCTACATATTTTTTCCAAAGTAATGAACTTGTGTGTTTCATGATCAGTTATTTTATGTAGATGTTCCTTCATGACTGGATCAAACAAAGCTAGGTATTCAACAAATTTTTTAAAAAGTTTCCATTACCTGGAGTGTATAATTTTTCATTTCTACCATGGCCGCGGAATGCTAAATTTTGCCCACCAAGAACTCACACTAAAGCAATAAGACACTCCAGCATTTGTTGCCAATATTCTTTTTTCCTTGATCACACCGTAAATTTTCTTCATCAATAGTTTTTCCTTTTTTCAATCATAATTCAAGTTCTTTTGAATTTTGAAAACATTCCAAACATTCTGTACTTCTTTCATGTGAAGAGAAATTGAAGAGATGTTTTTCCAGTCCTTTGAACCATTTTCAGTAAGTGTTGTACCAATTGCTTGATTTCTAAATAACTTGCAGCAAAAGCAAAACAGAGTCCTTCAACACTGAATATTGTAACCAGTTTCAATGAATTTCTTCCCAATTAATGTGTTTCCTCTTGTAATGCTGAGGAGAGAATTTTCTTTTATTTCCATTCTTAGGGAAGGGAAATTCATTAATTTGTTCAGGTCCATGTACCATGAGAATTTGTCATCACATCTGGGCCATGAAGCTGGGGCTCAATACTGTAACTTGTTTGTAATTTCCTCATCTTTTCTTCCTTCTACTCCATTTACTTCAATTTCTGCATGTGCCTCTGAAGATGAATACATTTTCTCCACCTCCATATCAGTCTGATGCTGTGAGCTGCCTTCATCTAGAAGTAAGTTTCCATCATCTTGAGTTTCCAAACTGCTTCTGTGCGGATGTGAGCTAACCTTCTCCCGAAGTAATAGACCTTCATCTGGATGCTGTGAACTGCTTCCATCTTTACTTGGATTAAAGAGAAAATATTTCAGGAAGGATCCCTGCTGTTTTGCTTGGTCTTTTTCCTTCTCAGCTTTTTGTTTACAACACTCAGCTTCTGAGGGTTTTCTTTTTCCTCTTTCTGCCATGGGGCACTTGAATATTGTTATGTACTAACTGTGCTCCTGACTGCAAGCATTATAGCATTAAGGATGGTTGACAAACCACATGGTTGGCAATTTAAACCACATTGCAGCCATCCTAACACATCTTTTCACTGCTTAAAGATTCAATGATTAGTAAAATACAGTCACTTACCTATTAAAAAAATTAGTTACAGTATTTACATGGAAACAAAATGACCTTTTTCGACATTATAGCCCAACACCAGTTGTTTGGACTAATAATCCCCTTCCTCACGTTTACTCGATTGGAGTGTGATGTCATCACTTTCGTAGTCTATTAAGCATCAAGTTGTTATTTTTCTTTTTTATTACATGTTAACCAGTTATAACAAAGAAAAGTTCATAATTATACAATCTGATAATAACGCTAAGGTTTAATAACGCTTAAAGATACTCACACTTTGGATTTATAATGCTGAAAGATGTTATTCTTTATTCTTTGGCACCAAGAAACACAATTTTCCACAGTATTCACTCAATTCTTAACCATCTACCTGCAAAGTGTGTTAAAATGACCATTTGTCATGTATCAACTCATGATATCTCCGCTCTACATGAATTTCCAGTTATGCGACCTTGAGGTATATTCAAGTGAGGTGTCACTAGCACTGCAGCTCTTGTCGCTGGAAGATGTGTTTCATTGTGGCTGAGTTATTGCTTATCGAAATTGCGGAGTGGGTCATCTTGACCCTGTGTCAAAAATTTAAAAAAAAATTCACTAAAATATTTATTTTTGCAGTAAATAAAAGATTTGGCATACTAATAAATTCTCAAATGTAGAGATATTATAATTAATATTCTCTCTGTACATGCACGGGGAATTGAAATAATGACATCTGTTATTCTATTTGTATTTTTTTCATCTTTTTTTCATTTTTTTTAATTTGATTTTTTTCCCCTTTAATTTGGTGCCCCATTTAACTTGGCATCCTTAGCGACCGCCTAGTTCATCTATATGGACAGACCGCCCTTGGGTAGGTTAAGAAATGAGACTGCAAACAAACTAAAAGGTTTTATGGTTTCCATAGGTGAAGTTATGGAAGACAAAAGACTGTTTTTGGCCTTGTCCCACATGGCAGAAGTGTGCTTATTTTTAAACAGCACAATTGAAATGCCTACAAGCTTCACTGCTGCCTATCTGAAATTGGAACTGTTCAATGCATATGTACATTCTTGTGTTCAGTGTTTTTTTTTATGATCCAGAAAGATGAGGCAAGAGAGAAGAGGCCTCAAGAGAGAAGGTGGGATTTCACAGAAACAGAAAAATTACAAAAAAAGTCTCCAAACTAAGTGAGTGTAGTAGGAAGAGCACCTGAGACATAAGCCCTTGTATCAGAGACCTGGTATGAGGCCTGAATTAAAGTAGCGGGCAAGCTTTGCTGATATAAAGCAAAATTATCAAAAGTCAGACTGTGAGCCAATGTCAGGCTCTGCCTGCTTGCAAAGTTCACAGAATCTGGCAAGAACAGGACTGATACTTTCCTACATTCCTAGGACCTGCTCATGCAAGCATATTCTAGAAGAGTAGTACCAGAACATCCCGATATCCAGGATGGTGCAAAAACATTCCCCAAGGATAACTGGAACACACTGACCCTTCCTAAAAGATCAGGTCAGCTCCCAGACTGCTGCACTGGGCAGCACAGGGGAGGAGGTGACCAGCTTCTGCAGAGAAAGAAGTGGTTCAGGGCTACTTAGAAAAGCTGGACGAGTACAAGTCCATGGGGCCAGATGCGCTACATCCAAGGGTGCTAAAAGGAGTTGGCGGATGTGATTGCAGAGCTGTTGGCCATTATCTTTGAAAACTCATGGCAATCAGAGTAGGTCCTGGGTGACTGGAAAAAAAGGTTAATGTAGTTTCCACCTTCAAAAAAGGGAAGGAGGAGGATCCAGGGAACTACAGGCCAGTCAGTCTCACCTCAGTCCCTGGAAAAATCATGGAGCAGGTCCTCAAGGAATCAATTCTGAAGCATTTAGAGGAGAGGAAAGTGACCAGAAACAGTCAGCATGGATTCACCAAGGGCAAGTCATGCCTGACTAACCTAATTGCCTTCTATGAGGAGATAACTGGCTCTGTGGATGAGGGAAAAACAGTGGACATGTTACTCCTTGACTTTAGCAAAGCTTTTGATACCGTCTCCCACAGTATTCTTGCCAGCAAGTTAAAGAGGTATGGGCTGGATAAATGGACTATAAGGTGGATAGAAAGTTGGCTAGATCGTCGGGCTCAACAGGTAGTGATCAATGGCTCCATGTCTAGTTGGCAGTCGATATCAAGTGGAGTGCCCCAAGGGTCGGTCCTGGGGCTGGTTTTGTTCAATATCTCCATCATTGATCTAGAGGATGGTGTGGACAGCACCCTCAACAAGTTTGCAGATGACATTAAACTGGGAGGAGTGGTAGATATCCTGGAGGGTACAGATAGGATACAGCGGAACCTAGACAAATTGGAGGATTAGGCCACAAGAAATCTGATGAGGTTCAACAAGGACAAGTGCAGAATCCTGCACTTGGGACAGAAGAATCCCATGCACTGCTACAGACTATGGACCAAGTGGCTAGGCAGCAGTTCTGCAGAAGAGGACCTAGGGCTTACAGTGGACGAGAAGCTGGATATGAGTCAACAGTGTGCCCTTGTTGCCAAGAAGGCTAATGGCATTTTGGGCTGTATAAGATCAAGAAATGTAATCATTCCCCTCTATTCGACATTGGTAAGGCCTCATCTGGAGTACTACGTCCAGTTTTGGGCCCCACACTACAAGAAGGATGTGGAAAAATTGCAAAGAGCCTAGCAGAAGGCAGCAAAAATGATTAGTGGACTGGAGCACATGACTTATGAGGAGAGGCTGAGGGAACTGGGATTGTTTAGTCTGCAGAAGAGAAGAATGATAGGGGATTTGATAGCTGCTTTCAACTATCTGAAAAGAGGTTCCAAAAAGAATGGATCTAGACTGTTCTCAGTGGTACCCGATGACAGAACAAGGAGTAATGGTCTCAAGTTGCAGTGGGGGAGGTTTAGGTTGGATATTAGGAAACACTTTTTCACTAGGAGAGGGGTTAAGCACTGGAATGGATTACCTAGGGAGGTGATGGAATCTCCTTCCTTAGAGGTTTTTAAGGTCAGGCTTGACAAAGCCCTGGCTGGGATGATTTAGTTGGGGATTAGTTCTGTTTTGAGCAGGGGGTTGGACTAGATGACCTCCTGAGGTTCCTTCCAACCCTGATATTCTATGATTCTATGTTGGGTGTATATGGGTCAGAAAAGAGGTTCGCGTACTAACAGGAAAAGTAACTAATGGAAGAGTCCAAGATAAATCAGATATCCTCTTATACTATTTATTTTTCCTGCTACATCCCCCCCTCCCACACACACTTGTTTTACACACCCACAGAATATCAAACTTGTGCAACTTAATCATATACACTGATCTTCTGACCAATGTGCAGCTGACAGGACAAACTCCTGTCACATACACCAGCATTAGCCTGAAAGCCCCTGAATTCCGTGAAGTTACTCTGGATTGACATTGACATAGGAATGCAATTTGTAAATAGCACCACCAACCATTTACATCACTGCTGCATTTGACCAAAGGCATTTCAATGAACAGCCTGGGTAAAAGCCTGGACTCACTGAAGTCAATAGAAAAACTTCTATTGATTTCAAAGGGGCAAGATTTTCACCCCTTTATGTATGGTTTGGAAAGATTTGTACTGCCTTTGGTGACCTCGCCAAATCTTCTAGAGATCGCTTTACCTGCTTACTCAATGATGCAGTACAGTACTGCATTTTAAACAGAACAACAAACTTCTCTCATTTATTGTTAGCAGCTAGACTTTGCATTGCATTGGAATGTGTATCCCCCTCCTCCTGCTGAACTGAGGTCTAGCAAAATATGGACAGTCCTTGTAACGGAAAAAACTTTTCCACCAACTGCATACACAAGATAAGTGCCAAAAAAAGATAGGTATTTAGAAATGTTATCACCCTTTCTAGCACACAGAGGAGGAAGGCCCCCTAAGCCAACAAGCCAGAATGTTTAGCCAGGTTCTTTGAATATTAATCTGATCCTGAATACCGTACAATCCAGTATATTAGTGTTTTATTGTAACTGAGCCTTAATAAAAAGTATGTGTGTCAGACACTGTTCACACACACAGAGAATGCCAGATACAATGACCCAATTAAATCAGATTTGATTAACAGTTTAAAAAAAAAAGTTAGTTGCTAGCCATATCCAAGAAACAGGAATCATACATTTTGATTTACTGTAAACCAAAATGATTTACTGTTTGGATCCCCACCTGTGACCTCCTAGGATTCACAAAGCCTAGGCAGCTCAATTACTGAAGACATGTTGAAAAAATTACTATTTCCATGTTTACTGACAAAGCTTCCTTCAGTGATAATGTTGCAACATTTTCAAAACAAAGATTAGTGGAATTCAGCGATTATGTTAATTAAAACTACAATTCAGGCCAGTTAATTCATTTACAAAGCATACATGAAAGGCAGAACTGGGACCTCCTTCCAGCTTTCCAAGTGAGTATTTTCCTAATGTTTGCGTTAATACAGAAGTGCAGGATGTGTACCATTCATTATACATTCATAAACCCCTGGTGCTAGATGGTCATCCCAACTCCTGCTTCCAGGCAATTAAAAAAGAAAAGCACAGAATAGTATAAAAATCCTTTTTAGATGAATAGGTGCAACAAGGTTGAAATTGTTCTGTAAACTTCCTCAGCAATACTCATGGTTAAATTAAAACTTGCATCTATTCTGATATGAGGTAAATATAAAATGAAAATTGCTCGCTCCAGCTATCTGCATATGTAGCTGAGCAAAACTGAATACACATGCAAATATGACTACTCCTTGCAAATTCAACCCTTTGTCCATGATGTAAAAGATGTGATATCTGCATTCATGTTAGACTACTCAAGTGGTGGGTGAGGTTATATACCTGTGATGTGCAGGAGGTCAGACTAGATGATCACGATGGTCACTTCTGGCCTTAAAATCTATGAGTAAGTGTCATGCAAGTTGTACCACACACAAGTATTTGCATGTCCAAAGCGCAAACAATAGCATGAGTTCACACACACTTTTTCATTAACAAAAACCGGAGTATGAACTTCAAAAAGTCAGTAGAAACTTACCTCTCCTCCAGACTCACTGGTTCAACACTAAAAATTCAGCAGTTACATCAGGGGTAGGCAACCTATGGCACGGGTGCCAAAGGTGGCAAGTGAGCTGATTTTCAGTGGCACTCACACTGCCCGGGTCCTGGCCACCAGTCTGGGGGACTCTGCATTTTAATTTAATTTTAAATGAAGCTTCTTAAATATTTTAAAAACTTTGTTTACTTTACATACAACAATAGTTTAGTTATATATTATAGACTTATAGAAAGAGACCTTCTAAAAACGTTAAAATGTATTATTGGCATGCAAAACCTTAAATCAGAGTGACTAAATGAAGACTCGGCACACCACTTCTAAAAGGTTGCCGACCCCTGAGTTACATGGATAGAGCTGGTCAATATTTTGACTAAAAATTATATATCCTGTCAGAATATGCAGTTGTGTCAGAATCAAAGGTTACTGAGGGGAAATGTTGCCTGACTGTTTATTGTTTAAGAATATTGATCTTTTAAGAATTGTTGATCAAATGTTTGATTGTTTAAGAATATTGATCAATGCAACACATAGCACAACAAGCCCTGAACTTGATGGAGACCTCTTGATGCTACTACAATACAGTTGATAAAGAACTTCCCCTAGGAGAGGAAGTTATTGAGCAATGATTTCAGTTTTTATATTTTGTGTACGTGTGTGGTTGCAAAAGAGCAAGACACACAAAGCATATGCATGTGTATAAATAAGTTTCTCCCTCACTCCCACGCCACACACCCCACTCCTTCCCTCTACAACAACAAAAAAAGAAATCAAATAAATTGAATTAAATCTGATTGTGATTTAATATTCCAAAAAAGGAGTCCATTTGTCTCAAGACTAAAAATATCAAGGAGTCTAAATTTGAACTATAAAAATAAGAAGTTTCATGATTCCTGTTTGGCCTATTCTTTGTTATTGGATACAGTGAAAGCAGCCAGACTAAAAGAAAGCGCTCATCTATTAATACTATATTTTGGCAATAGCCCAAAAGGGTGTGGGGTCTCTTTGGCAAGGGGCACCAAAGCAAGGAAATAAATATTAGGTTTCATTGTGATTAAACAAACTCAATTGTTTTCTTTAAAATCTTGAAATTGTCTGATGTTCAGGGTTGATGTGCTCCCTTGTGATACGTCCCATAGAAAAACCCATCAACACAAAAAAGTCTAAATTTGTACAGAGAGATGTCTTATATTTGGCAAGACTGAATTATACCTTTTCATTAGTCTTCACCAAAGTGGATTACAAAGTAATTACTGTCTTGTGATTATTCCATATAGAAAGAGAAGATATGACTCTGCCAGAGAGAAGCAGCATTTGAAAAAGGATGTCACTGAACAAGTCTGTAGGGGAAATTCCTGAAGTGACAAGGGTGTAGACAAGATGACCTATTAGAAGTTAGAGATAGCAAAACCTATGATGGAACTAAAACGATTAAATTAAAGTCAGTAACCAGAAGTAGATAACACTCAACTCAGAGTCCTACTGTGACTAAAGAACAGCAGCTAGTGGATAGGGAAAACAAGGTTTCCCTAAACTGTAGGCCCAGCTCACTAGTCCCATTGACTAGCTATGGGGGCTTGGTCCAATCACATGCTTTGTTAAAAACCCCATCAGTATATGGATTTGTGTTAGTCAGCCAGTACTATTCTCCCTGTCCCTAAGTATCACACGATCATCTCACTCCCCATTCAAGTTCTCCAAAAATAGTTCAGCAATCTCTCATAGGATACCCATAAAAGTAGCTTTTGCTCACACTCATTATGAAAGTGGACCACAGTGATGTACCCATTATCTTTTCCCCAACTCACTGACCCATTCATCTTATTAAGTGAGACTGATTCTCTAACACAGTTTTATGATTGTACCTGTGTCATAAACAGATGGTTACGGGTTAATGCCTCCTTTACCTGTAAAGGGTTAAAAAGTTCAGCTAGCCTAGCTAACACCTGACCAGAGGAACCAATGGGGGAACAAGATGTTTCAAAAGGAAGGAGGGAAGTTTTTCCTTTGTTTAGAGTTTCAGTTTCAGCCGGAGTGAAAAAGATCAAGGAACCAGCCTCTTATCAGAGTAGTAAGTTTTAGAAAGGAATAAATAGGTTTATGTTTATTTCTTTGTAACCTGTCTTATGCAATTAGAGGTAGAATCAAATTGGGTATTTGAGTATTTTTTTTTTATGTAACTAAATTTGTGCCCAGGGGAACATCCTCTGTGTTTTGAATCTGTTGTCTGTGAGAGTAGCTGGTATGCTAATTTCTCCCAGAGGGTTTTCTTTTACCTTTCTTTTCTTTAATTAAAAGCCTTTTTCTTAATACTTGATTGATTTTTCCTTGTTTTTAGATCCAAGAGGATTGGATCTGGACTCACGAGGGATTGGTGGGGGAAAGGAGTGGGGATGGTTAATTTCTCCTTGTTTTTAGATCCAAGGGGATTGGATCTGGACTCACCAGGGATTGGTGGGGGAAAGGAGGGAGGATGGTTAATTTCTCCTTGTTTTAAGATCCAAGGGATTGGATCTGGACTCACCAGGGAATTGGTGAAGGAGTCTCTCAAGGCTACGCAGGGAGGTGAAGGTTTTGGGGGGAAAGGGTGTGATCCAGACACTGAAAATTCTGGATGGTGGCAGCGATACCAGATCTAAGCTAGTAATTAAGCATAGAAGTGTCCATGCAGGTCCCCACCTCTGCACCCTAAAGTTCAGAGTGGGAAAGGAACCTAGATAACTTGTGACCACAGAAGACTTCCTACTAAGTATGGCCAATGGGAAAACACGAATTTGTTTTCAAGAGAATGTCCCGCTCTAAAGGCACGTTATAATGGGGAAAGAATAGGTTGTCAAGCTTTAACCTGAAAATGTGACTGATGTCCTTGTGATGTGAATGACATAGAAGCTGGCCTGATTCAACTAAAGACAACTGGGGAAAGAGTTCACCATGAATTTGTATTGAAGAGAATGAACTGTATCTTAGACCCTACCTCTGAGCAACCATATCCCACCCCAATATGTCCAAAGGCAACGTCTTATAAACAGCAAAGAATCCTGTGGCACCTTATAGACTAACAGACGTTTTGGAGCATGAGCTTTCGTGGGTGAATACCCACTTCACCCACGAAAGCTCATGCTCCAAAACATCTGTTAGTCTATAAGGTGCCACAGGATTCTTTGTTGCTTTTACAGATCCAGACTAACACGGCTACCCCTCTGATACCTGTCTTATAAACACTAATTGTCCTTAAGCTAGAACACTGGTTCCAGCATAGATACAAGCAGAAATACATATAGATATAAGAAAAACGTCTTATATCAAGAACTATATTGCATACAAGACACTGTGTGAACATGGATGTTCTGGGATACTAGAAACCACCTACGCTCCCTAAATGGCACCCCTGCTGCCCTGCTGTGTGATATTGGGACAGTCACTCCATCTCTTTGCCTCTGTCTTGCCACCTATTGTCTACTGAAATTGTAAGCTCCCTGGAGCAGTGAGTGTCCTTACTCTGGGCATGTACAGCACCCAGTCTAAGAGGGTCTCAATCATGATGCCCTAGGAACTACTGTAAACACAAATAATGAGTTTCACTGATCAGCAGCAGCACAGCATGAGATACTATTTTAGGTCAAAAGTACAAAAGGGAATTATAATACATGGATATAGACTTCTCCATAGTTTGCCTGTGATAGGTGTTCCTAAGGGCAGTAATGTCCAGTGACTGGCCTGAGCACTTGGCAAGCCCACAGCTGGGGTTGGGCAAGAGAGCAAACACACCCAGGCTAATTTCCAGAGTGTGAAGGGTTGAGAAGAACTGTAACAAAGTACTTATTAGCATAAATTGGTTAGTAATTAATGGCCTGTTCCAGAGAAGGCTATTTTAGGCACAAATGGGGAACAACAGAAACAGCCATTATACAAAGTAAAACTATTTCCCCATGTTTATTTCCCCCCCTACGGTTATTCACATCTTCTTGTCAACTACAAAAAGCTTTCTTCTCCCCCCTCTCCTACTGGTAATAGCTCACCTTAACTGATCATTCTCATTATAGTGTGTATGGTTATACCCATTGTTTCATGTTCTCTATGGGGTTTTTTTGTGTATATAGATAAATAGATAGATCTTTCTAGTGTATTTTCCACTGCATGCATCTGATGAAGTGGGTTTTAACCCATGAAAGCTTATGCTCAAATAAATTTGTTAGTCTCTAAGGTGCCACAAGTACTCATGTTATTTTTGTGGATACAGACTAACATGGCTGCTACTCTGAAACCTAGCAGCATGACAGCAGCTGTATGTGGAGTAGGAAGAGAAACAAGAACAAGGCCCTAAGGAAGCCAAATCCTACTTGCTTCTCCCACCTCCTACTCATCTCCTCTTTCCCTATGCTATTTCCTAACAACCCTGAGAAAATCCTGTAGTCAGAAGTATATGAAGAGAGTCTTTAGTCTGTGCTGTGTGTGTTAGTAAGTGCCTATGAACAGCAGGGCAGCTCACAAAGGGCTATGGCTCCTTCCTTGGAAGATCTGAAAATGCTTTACAGCCCTGTGCCCTTTCAGCTGCTCAGTCTGGAGGATCCTGATAACTCAGCTGTACCCACTCAATTGTTTTGAAAGTCTCCTATTTTCATCCCTAGTTGACCAGCCAAAATGGGCCATATATTGGGTTCTACATATTTATCAGCAACGGAAAGCAGGGCTGAAGTGAAGTAGCAAGATATTCTGATGGCACAAATTATTTAGATTAGTTAAGAGGGAGGAGTGAGAGGAACTCCAAAGTACCTATCTATTTATTACTGCTACTAATATCAAGCTGTAACCCTTCTGCCAGGTGAAGCTGGCAGCAACCAGGGCCAGATTCAATATCTAGGGGTTCCTTTTCAACAATACAACAAAAAAAGGCTCAAGCCCCCACTCAGTATCCTGGAGAAATTACACAACACCCCTTTGTGCCTCTGAGATGCAATACTTCCCTACTCGCAAGCTAGGGTGACCAGACAGCAAATCTGAAAAATTAGGATGGGAGGTGGGGGGTAATAGGAGCCTATGTAAGAAGAAGACCCAAAAATCGGGACTGTTCCTATAAAATCAGGACATCTGGTCACCCTATCGCAAGCACAGAGTGTGAGTGTAGAAAAGAAACTTTTAATGAAAAGGAGAGAACATCACCCAACATTAATTAGGGAAAATACCACAAGCGGGATTCATAATCATAAAACTGTGAGCAGAACACCCATCACAAAGCGTGTGGGGCAGTGCCTTCTGCCTCATGTTCTTGTGTTCTACAACCAAAAGTTCCTTTTCTGTGCCCCCCTCTGCTCCTTCACCATACCCCTTTCACAGTGGCTGTCCTTGGTCAGTGGGACCCAAGGTTCAGAGGTGCATCTGTGTGAGTTCACCTCCTGCCCAAAGAAGAGGGCACCTTGCTTGCACTGGCCAGCCACCCCGCCAACCATGGTTCCTGGCCACCTTGCCAGGCGCAGTTCCTCACCACCTCGCCAGCCACTCCTTTGCCTGCTGACTATCAGTCACCTTCTGCTGCCACCTTCCTCTCTGCTGAGACCTCTGAACATCAGTCTCATAATTTTCAGCTCTTTTCAAGCTGAGCAGAAACACTGCCCCCTCTCATGTGATTTCAGCTCTCATTTGAGCACTTTAACATAACAAAGAGGTTCCTAATAAAACCTATTTAGCTCTATCTTTGAACAGTGGGGAGGAATAGGTTAAACCAGACTGGGAACCATTAGAGACAGTCTGCGCCTCCTGGCTAGGACACCTGTCCCCACCCCTCTTACTTTCATTGCTCTAGCATTTCAGCCCTTGGCTTAACAAGGTCCTTTCAGCTGATTTGACCCCCTCACTTGGGACAGGTTAAGCACAGTTCTGCTCCCCTTTATTCATACAATAATGACAACATTGGTAACAGCATTTCACCACTCCTGTATTCAGTTCTAAGGAGATTTGTAATCCAACACCAGCCAAAGTTGATCACTCTGAGCAACACTGCTCTATCTGCTGGATATTAAGCAGAGTAGGTGTATTCATGTAAATACAGTTTGCTCCTTAGGTCTCTCTCCCTCCCAACTAGCTGTCAGAGTATAATTCATTCAGATCCTGCTTACAAAGCCATAGATGTGCATGGACCTTTTACAACACAGATAAATATAGTTCTACCTGCCCAGAAGAGCTTACAGCCAAACAGAAATAGAGTGTGAGGAAGGACAAGACAGAGAATGATATAATGTCATTCGGGAGACTAATATATATAATTTGAGGATAACAAAAAAGGTTTATTTAATGTAATTGTGGTTAATCTCCTTGAGAAAGTGTGTTCAGGAAGGGAAACGGTAAAAAGAAGGAGGAAGCATTCCAGACAGGCTCAGGAAGGGAATTCTACACATAGGAGACATGAAAGACATGCAGATGAGCATAGTAAATAGAAACAAAGGGAGCATACAGGTAAACACATTGAGCTAACCTAAAAGGTGGGCATGTGCACATGCGTGTCAATGCAGGAGAGCAGCAGAGTAAAGAGATAGCTCTTTACTTTGTCTGGGGTCTTATCTTGTGGAAGAATCATAGAAGATTAGGGTTGGAAGAGACCTCAGGAGGTCATCTAGTCCAATCCCCTGCTCAAAGGATCAACCCCAACTAAATCATCCCATAGTAGGATGCTCCTACTGATGCACTCCAATATGTCATTAGCCTTCTTGGCAAAAAGGGCGCACTGCTGACTCATATACAGCTTCTCATCCACTGTAATCCCAGGTCCTTTTCTGCAGAACTGCCACTTAGTAGCTACTGGTGACAAAATATTGGCCAGCTCTACTGTGAATTAAATCTCTGGGTCTCACCACGTACAGCTCACTATATACAACTCAGTGAAGAATCTGTTCAATCTAGAGTAGACGCTTAAGAAGCAATTAAGATGTTAGGCTGTATTAGGAAGTGTGCAAAGCATAACAAAAATTATATGGTTCTCTTTTAAACTGATACTGTGAGACATCCTCACCTTGGATACTGCGTTTAGTTTTAATTATATCATCTTAAACAGTTCAGAGAAGGGCAACAATTATAAATTTTATGTGAGGAGGAGGATTCCACATGAAGGTTAGAAAGATCAGGAATTAAATTTTCAAAAGCATCTTAATTACATGGATCCTACACATGCCTATCACAACATGTGGTGTGCCTCATCCAGTGCACTAACTGCCCCAACAATAACTATGTGGGTGAAACAAGAATCACTGTGATCTCAAATGAAGTGACACAAAAAATGATAAAAGACACACAAAAATATACATCCCCTGAGGGTGAATGCTTCTCACAAAACAATCACACTATATCTCTTATCTCAGTCCCCATCCTCAAAGGAAATTTGCACAAGTTCAAAAAAGGAGTCTGAGAACTTAAATTCATAACTCTGCTAGCCACCAAAAATCATGGACTTTTAGACACTGGATTTATGGCTTGTTACAATAATCTGTAACCCTCCTTTGTCGTTGCTTCTTTTACCAACAGAAGCTGATTCATCTCACCCACTTTGTCTCTCTGAAAATAAATGTGTAATGTAGTGCTTTCTAATGATAAAAACATACATGATAGAGTTGGGAACTGATACTTCAATACTTACATGTGTGGTTTCATTGGGCCTGATCTTCCTCCATCATACCCCTGTTTTATGGAAATGTAAATCCACTGACTTTAGTGCATTACTTCTGATTCACAGGTGAGAGTACAGAATCAAGTTTATTGGGCCTTTTTCTCTTCTCTCTTGCACCAGCGTAGGTCCTTTTTTGTTTGTTTGTTTTGTTTTAAAAGAGTTACACAAATGTAAAGCCAGTATTGCTGAAAGGAGAATCAGACCTACTGAATTCAGTGGGACTATTCATGTGAATAAGGGCTGCAGTGCTGCAATCTTAGGGCCTGATTCACCACCACATTACTCCAGTTTTATGCTGCAGTATCTCCATTGAAACCAATGGAGTTACTGCAGTGTAAAAAACTGAAGTAAAGCAGTTGCAAATAAGGCCTTTAAAATCCAATACTGCAGGAGGCTTAGCATTTCCTGGTATGGTGCTGAGCACCTTTAAATCCCATTGCAGCCGGCTGACTTCAGCATGGGTTGAGAGTGCTCCATAACATGCAGGATCCAATCCTTGAAGGCAAAAAAAACTTCATATTTCTTCACAAGAAAGAGAATCCAACATTTGTTTCTAGTTAAGTAACTGTTTCCTCACTGTCTCTTCAAAGTTCAAGTCTCCTGTCTCTCACCAGATGACGTACAGTATAGGCCCTAAAGCTGTGGTGCCTCCAGGTTCATGTAGTAGAGTGGTGATAGCCTGCATTCATTCGACTGGAGCTTCTCAGCCATTAATATGCAGAAAACTAATGCAACTTTGTGAAAAAAGTACTTTGACAGTTTATCTCATAATTATTCTTTAATGACTGAGAATGTGAATGGTATTTTAGGTTTCTGTCAGACAGAGTTTTTCAGAGTGCATGTGTCTGTGTTTGCTTCACACCTGACAAAAATTAAATTAGAAAATATAGAGCAGCCTCCCTTTCTTCCCCTGACCCAAAAAGAATGTATGCTAGGATTTAAAAATCAATCTTCATACAAAAAAGAAAAATCCGTTTAAAATTTTGATAGCCCATGACACAAGGTATGAGTTACTCCAGATAATGAGGATATTATCTGATCAGCAGAGCAGTTAGAAATGGCTTACTGACACTGACCTTATAAGCTGTATGACATACTCAAACAATGTCTGTTGGAGGATTTCAGAACTGCACAGTCTAGCCTTACAATCTGCTGTCACCGTGTGGCATGCATCTTTGTGAAGTGAAAGGCATATCACAAGCTGACATTTCAGTTGTGGCATGCCTCATCCGTGGAACCCAGAGTGTGAAATGTCTTTCACTTAACTGAAAATCTAGTATGCTACATAAAATCTTGCAATTCATTCTTACATCCTGTATTTAAGACTTTCCATTCTGTTACTGGTATTACTTCAGTGCCTACAAGTCCCAAGCAGGGCCTCAGTTCAGGGTACTATGCAAACATATAGCAAGAGACTGTTCCTGCCCCTGAGTGTTTTAAATCTAAATAGACCAGGCAGACAAACGTGGGAGAAAAAGGATACAAATAAAACAAAGTAGGAACAGTGGCACCAAGTTTAAGCAATTTGCCAAAGGTCACACAGGGAATAGCTTGTCTGTGAAGAAGACAGCTTTCTCAGGGGCTGGTAAAACTTTGGTGCAAATTCATACAGGAACTAACCTCACCACCTTCAAGTGCAAGGATTACTTATTTGGGCTGCCTTCTCCAATGTACATGATGCTCTGTGTTTATATTAAAAATCCTATGTATACTACAGTCAGGGCCAGACAACAATATTTTGGTACCTGAGGCGGGGAGCTCAAATGACGCTCCCGTGCCCCCTCACTTGGCCCAAAACTTTGAAAGGTCTCAATTCTGCCTTCTTCCTGTTTTACTGCTCTCATGCACGTTTCTGGTGATTCCATTTCCCTCTGCCACTGTTTTCCCATGAACAGCTCCTGTCACAGCATTATCCTCCATAATGGCAACTATGGCATCATCTGTCTTCCCAGTCTGGTGTTTGATAGGCTTTATCGCTTCCACTTGATTTTCCATCGTGTGGCACTCAGTGGTTTCAGTGTCAGATGTTGCTTCAAAATTTGCCACTGATGAGTTGATGCAGAGAAAAATATACAGATACTTTGAATTACATTAAAAAATTCAGCAGCCTCACTAGAAGCTGATGCTGCATCACTTAGCACTAAGTTAAATGAATCAGAACTGCACGGGACAAAAAAAGCTCAAGGGTTTAACTCTCGGATCCCTGTCTGCACTTCTCTGTTCTTTCCTCTCATGTTGGCACCATTGACCTCTCATGTCAGCTATTGTAATTCCCGTATCTTCCAGCTTTTTAAGAAGCACATTTGTCATACCAGCTCCTGTAGTATCATCAATGTCAATACATTCTAGAAAATCCTCTGACAGTCACTGTTGCAGGGACATTTTCACTAGGTTCTGTTGCGACAAAACACACCATTAAAGTCATTTGTTCCATGTGGCTGATGTCAAGTGTGCAGTCCAGAATAACAGAGTAATATCTTGCTGACTTCAGATCTGCCACAATCTTCTGTTTGACTTTTGTTGCCAGTAACTCTATGATCTCATTTTGAATTGTTTTTCCAAGGTAGTGGTGTGTCTACATTTCTTGGGTGGTTATTCTTCTTAGATGCTTCTGGAGTACAGCATCAAACTCAGCCGTCAGCTCCACAATTTTAAGAAAGTTTCCATTGTTTGGCACATACAGTTGATCTGAAGGGCCGCGCAGTGCTAGGTTTTGGATTGCAAGAAATGAGCCTTTTCAGAACATTTTGCCAGTAAAGAGACTCTGATGCAATCTGCTCTTGATGCTGATCATCTGTGGTGGCCTTTAACCTTATTCTCATCTCAAGCTCTTTCCACCTATGGAATGCTCTGGCTATTTGCTGCCTTCTCATGGCATGCCAGATTTCTAGCCAGATTTTTCCAGTCCTTTGTTCCTGTTGAACCCAATGTAACTGGAACACTAGACTGGAAGAGTTTGCAACAAACACAATATGCAGTATTCTGAGTTTTTGAGTACATAAGCCATGGCCTTTCCCCTTTGTCACCATTGGGGATTTCACACCAGTAATGTGTTGAATGGAAACGTCTATTTTCATTGTCTTTGGGGAACATGAAGTTTTTCACTTGCTGTGGCCCATGCAGTACAAGGAAGTCCCTCAGGCTACTGCTCAAGTGGGTCCACAGTCCTGGATCATCTAGACTTAAGGAACTAAATTCAGCAGCAGCTGTTTCTTGCGCCTCCTCCACACTCTTCTCTGATCTACACTTTTCTTCAGATAAATGGATGGTTACATCCATCTGAGATGGAGATATGGATGCTGCAGTAGCTGCCAGGTCACCTGAACTCTGACTAACTGGAAGGTCAGGCATCTCCTCACCACTCACATCCTCACTGGAGCCCGAAGGCTCACTGTGAACATTTGTGTCTATGTATCTCAGGAGAGCTCCTTCCTGCTTCCACAGAAAAGCTTCTTTTGCTTGCTTTCTTTTTCTGAATGCTGCCCCAAAGGGGCATTTTCTTCTTTCACCCATGACTGTTGTTCTGTGCCAGCTATAGTGGCTCTCAACACTCAGTTGAAGGGGACAAATAAGCAGGCTGGTAGCGGGGCCTGAGTGAGGGAACATATCAGTGCCTTAAGGGCCTAACTGGCTCCTACTACTTCAGTTGACTGCCTGTTCTCCTCGAGTGGGTTCAGTGAAGCAGCAGGAAACAGGAAGCTCCCTGAGAAGCTGGTGTTAATCAGTCCAGGCTCCTGGGACTGCTAGAGAGGTACATAAGAGGCTCTTCCTCTTCTCTCTCCCTGCAGCTCCTGCTGCTTTCTGTTATTCCGTCTCACCTTTTCTTCTGCCTGCCTTCCCCCAGCCTCTTGTGCCCTCCTTCCCCCAGCACAACACTCTCCACCATCTCTGTGAATCTAGAGCAGAGAGAATACACATACACCAGCAGCAGACACAATTTTCTACACTCTGGGTCCTAGTGGTGCCCCCTTTCCCCTGCCTACGGTAACCAGATGAGAGGGAGAAAATATCAGGACACATGGAGCAGTGGGGGTCCGCCGGCAGACCACAAAAAAGGTCAAGACTCTGGACAAACATCTAAATATCAGAACGTCTGGTCACCCTACCCGTGCCACAGTCTAACACCAGAGGCGGCCGCCTCAGTTTGCCTCATGGTAAGGCCAGCCCTGACCATAGTTATGATAATGGTGGAGGAACCTATCTAGTGTATCCTATAGGACTAACCTGTTTGCTTGCATTTCTATACCTTTTCTTATAGTTTACATATTTGGTTTATTGTAATAGGTTTATAAATTTCTATTAAAAGTAAGTTTGGCTGTAATGCAAGAGACCTGCAGGCCATATCCTGTATGTTAAGCTAAGGCAAAGTTAGCATATCTATATTAAGATCTTTTACCCAGAAAGTAAAGTTGACCTTTATCTATGTGGGTATAGGATAAACAAGATAAAGTACCTATGCCTATGTCTATGACCTTTTATGTAAACCAACAGACAATGGCGAATGGCATAGGGGATTTTTCAATGTTGTACCCACAGACTAAACAAGTACAGCACAAGAGCTTGATATGCATACATACATGTTATCAATACACACATACATATTAGCCTATGGGGTAAGCATACCCCAACTTTTCTGAGGGTGAGGAATTAAATTTGGGCATAAGAGGAAGGATTTCCAGCACTTGCCCTATAAAAGAGGTGACCCACCTCGATAGAATACTCCATTCACTCTATTCTCACTTACTTCCTCCACTCTATCTATCCTATCTACAATGACTGCTACTATTAGTAGGCTATACTTGTTCTTAAATTTTAAGTTTCAAGGGAACTAGACTAAGCTTGGTTTCCCTAAGATTTATCCTTAGTTTATTAGGTTTTGATTTTAAGTTTGTCAGGTAAACCCTAGACAGCTTTGATAGCTCTTAGCATTTTCTATGCACTGCATCCCTCACTCAATAATTGAGAAACCTGAACTGCAAGGTTGGTCCTGTATCTCTTACCACCAAGTTATCAAAGAAGGGTGTGAGTATATTAACCAAAACTTTGTTGCATATAATACATTATCATATGTATCTTTTGAATATCAGTAATGCAATTGTAACTTTGTAACTCTGGGTATTTTACCATTTACTTACTATTATTGATTTTAATAAAAAAATTCTTTAGGGCTATATCTGTCTCAGTGTGAGCTTTCTGTCATACCCCTGAGGGTCCTTTATAAAGTCTCTGGGGCCTAATTCGGGACAAGAACTTTTATCTTCTGATCAAACAAATTGGCAAGCCTAAAACCCATCTATTAATATTAATTATTTTATTATTAAATTAAAATCAAATAAAATTAAATTAACAAGTCAAATTCCCATATTATCCAAATTAATATTATCAGTACACCCTAAATCAGGCTAAACTAGGCTACAACAGAACTGAAAAGACAATACAACTGGAAGTACTACATTTTGCATTTAGATTTCTGATTTAACTGAAAGATCACATGTATTGATAACTTTATTTATACAGCATCATAAATACTCATGGCACTCACAGTAGTATGTAGTACACCTGGTAGTTGTAACATAGAATCATAGACTTTAAGGTCAGAAGGGACCATTATGATCATCTAGTCTGACCTTCTGCACGACGCAGGCCACAGAATCTTACCCACCCACTCCTGTATCAAACCTGTGTCTGAGTCACTGAAGTCCTCAAATCACGGTTTAAAGACTTCAAGGTACAGAGAACCTTCCAGCAAGTGACCCATGCCCCACGCTGCAGAGGAAGGCAACCCCCCCCCCCAGGGCTTCTGCCAATCTGCCCTGGAGAAAAATTCCTTCCCAACCCCAAATATAGCGATCAGCTAAACCCTGAGCATGTAGGCAACACTCACCAGCCAGACACCCAGGAAAGAATTCTCTGTAGTAACTCAGATCCCACCCCAACTAACATACCATCACAAGCCATTGGGAACATTTACCGCTAGTAGTCAAAGACAAATTAATTGCCAAAATTAGGCTATCCCATTATACCATCCCCTCCATAAACTTATCAAGCTTAGTCTTGAAGCCAGATGTATCTTCTGCCCCCACTATTCCCCTTGGAAGGCTGTTCCAGAACTTGACTCCTCTGATGGTTAGAAACCTTCATCTAATTTCAAGTCTAAACTTCCTGATGGCCAGTTTATATCCATTTGTTCCTGTGTCCGCATTGGAACTAAGCTTAAATAATTCCTCTCCCTCCCTGGTATTTATCCCTCTGATATATTTATAGAGAAGAATCATATCTCCCCTCAGCCTTCTTTTGGTTAGGCTAAACAAGCTAAGCTCTGAGTCTCCTTTCATATGACAGGTTTTCCATTCCTCGGATCATCCTAGTAGCCTTTCTCTGAACCTGTTCCAGTTTGAATTCATCCTTCTTAAACATGGGAGACCAGAACTGTACACAGTATTCCAGATGAGGTCTCACCAGTGTCTTGTATAACGGTACTAACACCTCCTTATCTCTACAAGAAATACCTCACCTGATGCATCCCAAGACCGCATTAGCTTTTTTCAAAGCCATATCACATTGGCAGCTCATAGTCATCCTGTGATCAACTAATACTCTGAAGTCCTCCTCTACTGTTACTTCCAACTGATGCCTCCCTAGTTTATAACAATAGCTCTTGTTATTAATCCCTAAATGCATGACCTTGCACTTTTCTCTATTAAATTTCATCCTATTACTATTACTCCAGTTTACAAGGTCATCCAGATCTTCCTGCATGATATCCTGGTCCTTCTTTGTATTGGCAATACCTCCCAGCTTTGTGTCATTTGCAAACTTTATTAGCACATTCCCACTTTTTGTGCCAAGGTCAGTAATAAAAAGATTAAATAAGATTGGTCCCAAAACCGATCCCTGAGGAACTCCACTAGAAACCTCCCTCCAGCCTGACAGTTCACCTTTCAGTATAAGAACATAAGAACGGCTGTACCGGGTCAGACCAAAGGTCCATCTATCCCAGTATCTGTCTATCTACAGTGGTCAATGCCAGGTGCCCCAGAGGGAGTGAACCTAACAGGCAATGATCAAGTGATCTCCCTCCTGCCATCCATCTCCATCCTCTGACAAACAGAGGCTAGGGACCATTCCTTACCCATCCTGTCTAATAGCCATTTATGGACTTAACCACCATGAATTTATCCAGTTCTCTTTTAAACCCTGTTATAGTCCTACCCTTCACAACTTCCTCAGGTAAGGAATTCCACAAGTTGACTGTGCTCTGCGTGAAGAACTTCCTTTTATCTGTTTTAAACCTGCTGCCTATTAATTTCATTTGGTGACCCCTAGATTTCATTTGGTGACTCCTAATTTTGTATGTATGACCTGTTGTAGTCTTCCCTTTAACCAGTTCCTTATCCACCTTTCAATTTTTATATTGATCCCCATCTTTTCCAATTTAGCTAATAATTCCTCACGTGGAACCGTATCAAATGCCTTACTGAAATCGAGGTAAATTACATCCACTGCATTTCCTTTGTCTAAAAAAATCTGTTGCTCCTTCTTTGAGAAGGCGATCAGGTTGGTTTGGCACCTTTTGTAAAACCATGTTGTATTTTGTCCCAATTACCATTGACCTCAATGTCCTTGACTACTTTTTCCTTCAATTTTTTTCCCAAGACCTTACATACTACAGATGTCAAAGTGACAGGCCTGTAGTTGCCCAGATCATTTTTTTGTCCCTTTCTTAAAGATAGAAACTATGTTAGCAGTTCTCCAGTTATACTATACAACCCCTGATTTTAGTGATTCATTAAAAATTCTTGCTAATAGGCTTGCAATTTCATGTGCCACTTCCTTTAATAGTCTTGGATGAAGATTATCTGGGCCCCCCGATTTCATCGAGTTTGGCTTCTACCTCAGATGTGGTAATATCTACCTCCATATCCTCAATCCTGTTTGTCATCCTACCATTATCCCTAAGCTATTCATTAGCCTCATTAAAGACTGACACAAAGTATTTGTTTAGATATTGGGCCATGCCTAGATTATCCTTAACCTCCACTCCATCCTCAGTGTTTAGTGGCCCCACTTTCTTTGTTTTCTTTTTATATGGCTATAGAACCTTTCACTATTGGTTTTAATTTCCTTTGCAAGGTCCAACTCTACATGGCTTTTGGCCTTTCTCATTTTATCCCTACATGTTCTGACCTCGATAAGGTAGCTTTCCTTGGTGATCACTCCCATCTTCCATTCCTTGTAGGCTTTATGCTTTTTCTTAGTCACCTCTCTGAGATGCTTGCTCATCCAGCTTGGTCTACAACTCCTGCCTATGAATTTTCTCCCCTTTCTTGGGATGCAGGCTTCTGATAGTTTCTGCAATTTGGACTTGAAGTAATTCCAGTCTTCCTCCACTTTTAGATCCCCCAAGTTCTTCAGTCCAATCCACTTCCCTAAGTAATTTCCTTAATTCATTAAAGTTAGCGCTTTTGAAATAAAAAACCCAAGTCACAGATCTATTTTTGTTTATCCTTCCATTTAGTTTGAACTGAATTAGCTCATGATCGCATGAACCAAGGTTGTCCCCTACAACCATTTCTTCTATGAGGTCCTCACTTCTCACCAGAACCAAATCTAAAATGGCATCCCCTCTTGTTGGTTCAGCAACTACTTGGTGCAGGAATCCATCAGCAATTGCATCCAGGAAAATCTGAGTCCTATTATTATTACTAGGACTTGTCCTCCAGTCTATATCTGGGAAGTTAAAGTCTCCCATGATCACACAATTCCCATTAGTATTTAACTCATTAAAAAAGGTCTCTATCAGTATCCAAATCAGATCCCGGAGGTATATAGCACACCCCAAGCACTATCCCAGGGAGGCTCTAGTAGCTTTCTTCCCCAATGTCATTTTTGCCCAGACAGACTCTGTCTTATCCATTCCATTGGTTATTATTTCTTTACTGTCTACCTCATCATTGATATGCAATGCTACTCCACCACATTTGTCTTTATATCTGTCTTTCATAAACATCACAGACCGTTCAATACCTGTACTCCAGTCATGACTACTATTCCACCATGTTTCTGTTATCCCTATAATATCCGGTTTCACTTCCTGCACTAGTAACTCTAGTTCCTCCATTTTGTTACCTAGGCTCCTCACACTGGTGTACAAACATCTTAATTCTTGCTGTTTGGCTTCACTCAAATTCTTTACCCAATTAGGCCCAGACATTCTATCACCAGTATCACCTATTAGAATTGTATCTACAGTACCATTCCTTCTTATGTCCATTCTCCTTCCCACAACAGTATCCTTTCTTGCTCGTTTTCTTCCCCCTCAATGTTAAAATCCAGCATGGAGATGATCTGGACATCTCCCAACCATCTCTCCTAAATTCCTTGTTTAAAGCTCTCTTAATCAGTTATGCCAGCCTCCATCCTAGAATTCTATTTCCCTCCCTACTCAGGTGAAGTCCACCCCGAGAGAACAGTCCTCTGTCCATGAATGCCTCCCAGTGGGCATACATCCCAAAGCCCTCCTTATAGCACCACTGCCTGAGCCATCTGTTGATCACCATAATCTTGTCACACCTTTGTTGGCCTTTTCTAGGAACAGGCAGAATCCCACTGAAGATCACCTGAGCCACGATTTCCTTAAGCCTGGCATAGTCTCCCTTGATATGTTCCAGTGAGAAACTAGCCATATCATTCGTTCTCACATGAAGGACAATCAGTGGATTCTTTCCCACTCCTGTTAGGATCCTCTTCAGCCTCAGGTGCACATCCTGTATCTTAGCACCCGGCAGACAGCACACCCATCTGTTTTCTGGATCAGCTCTGGTTACAGGCCTGTCTATTCTTCTCAGTAAGGAGTCCCCAGTCACATAGACCTGCCTTTTCCTGGTGACAGTGCAATTCTCCGGTCTATCCCTGTTCCCTCTTGCTACAAGTCCTCTCGATTCCTATTCACTCTTGCAATCCTCTGCAACCCATCCTGTATCCTCCTGGGGCTCATGTTTGGTGTCATCTTCATTGACTTTTCCCCTCTCCTTATAGGGCTGGCTGCTCTTCTCTTCTTCCTTGCCCTCTCACCTTCAGTGACCACCTGCTGTGCCCCTTCTTCATTTTCCAACTCCGCAAACCTGTTCCTCAGCCTTATTCCTCCTTCACTAACCCATCTTTTCCTCTGCCTGGTTCTCTTATGGTATGTCTACACTACGGGATTATTCCGATTTTACATAAACCAGTTTTGTAAAACAGATTGTATAAAGTCGAGTGCACGCAGCCACACTAAGCACATTAATTCGGTGGTGTGCGTCCATGGTACGAGGCTACCATTGATTTCTGGAGCGTTGCACTGTGGGTAGCTATCCCGTAGCTATCCCATAGTTCCCACAGTCTCCCCCACCCATTGGAATTCTGGGTTGAGACCCCAATGCATGATGGTGCAAAAACAGTGTCGCGGGTGATTCTGGGTAAATGTTGTCACTCATTCCTTCCTCTGTGAAAGCAACGGCAGACAATCATTTCGTGCCCTTTTTCCCTGGATTGCCCTGGCAGATGCCATAGCATGGCAACCATGGAGCCCATTCAGCTTTTTTTTACTGTCACCGTATGTCTACTGGATGTTGCTAACAGACACGGTACTGCAGCGCTACACAACAGCATTCATTTGCCTTTGCAAGATAGCAGAGACGATTATCAGTTGTTCTGTACCGTCTGCCATGCCATTGTAAATTGGCGATGAGATGACGGTTATCAGTCATTCTGTACCATCTGCTGCTGTCATGGGTGCCCCTGGCTGAGGTCAGCCGGGGGCGCAAAGACAAAAATGGGAATGACTCCCCGAGTCAATCCCTCCTTTATGGTATCTAAAAATAGAGTCAGTCTTGCCTAGAATATGGGGCAAGTGTACTAGAGAACCAGTGTACCAGAGAACCAAAGAGCACAGCCGCTCCATGTCAGATCCCGCAGAAATGATGAGCTACATGCCATTCTAGGGGGTGCCCCTGCAACAACCCCACCCATTGCTTCCCTGCTCCCCCAACCTTCCTGGGCTACCATTGCAGTGTCCCTCCATTTGTGTGATGAAGTAATAAAGAATGCAGGAATAAGAAACACTGACTTGCTAGTGAGATAAAATGAGGCGGAGGCAACCTCCAGCTGCTATGATAGTCCAGGCAGGACATAAAACGATGCGGGGGAGAGGAGCCCAGCATCCCGTTGCTATGATAGTCCAGGCAGTACAGAATCTTTTCTTTACACAGGAAAGGGAGGGGGCTGATGGAGCTCAGCCTCCAGCTGCTATGAAGAAGATGGTTACCAGCCGTTCTGTACCATCTACTGGGAATGACCGGGAGTCACTCTTATTTTTACCCAGGCGCCCCCGGCCGACCTCACCTGAGGCCAGCCAGGAGCACTCACGGGCTGATGATGACGATGGATAGCAGTCATATTGTACCATCTGCCACCGGGGAGGGGAGGGGAGAGGATACTGCTCTTCACTGCCACAGCATCGCATCTACCAGCAGCATGTAGTAGACATAGGGTGACATTGAAAAAAGTCAATAAATGATTTTTTTTCCCTTTTCTTTCACGGGAGGGCGGGGAGGGGGGTAAATTAACAAGCTATACCCTGAACCACCCTGGACAATGTGTTTGACTCTAAAGGCATTGGGAGCTCAACCAAGAATGCAAATACTTTTCAGAGACTGCTGGGGACTGTGGGATAGCTGGAGTCCTCAGTACCGCCTCCCTCCCTCCATGAGCGTCCATTTGATTCTTTGGCTTTCCGTTACGCTTGTCACGCAGCACTGTGCTGTGGACTCTGTATCATAGCCTGGAGATTTTTTCCAAATGCTTTGGCATTTCGTCTTCTGTAACGGAGCTCTGATAGAACAGATTTGTCTCCCCACACATCGGTCAGATCCAGTCTCTCCTGCATGGTCCATGCTGGGGCTCTTTTTGGATTTGGGACTGCATCGCCACCCGTGCTGATCAGAGCTCCACGCTGGGCAAACAGGAAATGAAATTCAAAAGTTTGCGGGGCTTTTCCTGTCTACTTGGCCACTGCATCCGAGTTCAGATTGCTGTCCAGAGCGGTCACAATGGTGCACTGTGGGATACCGCCCAGAGGCCAATACTGTCGATTTGCGGCCACACTAACCCTAATCCGATATGGTAATACCGATTTCAGCCCTACTCCTCTCATCGGGGAGAAGTACAGAAACCGGTTTAAAGAGCCCTTTATATCGATATAAAGGGCCTCGTTGTGTGGACGGGTGCAGCGTTAAATCGGTTTAACGCTGCTAAAATCGGTTTAAATGCGTAGTGTAGACCAGGCCTTAGTCACATGCTTCCACCATCCACTTTCCTCACTCAGCAATCTCCCCTCAGAGTTCTTTGGTCCTGTTTCCACCTGCAAGTCTGAGGTTTTCCCTTTGGCCTCATCATGTCTTTGCTCCATCATCTGCTTGAACCCCCTTCTAAACTCAACCAGAGTTTCCAGCTGCATTTCCAATCCTCGGATCTTTTCGTCCATCAGCTCTATCAGGCAGCAATTCATACAGACAAAACTCTTTTCAGGTACGCACTCCAGGATCGTGTACAGGCTGCAGCTTCCACATCCAGTCATCTTCATTGTGTCTTCCACTGCTTGGGTCACTACAACCGCTGCCTCTGTATCTGTCATAGGCTTCCCACCTAAATCCTGTAAATCTGGGAAACACAAACCACCCAAAACACCACCACCCACAGCAAAACAAACCCCTAACAAGCACCAAGACACTGCTAGAACACTGCACACTCCCTTCAGTAGCCTGTGTGTTCCTCTGCTTGTCTCTTAGTCTTCCCCCAAACTCCACCTGTAAACTCCCACTCAAATTCCCCTGTTTACAGCTCTGTTTGCTGGCTCCTGTGCCGCTGCAGCTGCCTATCATTAGCCATTGAGACAGTGGATCGTGCTTCTGTCATGGGACAGAAGTACTATCCTTTGGAATCCTGTCCCAGATGTCAAGTGATGAGATTGAGACAGAAATAATTTTAATTTCTAGCCAGTATTCCTATTTCACAGAAGATTATTACAGCAGCATTTGCAGATCAGGTCCTAGGTAAGCAGACAACACTTTATCTGAGAAAGCGCTTGGGGATAAAGGACAAATGCAGGGAATATACCTTGCAAAAAATCAAACTAGTACAATATATCAGCATTTCAGAATGTACATGGCCTAGCAGCAGAAAAATTCCACTCAAATATCTCCCTCAAGCCAAAGGGTTTACTCGTGTAAGCAGATGCTCACCAGTGAGTTAGGAATTCACAATCTGGCCATAAATGTTTAACTGTCTCTTAAATAATAAATTAATAGACTGTTGCTGATAACCTATTTTCACAGATTTCCAACCTTCATTATATCTTAGTAGGAGGTATATGTATAGTTTGCAAGAGGTGTAAATTATTATAATATTATTCCTGCAATAAAAAATTGCTCGTAATAGTAAGCAGAATTAGAATTCCCTCCACCCCGCTCTGCTCCCTCAGAGTCCCTACCACTGATATCTACTCCTAAATTCTACATAATGAGATATTCTTGTTGGATTTTTTTTCAGATACACATTTTCTCCTTTTTAAATGGCTTCCACCACTATTCTTATAGGTAAGATTTTTGTTTCTGCTGATGTGCAATTTCAAGATCCCAATCACACTAAGCACTTAAATTCTCAAGATCCTCTAAATGCACTATGTACTACCAAAGCACATTTTAAAATCTATTAAGTCCTCCCCTGGATTACTAATGTCGTGTGGTTTCTGAAGGACAAGGTTATATGTGGATATCACAGCATGTAATGCTATTATAAGCCTGGACAGCCATAAATAGCCATTCTTAAGAACATTAAAAAACAACAAAATAAATGTATGGTCATCATAAAATGTATCATTTGTGTCTTCAATATGGCTTCTAAAAAAATAATTAAAAAAGGATAGCTACAGATGTATAATTCTACTTTATTAAATACATTAAAAAGCACTGTTCTTTTCATTCATAATTTATTCCCATAACTATTAGCAAAATTTAAAGTATTGCAGACAGCTGGCATGAATGCATGAAATGTATTTGATTGATATTTAAGTATATAACAAATAAGACCAGTATTAATCAAACATTTAAGGGGATATCACAAAACAGTTGCTTAGCAGAGTAGTGTTCCAATAAAGGTGAAGCACAAAAGAACCCGTGGATACTTTGAGTTTGTGTTGCAAAGATAGAAGGTTTCACTTCTTTTCTGTATAATTTGCTTTTCTTTGTATAATTTAAATATCAGACACATCCAGGTTAGACCTCATTTTAGGAAATTAGCATGAATCCAAAGCACTTCTAGAAAGGCTGTGCCAATTGAAAAAGGCAGTTTAGAAGAAAAGTAAACTAACTAGGTCCAAACAAACAGTCAATGCTTTAACTTCCTTCTAATGTCAAACTTCCAGTGCAACTTTGTGTTCAATGTATGGGATAATGCTGGTCTTAGACTTTTTCTTCTCCACTTCCCTGTTTTCCAAGCATTTGCTCCATTATTTTACTTTAAAAAAAGTACAAAAAACCCTATATATATTAATTGCATACATACTTTTTAAAAAGCCTGAAGCACCTGACTCTTTTTGAAAGCCTATATATAAAATTTTATTATTATGTGTCAGATGCTGTCCCTATAATCATCTTATAAATTTCAATTTGAATCACTGTTTTAATACTGAATGAACAGAATTAATGTGTCGAACATAAAAAGGAAATTCACATTGAAACTGTATATGGGAACATAATTAAATGGCAATTAAAGTACAGTGACATGACTATTACTAGACAATTTATAGCAACTGACAGTACAGGTATATTTCTCATTTAATCTGGGCATGTTCAGTGATTTTTTTAAAATTTAGATTTTCCATCATTTTTATCTTTATTTTTGCCAGAGTCTTTGCTTTAAAAATACAGTTTATCGGGGCTCTTTTTTCTTAGATTAGCTCATGTAAAACACAGTGTTTCACTGAGTTTAAATCAGCCTAATAAAATACGCTCTGGCTATATTTTGCAGAAAGGTCTGTTTCTCAAGACTCTTCTTTGATTCATCTGTCCAATACACAGTGATTATTTTCAACACTCTCCCAGAAGCAATTCACAGCTGTCCATTTTACAAACGACTATAGTGTGTATCACTTTCTGTACAAGGCTCTGATTCAACAAAGTATTTTAATCGCATTTAAATCTATGGGATTTAAACACGTGCTTAGGTGCTTGGCCGAGTAGCTGCCCAACTGAATATTGCATTTGATACTATGGAGAAAGAACTGAAATACCAAATTAGTCTCAGTTTCTGAAGAGACCCATCCATTCCCGAGGTCATTGTAACAAAAATGTTTAATGAACTGGTAAGTGGTACTGCCAGGTTAACACGTGCTTTTCCTTCTCATACAGAACTCCAGACTCACCTGCAATACCTTTGTCATCTTCTTCGCTACTTCTAGCTTTTTGCTAAGCTTGCATGTCCATCTTAATATAGCATACAAACCTCTGGGATCATGTTAAAAAACCTAACTTCCTCTGCCAGGGATAAATATTCCATCATCTATGATTTGAACAGTTATGACTACAAAGGGCCAAATGTCCTGCCAGCTTCAACCAGGCCTGTAAACTGAAGACACAAATTTTGCAGCTAAGCCTGCCATCACTTATAATTGATTCATTTGTGCATGAAAAACACAAATATGACATTTAAGAATCTAATTTTCACATTTGTTCACACAAATCTAGTAGTAAATGTTTGAGCAAAGAGGTCAATATGAAAAATTTGAATTAGATGCACTTTTTGAAAAATTAGCCCAAAGATCTCCACTACATCCATAGCCTAGGACATGATCTTAAGCAGGGGTGGGGAAACCTACAGCCCGTGGGCTGGATCCAGCC